>NC_083100.1:7908286-8212685 GCF_949774975.1 Lagenorhynchus albirostris
CAACCTAAGTGTCCCTCAGCATATGAACAGATAAAGAAGATGTAGTGTATACATACAGTGGAATACTACTCAGTCATAAAAAAAGAATGAAATTCTGACATTTGCAACATCACAGATGGACCTACATAGTGAAATGAGTCAGAGAAAGAAATACTGTATGATGTCGTTTACATGTGGAATCCAAAAAATAACACAAACAAATGTATATAACAAAACAGAGACAGACTCACAAACATAGAGAACAAACTAGGGGTTACCATGGGAGAAGGAAGGGGGGCAGGGCAAGATAGAGGTATGGGATTAAGAGACACAAACTGCTATGTATAAAATAAATAAGCAACAAGGATATATTATACAGCACAGGGAAATATAGCCACTATTTTGTAATAGCTTTAAATGGAATATAATCTATAAAATATTGAATCACTATGCTATACACCTACAACTAATACTGTAAATCAACTATACTTCAATTTTTTTAAATTTTACTAATAAAAATTAAATAAATAAATAAGAAACAAATTAGGTTAACAACTATAAATTCTGGGGAAAAACACTACCTGGAGATTCTGAAGAGTAAACAAAAGATGCTATTAGGAGGAGTAGAAGTTTAGGGACGTGACTGGCACTGAAGTGAGTTTCATGTGTTTGTTTTTTGGGGGGGGGGTTTGGGGGGTGGGGGTTGGAACAGGGGCAGTTTCGCCTGATAGGCAGGCTGCAGTCACAGGAGTGGTGCAGTACAGGCAGCTAAAACTTCAAGAGAAATCCCACAGGCTGCCTGGCCAGAAGAAAGGGAAAGAAGCCTGGGCAACCACAGCTGGCTGCCAGTGAGAATCTAGAAGAGAGAGCTGAAGAAGGGACTCCCTTAATTCTTATAAACATTGTACAAGTCTCAGGCTGACCCTCCAAAAGTGTAAGTGTGTAGGACAGACTCAACGCAGCATTATATAGGCTTAAACAAGTGAACTGAGACTTGAAGCTACAGAATACAAGACTTACAGTCTGAACCTAATGAGGTCTGAGACTAAAGGCCAATGAAATCAAAAACATCAACGTTCTTCCGCGGAATTTAAAAGAATTCAGAATTACAAAAGATGCTATTAACTACATCCAAGACACAATCAAAAATTATTTCAAATACAAGAAACCCAGAAAATGTGACCCATTCTGAAGTGAAAAAGATTAACATTTGCCAATTTCAAAATGACTCAGAAGTTAGAAACATCAGACAAGGACTTTAAACCAGCCATGAATACTATGCTCTTTGAGGTAAAGGAAAAGACATGTGAATGAATGAAATGATAAGAAATCTCAACAGAGAAATAAAATTTTACTTTAAAAATGGAAATTTTAAAACTGAAAAATATCTGAAACTAAAAATTCAGTGGATGAGCAAAATAGAGATAAAGGGTAAAAAGTCAATGAGCTTAAATTTATCAATACGTATTATACAATCTGAAAAACAGAAGAAAGACTCAACAAAGAGATGAACAGAACCTTATGGTCTTAAGGGACAATATCAAAAGACCAAACATAGGTTCTTGGAGTCCCAAAAGATAAAGAGAGAATGAATCCAAAAAAGTAGAGTAAATATTGACAAAAACATCCCAGATTTGGTGTAAAAGATATAAATATATAGATTCAAGAAGCTCAATGAACCCCAAAAAGGAAAAATTCAAAGAAAACTACATATAGATTCATCATAACCAAACTGCTAGAAACCATAAGATACAGACAAAATTTAAAGCAGCCAAAGGAAAATGGTGCACTACACAGAAGGGAATATATTCAAATGGCAGCAGATTTCTTATCTTTTTTTGTTTTGGCTGCACCGCCCTGTTTGTGGGATCCTAGCTCCCAGACCAGGGATTGAACCCGGGCCCTCAGCAGTGAGAAGGCAGAGTCCCAACCACTGGACCACCAGAGAATTCCTCTTATTTCTTATCATCTTCTTTCAAGGCATCCAGAAGACAGCGGAACACTGTCAGCACTCCTAAAACATCTTATCATCTTCTTTCATGATAGCCAGAGGACAGCAGGACAACTTCTTTAAAGGGCTGAAAGGAAAAACTATCAACCTGAATTCGATATCCAGCACAAATATCTTTCAGGAATGAAGGCAAAATAAAGACCTTTTTCAGGTAAAGGGGAACAAGAAACACCAAAGGAAGTTCTTCAGGCTAAAGGGAAATGATACCAGAACAAAAACTAGATCCTCAGAAAAAATGTTAAGTATTGGAAATATTTAATGTACATAAATTAAACCTCAATAAAGTAGTAAAACAAGTTAAGGAAAATTATTTCTAACCTAGAATTCTATATGCAGCCAAACTAAAAATCAAGCATGGGGGGTAGAATAAAAGACATTTTCAGAAGTACAGATCTAAAAAAAGTTCACATATTTTTTCTTATGAGGCTACAAAAAGATGTGCTCCACCAAAATGACAAAGTAAACGAAGAAAAAGCATGCTATGGGATACAATGAGGAAGAAACACAGCACAAAAGAAGTACAAAGGTAATTTCCAAGATGACAGAGAAAGGAGACTCCAGGATCACAACTGCACCAGGCATAGAGGGCAACTGCTAGACTGGAGGACGACACTCTAGATTAGAGCAGTCTCGAGAGATAATATCACCAAGATCCCTGCTACCAAAGTCATTATTGTCTTTTTAACCCAAAGCAGAAAGTCTGGGTGACTCCAGTCTGCTTCCTGTTCTTGGCTCAACTTGACCATAACCTGAAGTCCCCACTCACCCCTGCAGATTTAGCTGAAGCCACTCATTTCACCACAGAGAAGTGTTCTACTTTGCCCAACTCATGAGTTTGTGAATTAATTACAGGACAGATGATGCATAGTATGCTTCCTTTTATGAAAAAGAAGAAAAAACAAGAATTACACACAAACATATGCTCATTTGTGCAAAAAGACACACAAAATAGTACATTAGAACTAGTGACACTATATAACTACAGGGGGTAGGTGGGAACAGGGTGAAAAGGAGAAAAGTGAAAACTTGGTAAAAGAAATGGATGTGGAGTAACATTTCACTGCATATGCCTTTTTATATGTTTTGACTTTTGAAATCATACTCATGTTTCACATACTCAAAAAAAAGCGACATAAAATAAAATTAAAATGGGGGAAATAGCCTGAAATGCAGTGCAAATAAAAACAAGTGATCCTAACTATGTTTAAAATGAAAAATACAACATACTAAAGGGATGGAGGGAAAAAAACTAACCGAAGTAACTTTTGAGCACATTATTTAACTCAATCCTAAGGCTGAAGACAAAAAAGAAGTGTAAATAAGAATTAAATTCTAATTAATAGATTAGTTTTTCACAGAGGTATAAGTTAGCAACTTTAAAACTACTTTCCGTGTATTCTAGAATTAAACAAATAAGTAAATATTTGTTTACTTATTGGTACTATTGTGGATAACAGGAGTCAGATGTATCAATGTTGGAGAAAGAAATATAGGAAGTAGAAAGGCTAGAACAAACCCTGTAGTATAGATATGAAATTCGATCTATCACTAAAACTAAATGGTTTATAATACAGAAATATAGATGTGTCTGTATGCATACACACACACAAATATACATACAACTATGTATATAGCTATGTATAACCTAGCTGCCTTCTAAGAGGGCCTAGAATCAGTGATATCCCAGTAGCAATGAGCATATCAAGGGCCCAGGTCTCAGTGTTTAAATACCATTCACAGTTAGAAGGAACCAAGGCTCCTTAGAAAAACGGCCAATTCTCAGACTGCAGAAGGGAAAGTACGATGTGAGCCTAGAAAAGGAGTTGGCAAACTACAGCCCATAACCAAATCCAATCAGCCACCTGTCTTTGTAAATAAAGTTTTATTGGAACACAGCCATGCTCATTTATGGCTGCTTTCCTGCTGTAAGGGGGGAGTTAAGTAGTTTCAACAGAGACCATACAGCCCACTAAGCCAAAAATATTTACTATCTGGCCACTTACAGAAAAAGTTTACCAAGCCCTGGCCTAGAATATCTTTTTGTTCCAGAAAGTAAGGAAACACTCAAAAAATGACGGGGACACGTCAGAAGTTCACAGGAGCCCATTAAAAAGTCTCCTACTCAACATCACTAATCATTAGAGAAATGCAAATCAAAACTACAATGAGGTATCACCTCACACCAGTCAGAAGGGCCATCATCAAAAAAATCTACAAACAATAAATGCTGGAGAGGGTGTGGAGAAAAGGGAACCTTCTTGCACTGCTGGTGGGAATGTGAACTGGTACAGCCACTAGGGAGAACAGTATGGAGGTTCCTTAAAAAACTAAAAATAGAACTACCATATGACCCAGCAATCCCACTACTGGGCATATACCCTGAGAAAACCATAATTCAAGAAGAGTCATGTACCACAATGTTCACTGCAGCTCTATTTACAATAGCCAGGACACGGAAGCAACCTGAGTGTCCACTGAGAGATGAATGGATAAAGAAGATGTGGCACATATATACAATGGAATATTACTCAGCCATAAAAAGAAACGAAACTGAGTTATTTGTAGTGAGGTGGATGGACCTAGAGTCTGTCATACAGAGTGAAGTAAGTCAAAAAGAGAAAAACAAATACTGCATGCTAACACATATATATGGAATCTAAAAAATATATATATATATGTGGTTCTGAAAAAACTAGGGGCAGGACAGGAATAAAAACGCAGACATAGAGAATGGACTTGAGGATGCGGGGAGGGGAAAGGGTAAGCTGGGACGAAGTGAGAGAGTGGCATGGACATACATACACTACCAAATGTAAAATAGCTAGCTAGTGGGAAGCAGCCACACAGCACAGGGAGATCAGCTCGGTGCTTTGTGACCACCTAGAGGGGTGGGATAGGGAGGGTGGGAGGGAGATGTAAGAGGGAGAAGATATGGGGATATATGTATATGTATAGCTGATTCACTTTGTTATAAAGCAGAAACTAACACACCACTGTAAAGCAATTATACTCCAATAAAGATGTTAAAAAAAATAGTCTCCTACTGGCCAAAATTATGACAATTTAAGTATCAAAACTTTTAAATGATAACATTATCTATAACCCATTAAATAAAATAAGAATCAATGAGTTCATACTGATAAAGACAAATAAATAAATAAATAAAAATGGGGGAAACTCTCCTTACATCAGAATCCCAAATAATAAATGTAGAAAAAAATAATGGCATTGGAAAATTACCATTGGTAATAATCATCATCATAATTAATTCATATTCATCAATGGATGTTAAAAACTAGTGGGTGGGGCTTCCCTGGTGGCGCAGTGGTTGAGAGTCCGCCTGCCGATGCAGGGGACACAGTTTCGTGCCCCGGTCCGGGAAGATCCCACATGCCGCGGAGTGGCTAGGCCCGTGAGCCATGGCCGCTGAGCCTGCGCGTCCAGAGCCTGTGCTCCGCAACGGGAGAGACCACAACAGTGAGAGCCCCGCGTACCACAAAAAAAAAAAAAAAAAAAAAAGAGGAAAAGCATATATTGATGATGGAGAAATCTGGCAGACCACCTTAACTAAATGATCGAAGTAAACACCTATAATGGGACAAATCAATATCATATGCCTCCTGATATGATACGTTAAGAAAAACATGTCACTTGTGAAACATCAATTAAACCCAAACTGAGGGACCTACTACAAAATAACTGGCCTATAATCTTCAAATATGTTAAATTATAAAAGGAAAAATTTCCAGGTTAAAGGAAACTAAAGACACATGACAATTCTATGCAACTTGTGATCCAGGATTTTCTTTTCATATAAACAGCATGACTGGGAAACTTGAAGACGTGTGAATAAGATCTATAGATTCGCTAACGCCATTATATCAATGTTAATTTCCTGATTTTGATCCTTGCACAATGGTTAAAAAAGAGAATGGCTTCATTTTGAGTGTCTGCAACTTACTCAAACAGCTCAAAACAAGGAGGGCAAGAGAGGAGGGCTGTTAATGTGGTAAAACGTTGATCCTGGGGAATCTGGCAAAGAGTATAGAGTAATTTTCTGTACTATTCTTGCATCTTTCTGTTGGTGTGAAACTACACATTTTCAAAAAGAATCCAAGTTTTTAATTATAAAATTGTATCTGTTTATTGAGTTATATGTTTCTCATGCTAAAGAACATTGCCAACAGCTAACAATATATCAATTAAAAAACACTCCCTAACATTATATAAATGATATACTGAATAAAAGAAGTTCAAATAATCAGTTATAGGTTATGTGGTCTACAAGATCATTCCATCCAGTTTCATATGGGTCAAGAGATTTATTAGCTGCAAGCTCAAATAAAGTGATCTCAAATGAGAGTTATGTCAATAAAAACACTGCCTCTCAACAGGTCAGAAGTGATTTTACTCACTTATATTTTACAAAATATTTTGAGGATTTAAAAGATTAAATGTCCTGAAAGGGACAACAACCCAGCACTTTTTGCAAACACAGCTGTTGGTTAAAGCTCTTGAGAGAAGAAAAGCTCTGGAATGAGAATCAGCTGTAGGAAGAAATAATGGTTATAAAATACTAAGAAAATTTTGGAATCTTTTTGTATTAATCTCCTTAATAGCTGACTTGTTTCTAAACATGTACTTCATTACTATATCCTAGGACCTCTTCAGGCCCTGGGCACAGAGCAATAAACACAACATGACCGACAAGGTCTCTCCTCTTATGGTACTTACAATCTAGGGGGCAGAGATGACAATAAACAAGTAAACAGACAATAAGGCAGTGAAACAGACAGATGAGATAGTGACAAGTGGGATGGGGAAAGAGGACACTACTTTAGCTTTGGTGATTAAGAAAAGCCTCTACTGAAGAGATAATTCAGAGCTAAAATCTGAATGACAAAAAGTCCATGTGAAGGTCTCAGGGTATGGCCTTCTTGGCAGAGAGAATGACAAGTGCAAAGAGAACAAAGCAGAAACAATCTCAGAATGTTCAGAGAACTTTTAAAAAGGGACCTCATTAATACTCTCAATATAGTAGATGATACCAAAGAATTGTCAATTTTGTATCCGGTGTGATAATGGCATTGTGATTCTGCATGACAATCTCCATACCGCATATGTATTCGTATGTATATGTACAATAAATGATGTCAGCGATTTCTTTAAAATATTTCAGCAAAGGAAAGAGAAATAAAAAATGGATGAATGCGGCAAATGTGCAAAAACTTTTGAATTTGGTAAATGAAGGTTGATGAACTACTCTTTCTAGTTTTTATATGTTTGAAATTTTTCATAATAATTTTAGAAATTCCACATAACAGAAACTTCATGTAAAAAATAGCAATACCTCATTTCTTCCTCTTACTTCAATACTCTAGTTCAGCTCTCACCTCTTCATTTTGTCTCCTCATTACCTCATTTGAAGAGATATAAAGGAAAGCTTTCAGGACAGGTACACACTAGATAGGCCCTACACTCTATGGCTGTGTCCAGTTTCTATGACAAACAGAACCATCTACCTAAGGCAGGGCTGGAACCCAGAGAGAATTAAAATGAGAGAATATAAAATAAACAGCCACATACTGATAAACAACAAGTCATTCTATCTGAGAAAAACAGGAATTGCCTGGACTAAGGACAATCCTCCCAGAGATTAAAAAACACAATAGGCTTCTTCCCCCTTCATTCCTTGGAGAATGCTCTGGCAAAGATCTCCGATTGTGAAATCCCACTGTCAGTTTTCAGTGTTGATCTCACTTGACCTTGCTATAGCACTTGACACACAGTTGAACACTCCGCCTCCTCTTGAGACTCTCTACTTCCTTGGCAGACATGACAGTAGTGCTAAAGATGCCCGTACTCCTTCCTTTTAAGGACAAGGGTCACATCCACAGCCCCCTGTGAGATGGCACACAACTTTTGTCCCAGGCAACTAGTTCTGAAAGAACCAGGAGTGGGTCCCTAACCTAACAACCTATGATCTATAGAGTGATGTGTCAGAAACTCTGATTTCCGGTAACAGAGTGGAGTCAATATTCTGAAAAACCTTCTGATATCAAATTACTACAACTGCTGAACAAAATATTACCAACTTGAGAGCACTGTTGAGCTCTCAAGAGAGAAAAGAAAATCCCCAGGAGCTAAAAATCAAGTGAGAGCTAGAAACCAGAATACGTAGAAGCTGAGGCTACAGAGACCCTGGGAGCACATCCTGGTTCCAGTACCAAGAGGCTTGTAGTTTAAAGCTGCAGGGGGAATAAGAGATAAAGCCTTCACCATATGAAATGTAGACAAGTAGAGCTTAGCCCCACTGCAAAAAATCAAGACCCCTCAGGTCTTCAACAACTCAGTGAAAAGGTAGGCTGGAAAAAATACACCTACTGATAAAGAAAAACAATCAAGAAATGTATGTTTTGACCTGGGCTCCAACTGGGGGCAGAGGAGAGTTCCCCCAGAAGATTCACAAGGACGGGCCTGCACTCACGCAGTGCAGTGGCAGTAACCCCAAGCACAGACACTAACTTAGAGTGACCTTAAGCTGTAGTGTCTCAGGCTGCTGGCTGAACCAAACAAATCCTCCTCAGAATATTCCCACAGCCAAAAGCCTGATAAATGCTTACAAAACACATGAGGAAGAGAGCCATCATAACTGGAAATCAGAAAAAAATAGCAAAATGTGCTGCAAAGTAATTTGGGGTCATAAAAATGACAAGTACATAATTTTTTAATAAATTTATTTTATTTTATTTTTTATTTTTTTTGGCTGCGTTGGGTCTTCGTTGCGGTACACGGGCTTCTCATTGCAGTGGATTCTCTTATTGCAGAGCACGGCGCGCGGGCTTCAGTAGTTGTGGCGCACAGACTTAGCTGCTCCGCGGCATGTGGGATCTGCCCGGGCCAGGGCTCGAACCCATGTCCCCTGCATTGGCAGGCGGATTCTTAACCACTGTGCCACCAGGGAAGCCCAGAAGTAAAAAGTAAACTAATGTTGGTGGGTAACTTTATAGGTAAATGAAAGAGACTTTTTCCTCTTGAGTTTTTAAAACTATGTTAGATGGTTAAAAGCAAAAGTATATTGTCTGATGTGGTTCTCAATGTATGTAAAGGAGATATTTAAGACAACTAATTAGAAAGCAGGGAGGATAAAGAGGCCTAAATGGTGGTAAACTTCCTACATTTCTCCTGAAGTAGTAAGATATCAACACTAACAGATTATGACACAGTACAGATGTCAATTCTACCCAAACTGATTTTTAAATTCAACACAATTCCTATCAGAATCCCATGATTTTTCATAGATATAGACAAGCTTATCTTAAAATTTATACGGAAATGCAAAAGAACTAGAATAACCAAAATAATGAGGAAAAAAAAGAATAAAGTAGAGGAATACACTGCCCAATTTTAAGCTCTAAAGCTACAGAAATCAAGACTATGTGATAAGGGACACATAGACCAATGTAACAACATAGAGAACCCAGAAATAGACCCATTCAAATATGCCCAACTGATTTATGACAGAGGTGCAAAAGCAAGTCAAGGGAGGAAAGACAGCCTTTTCAACAAATGACTGGAGTAACTGGACATCAGTAGACAAAAAAATAAACCTTGACCTAAACCTCACATCTTGTAAAAACATTAACTCCAAATTAACTCTTAGACTCTATGACACCAAAAGCGTCATCCATAAAGAAAAAAAATGAATAAACTGTTACTCTTTTTTCATTTCTAGGACCTGGCCATTGACATAGCTGAATGGTAATTTAAGAAATTTTTACTCGACATGTTGAATATTAGAGCTCTTCTCAGAAGACCAAAAAGAGTAATTAGAATCTGAGTTCTCCACTTTATCCTTAAGTAGTAAAGTGGACAGGCAGGAGGGACTTATATATAGTTATTTCATTTTAATGAAAGACATTGGCTGGACACCATCTACCTACAACCTATCATTTTAGGATCTTTGTGAAAATCTCTAGGGAGTTAAATTTAAGTTTTAGACCCTCAAGGCTAATTCTGGGACTGCTGGCATCAATCAAGGGTTACTGATAAAGAAAAGGGGCCATCTTATGTATTATAACAAGGCTGATGCCATATCATCTTAAACTCTAGCTCTCAAATGCTTCTCTAACTTGTACAGCATTATAATTCTTAGTAGAATATAGGTTTACATAGTTTTAGTAAGTTTAAAAACCATTATACTAGAAAATGTAATTAAGAAACTTAGCACAAAAAACAAAGAAAGGGACTTCCCTGGTGGTCCAGTGGTTAGGACCCTGGTCAGGGAACTGAGATCCTGCATGCCGCACGGCACGGTCAAAAAAAAAAAAAAAAAGAGAGAGAGAGAGAGAGAAAGACTTAGATTATGAAATATTTTATTCCCTTCTGCAATGCCAAAGCCTAGCAAAGTGCCTGCTAAATAATAGGTCAATAAAGTTTGTGAAATGATCATTTCCAAAAGAAAAATGAAATTCTGAATTTAAGAAACTGAAATAATGAAACTCACTGAAATGTTATCACCTTTACCCTTCTGCCACAATCAATCAGACCCATTATTTTCACTCTATACTCTCAAATATGTGACAGTCTCTCTGTCATGTTCCAGTCCTCTGACAATGTCTGAGCTGAGGTCAAATTTGGGAGTCACCAGAGAACAAATAGTAATTGAAGTCGTAAACACAGAGGAGATGGACCTAGGGAGACAGTATGGAATAAAAAGAGAAGGAGCCTAGGATTGAGACTTGAGGAGCCTCAGAGTTCAACAGCCAGGGAGAAGAAAACCAAAACTGCAAAGACAGAAAGGAATGGTCTCCTCAGAAGGATACAGAAAACTTGGGAGAGTGTGATGTCAGGGAAATCAAGGTTTCAAGAAGGTGGTGGGCAATAAAGTCGTATGCTGCTAAGAGAGGTGAAATAAAGAATTAAGTGTTCATTTGACTTGGCAGTATGGATGTCACAGGGAGCTTGGTGAGAGCTATTTTAGTGAAGCAACAGGAATAACCACCAAAGAGAAATAAGGTGAGGCACTAATGGGCAGGGAGGACGTGGAACTAATGAGTTCAGATGACTCTTCTGTGAGGTTTGGCTGTAAGAAGGGAGAGGTGAAATTAAAAGACAGAGTTTCCATTTGCTGTTGCTATTATTTTCATTAAAGAGGAAACTTAAATGTGTTAAAATACTGAAAGGAAAGAAGAGTTGAAAAGGTAGGGCCAAGATAAATGACAGCTCCAGTGAGGAGAGGAGGAGGGACAGGGATAGGTACATTTTGACTAGTACTCCCCCAGCATGTCCCATGTTTCTCAAGTTCACACATTCACTCACCTTCCACTCCAACCTCACTCTTAAAATTGTACCCACTGAAGAACAGCACAAATTCCACTTCCTCTCTCCTCTACAAACCTCACCTAATTTCTCTAGCTCTTGGGATCACTTCTCTGCAATCCCAGGGTGTGCTATGTTTTCCACGTTTATTTGGCCACAAAATCCTTTACAGCAGGTTCCACGTAATACACACTGGGAACGGGACATTTACTTCCTGTCCAGCTGTCCAGCTCATGCCCTACCCTCTCAATCAGTCTTTCCCAACCATACCAGAACAAAGTAATACCTCCCTTGTAAAGTACTGAACAATTACATCGTTCAGCATGCTAAGTATTTAAGATCCTAGAATGTAAGCACCAAGAGCGTGGGGCCTTGTCTGTCTGGTTTACCACTGTATCCCAGTGCCTAGTAGGGCTGGCACATAGAGGGCACCCAGGAAATGTTCACTGAATGAAGTAATTAAAAGAGATGCCCTGGGCTTCCCTGGGGGCGCAGTGGTTGAGAGTCCGCCTGCCGGTGCAGGGGACACGGGTTTGTGCCCCGGTCCGGGAAGATCCCACATGCCGCGGAGCGGCTGGGCCCGTGAGCCATGGCCGCTGAGCCTGCGCGTCCGGAGCCTGTGCTCCGCAACGCGAGAGGCCACAGCAGTCAGAGGCCCGCGTACCGCGAAAAAAAAAAAAAAAGGGATGCCCTTAGCCAATATTTTACAATAAATATAAATGAAGAATAACTTTTAAAAAACTGTGAATCACTATGTTGTACAACTGAACCTTACAGAATACTGTATATCAACTATACCTCAAGAAAAAGATGCCCTGTCACTCCTCGACAATCATAAATTATTGACGAGCAGGAACTATGTCTTATGCCTATTTCTACACAGTGCCTTACAAAGCAGACCCTGAATGAATGTTCTTGATGACAGGATGATAATTTACGATGGCTAATGTCACAGTGGGAATTAAAAAGAGTTTGGCAATAAACTTTGACACTGATGAAAACGAATGAAAAGCCTATGTAGTGTTTCTCAACTCAAATTTTAAAAGGTAATGATAATAATCTTCAAAATACTAAAACATTTCCCCATATTCCAGAATTTAAGAAAACCCTTGAAGACAACTGAACTTTCTTTCCCCTGCTTATGACATTCTTTTTAAATTCATTTAATACTCCAGAATCTTGATGTCTACTATAAGATTTATCTGAATTCTGGAGTTTAATATTTTCACAGCTTGATAACACACAGGAGTACATCAGGAAAGGCAGGAAGTACATTAAGGATATTGCTAGGGTGGATCTGAGTATCATCTCCCTGCCTAATAAAGACAGAATCATCTTAATGTCATTGAAGTACCAGAGTTCTGATCACAAATAACACAACAATAAATGTAAGATTTGCTTTAAGGCAGCAGCATACAAAACCAAAATTGAAAAAGATCATCCAGGGTCTTCTCAAATATAAGCTCTGCTATCAAATAAGGCCCCAAAATGTTATGAGGTGGAAGCTGCCTCATTTTTCAGCAAATAGCTTCATTTCTCATGTTTACTTTGTACAGAATTATATTATAAATTCAATCATGTTTCTCTTCCATATTTTATTATTATGATTAAAGTCATTTACAGAATTTCTAAACTGGAACAAATAAGATTACTTCTTATGCTTTAAAGACTTTCATACCAATTGGCACTTTCAAACCCCTGAAATGTATTCTATCTTCTCTTTTGGGGATAAACATACAGACCTTGGAGACAAATTCTAGACAAAGTAGCAAAAGGCTCGGGTCAAACACAAATACCTTTAGAAATAAGAAGAAATCTTTCCTCATCCTGTGGGGGAAGGAACAGACAGAGAAATTTTTGGAATCTAAAAGAATAGGGACTAAATAAAAACTTCATTTTTTTAAAACAGAAATCAGAATCTAAAGAAGCACAAGAAGGCACCCAATTGGTATCAGAATTCATGCTCAGTTCTAAATAGCAAAAGAAAGTGTCTCATAAACAAAAGGTTTTATTTTCATAATGTGAGTGGTCACACTGGAATATCTCTGCCATCAGTAAACTTGGGCAATAATAGGATAAAAGAATATTCTCTCTCCTGAAGAAATTCAGGGCAGTATTTCAGCAGCACTGAAAAAGCTGCTCAGAAGGTACTGGAAATTGCAACATGCCTTTCATTAACTCCTAGTCCGTGCTATCAAATAAAAGTCTAAGACCTTATCACTTTTCCTCATTACTTTTGGGTAGACTTTTTTTATCTTTTTATTTTATAAATTTAAAAACAAACACAAAGTAGAAAGAATGATGTATTGAATGTATGCTAATCACTGAAATTCAATAATTACCAATTAATACCCAATGTTATTTCACCTACTCCTATACACACACACAGCACTTCACCTTCCACAAATACACATACACGTACTAAACTATACTGAAGCATGTGAGAAGGCTTTTAATTTCCCTTTTAAAAACTCTTAAATTACAAGTCATAAATGGTAAAATATTTTACTCAGTGAAAACTACTGTTATCACTTAAGGCCTTTACTTACATAAAGCATAAATTTTATGGAGCAAGGTTATCATACAGATTTCGTGCAAATTTCATGCTGTGATACAGAAGCAACGATTTAATAATAGAGCTGAAAAATAACTCAGCCACCAGCTATATGCATAATTTGAATGGTAATCAAAGCCTTCATCTATCCACATACACTAATCTCAAAATCAGTAAGGCAAAGGAAAAAAGTTGCAAAGCTTATCCACATGGCCAATTTTACCATGGCAATTTGGAAAAATATGTGACTTTCACAATCTATAATCAACTGGACAAAATGACTAAAATATACAAGAATTGAAAGCAGTTTTCCCTAAGTTATTTCAAATGTCAGTTTCCATGAAAACTATTTTTTTTCTACTTTAAACAAAAGATTAATATCAACCTGGCTTCTGTTAGGTTTTTTTTTTTTTAATGTCACTTATATCTTACTTTTTTCTTGGGAAGGTGCTGCTACACCAATGCCTACTCTCAGGGCTGCAGCTACAAACATCTGGAATTTACTACCTACAGACTCAGCCCCAAGCAAGATAGGGCCTCGCTAAGGACCATGTTCCTGCCTACAACACAAGGTCCCCATGGCATCTTGCAGGACACTCCAGAGGAAGACATACAAAGTCACAAGCAGTTGTACTGTTCCCTCAAAGTCACAGAGAAGAATTCTAGCATTATTCAAGGCACCTGGAGGAATGCCAGACACAAAATTCTAAACAGCAAAATGACTAAGACTAAATTCAGACCACAGATAGAAAGATGAGGAAACTTTAATGACCCCCTAAGCCAATCTGCGGATTTGGGATCTGGTCTGTCAGCTAAGCACCCTGTACAGGGAGACCTGACAGAGGCCCTACAAAGACAAACTGATGCTGGTCCTCCTTTCTATAGTGAAATTATGTTCCACGTTCACACCATTCAACATGAGTGAGCTTGAAAGATGACTCTAGGGTTTGCAGCCTTTTCAAAATTCTGTATTTCCCAGATAAAAACCTCTACCACCCATAAGGGCATCACCATGGATTTAATAATTAATAACTTCAGGTAGTTAGTAGAGAAATAGGACAATCCAAGAAAAACAAATAACCAAAATAAATCCAAAAATATTGAAATGCAACTAAGACAGACCTGTGGCACTTCTTTCCTTGCTGCTTCAAAAAGAGAACTCAAAACAGCAGCCCTGGAATCCTTACTTCTCGGGAGACAAAACAAACCTAAAGTCTACTGGTCCCAGGGAAATAAGCTGGGCCTCCACTTCCACTCCAGAGCTCCAGTTTCCCAGTGTTGACGCAAGCCTTCCAAGTGGAGGAGGAAAGCATGGGACATCAGCTCCACAGCAACGTTAAGAACCTTGGGATTACTTTAAAATTGCAGGCTGTAAGAGTTCACCTTGTCATTTATGGGAAGCTACATCACTAAGACCTTGCTACTTCCAGATGCACATAAAATATAAAACCTATATTCATACAGGGCCTTTGTGCACGTTTCATAATCCAGATGTGAGGAAATCCAAAGTTACGATTCCCACAGCAACTGTAATCTTGGCAAACCTACACACATGTATTCTGTGTTACTTCACATGGTAGTGACCTTAAAAGAAACTTGAAAAGAAAAAAGCACATTTTAATCTCTGCAACGAATTACAAAGAAAAACTCCCAGACATATCAGAGATCAGAAAATTGCCTTCCTTCAGGGATAGTGGAGCTCTTTTTTTGAAACAATTAACAAAGACTAGACCAAGCACTGAAGAATATGCTGGAACAATTCTTACCTGGCCTGAGGACAAAGGCCAGAAAACTTAACAGTGTTTCCTCTAAACTCTCACTTCTAATTTGCTAAGACAACCAGCTGTTTGATGTTTAAAAGTTCATTTCAAATATTTAATACTTTCAAAAAGTACCTTAAATGCTAATCAGATGCAGAATAGGCTCAATTTTAGTTCCCACTTGAAGCAACAGACGAAACATTTGAAGCTATTACTAAATAGATCATCTACTGTAAAACAAGTCAAATAATATGTGCTTATGTCAGTTAATATAGAAAATGGTTTCCCCGGTTCTTAATTTAAGGTTAAAATGCCAGTTTTCTGGAGGGCCAAGTGCTACTACAACAGGCTAAAAGGTTAATGGAAGACAGCAGAGCTTAGTCGTTAAGAGGCTTCTGAAGCCAAAATGTCCAGGTTTGAATCCTGTTCTACCACTTAAAAGTTGTGGCTTTGGGCAAGTTATTTAACATCTCTGTGCCTCAGTTTCACCATCTAAAAGAGGCAATACTAAAACCTACCATGTAGAGCTGTCTTTAGTACTACATGAGGTAATACATGCAGAGTTCTCAAAGCAGTGCCTGGCAGATAGTAAGCACTCGATACGCAGGCGCTATTATTAATGTAAGGTCATTTATTTACCTTGGCAGCAATCTTTATTTATTTGATAAACCGGTACCCACACAAAAAGATTTAAAAAACTAAAAATAATTTTAATACCATAATGGAACTTTAACCAGTCTCTTTAGCACAACAATAATAAATGACCTTCCCTCCTCTTGCCTCCTTCCTCTACCCCTCTTGTAACTAAAGAAAAAGTCCAAACTCCTTAGCCAAACATTCAAGTTGCTTCATAATCTGTTGGCCCATACTGGCTCACCATCTTGCACAGTCCTCTAAGAACCTTCTGCTTCAACCAGTTTTCTCACAGTCCTCTAAATACACCTTGTACTCATTCAACAAGCATCTGAGAATCTACGGTGCCAAGCAGCGTGCTAACACTACATGCAAAAATTAATACACAGTCTCTGCCCTTAAAGAGATCACAGAATATATACTAGAAAAAGAGATATGCAAAAAATAGTTTCAATAGAATATAACTACAGTCACAAAAGAGCAAAGGTAAGGTAGCTGCACGGAGAGGAGTTGATAAATTCTGTTGGTGAAGAAGTCCCCTCCGGGAGGGCTTCACAGAAAGAGGCTATGGGAAATGCTCAAGGGTAAAGAGGAATGCACCAGGCGGAGCAGAGGTCAGAGGGCACACTCTGGAGAGCAAACGGTGAAAAATATGGGCAAAGAAATTCTGGGGAATGACTTGCAGCTGGACTGCTGGGGAATGGACCAAAACTAGAAGCCAGAAAACAAGGATAGGCAAGCAGACTCTTGTACCCAAATCAGAAGCTCTGGGTAAGGCTTCACCCTGGGACCACCAAAAAGTTCTGAACAGGGGCCTAACATGATCAGATTTACAATTTAGTGTCACCACTGCAGCTGTAGTTCACGGGCTGACTTAGAAGGAGACACTGGAGACTGAGAAACCTGTTAAGACAGCTGGAAGGGTCCAGGCAGTGGTAGGGATGGAAAAAAAGGAAGCAGATTCAAAATGTAAATTAAGAACAGAATTAGTAGAGGGCGTAAGTAGAGGGGAAATTCTAATAAGACTCAGAGATTTCTAGCTTGAATAAATGGATGAATGGTGACAACACTTAGGCAGCAAAAAGAATACAGGACCACAAATGCAGAGCCTGAATCTTTATCCTAAGAATAATGGAAAGCAGGGCAGAGACAAAACCTAAGAAGAGGTAAAAACCTACACAGACCTTTAACCAGAAAAGAAACTGGAAAATGCTGCCAAAGATCCACAAGCTCTCCCCAGAATGCACGGGGCTCAGAGCGGTTTAGAGACAGGTAAACTCAATGTTATTTAAACTGCTGGGGGGAGGGGAGGGGTTTTTAAAAAAACTTTCGGATTCATGCTAAGGCTAAATAATAACACTGATACCAAATCTGACAAAGACAGAACACATAAACACACACGCACTCTTTCACACACAGAATTACAGAAGAATTTTTGTTGCGAACATAAATGCAAAACCCAAAATAAGACAAAAAATAAAAAATTCATCCAACATTAAATTTTAAAAATTATATTCCATGAATGCATGGTAGAGAATGTTTACTCTAACATTATGAAATCTGTTAACATATTCACTATATAGTAAATTAACACAATGGAACCAAACTGTCATCAGGCTAGAAGCCAAAAGGCATGGATCAAGTCCAACACCTATTTCATTTTCTTTCTACTTGCAGCAAGGATTACTATCAAACTCCACTCACTGAGCCAGACACCCTTGCCACTCATGCAGCACACAACCTACACCTGTGAGTTCATTGGCCAACCAGTGGCCTCAACTCTAAGCCCTAACGATGTGCACCCAACTCCTATTCGTAATTAAGACTTCTTAGTAAACTAGGACTAAAAAGAAATTTTTCTAACGTGATAAGATATATTTCTCAAGGAAACAACACCTCTTATGTAGTATTCAGACCAAGAATAATATACATAACTTGAATCTAATCATAAGGAAACATCAGACAAACTAAATGAGGAACATCCTGTTAAAAACAAAACTGTCTTCTTCAAAAAATACCAATGTCATATAGACAAAAAAGGCTAAAGAGCTGTTCTAGATTAAAGGAGATAGAAGAAACATGACAACTAAATACCATGTGGGATCCTACACCAGATCCTGTCCTAGAGGGGGAAAGATGCTAAAAGACATTACTGGATCAACTGACAACTTGTAATAGATGGCAGATATGATCAAAGTTGTATAAATGTCAAATTAACTAAGCTGATAACTTTTCTTTAGGTGTGTAAAAATATCCTTATTCTTGAAAAATACTCACTGAAGAATTTAGGGGTAATAATGTATGCAATTTACTCTCAAGAAGCTCAAGAAAACCGTTATTTTATATTTGTGTGTGTGTAGAGGATGAGAGGGAGGGAGGGTGAGTGATCACAAAAAATAAAGGAAATGGGACAAAATGTTAGCAACGGGTGAATCTAAGCAAAGGGTATATGCACTCTTGGGCATTTATCCCAGAGAAATGAAAACCTACATTCACACAAAAACTTCCACATGAATGTTTATAGCAACTTTATTCGTAATAGCCGAAAACAACCCAGGTGTCCTTCAACAGATGAATGGTTAACCAAGCTATGGTACTTCCATGCCATGGTACTACTCAGCAGTAAAAAGGAACAAACTATTGATACATGCATCAACCTGGAGAAATCACACGGGAACTATGTTGAGTGAAAAAAGTCAGTCCCAAAGGTATGTACTACATACCTCATTCCATATATAAAGCATTCCTGAAATGACAAATTAGACAGAAAGAGTTTAGAGGTTGCCAGCGGTTAGGGAGGCAGAGAGTGAGGGAGATGGCTATGGCCGTGAAAGTGTAGCACGAGAGGTCCTTGTGAAGGAAATATTCTGCATCTTGACTGTGGTGGTCAATCTACAGATGTAACAGAATGAAATACACATACATACACAGAGTACAAGTAAAACTGGTAAAATCGGAATAAGATGGGTAAATTGTATTGATATCAATTTCCTAGTTGTGATATTATACTATAGCTCTCCAAGAGGAAACCAGATGAAGTGTACACAGGATCTCTCTGTATTATTCCTTACAACTGCATGTGATTCTACCAAGTAAAGTTTAAAAAGGAAAAAAGTTAAAAGATAGCCACAGAAAATAACTTATGGATAATGACAAAGCACTAGAGGCACTCCCAGAACAGGAAAAGGCTGCCAGCTATAACAGTTAAATTATTTACCATTCATTCAATATTGTTCTAAAGAAGCTAGTTGTTGCTATATAACAAAAAAGTTAATATAAATATTAGAAAAGAGACAAAATGATCAATTATAAATGAAATTACTGTCTACCTAGAAAATCCAATACAATCAAGTGATAAAGCATTACAATATGACTTCAGTAGTGTCCAAATACAACGCAGATGGTTGTATCTGGAACCAACTTACGATGGTTCAACTTAGGATTTTTCAACCTTACAATGGTGTGAAAACGATATACATTCAGTAGAAACTGTACTTCAATTTTTGAATTTTGATCTTTTGTCAGGCTAGCAATATGTGGTAGATACTGTCTTGTGATGCTGAATAGTGGCAGTGAGCCACAGTTCCCAGTCAGCCACACCCTTACAAGCATGAACAACTGATACACTTACAACCATTCTAGACCCAGACAACCCTTCTGTTCTTCACTTTCAGTACAGTATTCAATAAATTACATGAGCTATTCAACATTTTACCATAGAACAGACCTTGTGTTAGATGATTTTGCCCCACTGCGGGGTAATGTAAGTGTTCTGAACACATTTAAGGTAGGCTATGCTATGATGTTCAGTAGGTTAGGTGTATTAAACACGTTTTCAACTTGGCTGAAGAGTTTACTGAGAAGTCGCCCCATCAAGGAAGATCTGTATATAAAGTTAATAGCCTTTTTATTATATTCCACTAATAATCAGTTAGAAAACTTTGTATAAAAAAGAATTTTGTTTTTAAATTCTTTACATAAGTCATTTGCAATCATTTTTTAATATTTAAAAAATTTTTCCCAGGAATATAGTGACTATATGTCTCTAATAAGTTTCTCCAAAACAACATATTCTCCAGTTCCCCCCCATTAAATACCATATTTAATCTTCTCTGATTTGCTGTTTCTCAGTATCTAGTCTACCTTTCACTTTAGAAGCCAAACTTGATTCAAAAATATTTTCCAATCCCCCAAGACCTTAAATACTTTGAACAAGCCTAAGCCAGCTGTAAAGGATGAGGATCTAAGGTTTCTTCCAGCTCTGAATCTCCATCTTGTCAGGAGCTAGAATCCCTTTAATCAGCTCTAGGAGACTAAATGGGCATTCTTCTGCAGACCTCAGGAGCATCTCTCATCTTCATGAGGTTTCTCTTGGAACATGAATTCCAAGTTCGCAGTCAGTGAAGCTCATTCTAGAGCAAAACCACATTTACTCCATTCATTCTAGTCAAGGCCTCTCACATTAGCCCCCATTTCAAACTAGAGCTGCTTCTAAACCACTATCAGCCCAATCCATTTCCTCCATGTGGATCTGCTGTGCAGTGCATCCTACATAAAAGCCAAGACAGTTTCTCACTCCTTATGCAGAAATACTTCTGCTAAGTTCCAGGTCTCCCAGGATAACAAGAAATATCCTCAGTTAAGAAGCAAAGATACAAAAAAATAAATTATTTTCATAGTTCTTGAAGAGCACGGAACCTATTATACCAGAGTAGGAAAGAATGGCATACACTTTTAAGAAAAGGAAGAATTTCTTTTACCTATATTTTTAATATAAATTAAACTCTCTTGTTATCATTCCAGGGACAGCAGGGGATGAAATTCTCAAGTGAAATATGGCACTGGCCTACACCATCTTAAAAATGCCAACAGTCTAGCAATGAGCCATCTCTTTAACTGTCTTTGCCTCTCAAAGTATAACAAATGAAACCTCTATTTAGACACACCACATTCATAACAATTTTCTTTAGAAAGTAGGATTACTAAGGATTCTCACTTTAAGGCATACATTTTAGTAACGTTTGATTTTTTGTTTCTTACAAGAGTATAAATTACATTTCTCAAACAACATTATATATACATATATATGTACACATATATTTTAACTCTATTCACTAGTAATAAAAAGCATCTATTTAGACTTATCAATTAAAAATAATTATGCTTTTTCATAAATCAAGTTGGTTCAATAGTTTAAGAGGTTTTCAATATTTACAGATAATATAATTGTCTGTCTAGAAAATCTCAAAGGTTATACTCACAAATTATTAAGAGTAATGATTTCATCAAGAATGTCAGAAAGGGCAGATTCAACATCAACAAAGAAATTATCGATAACATTCCTATATGCCCACAATAATTAATTTGAAAACATGAGAGGAAAAATATCAATTCTTAGCAATAACCAAAATCACAAAATGTCTGGGAACAAAATTAATAACACTGATATAAGACCTAATTTAAATTCAAACATCATTATTTTTAAAATTATAAAAGACCTAAACAAATAAACAAACACTGCTCTTGACAAGAAAGACTCAATATTACAAAGCTATTGGCTGCAAATTAGTCAAAAAATTCAATGTAACCACAATTAAATTCCAATCACAACTTTTTTATAGAAACTAAGAAGCTCATCTTAAAAATCAAATAGAAAAAAAATGGGCAAAGGCTGTGAACAGACAATTTTCCAAAGAAGATATATTAATGGCCAAGAAGTTCATGAAAAAGATGCCCAACGTCATTAGCCATCAAGGAAATGCAAATCAAAACCATGAAGGGACTTCCCTGGTGGTCCAGTGGTTAAGACTCCACGCTCCCACCGCAGGGGGCCCGGGTTACATCCCTGGTCAGGGAACTAGATCCCGTATGCCACAACTAAAAGATCCCACATGCAGCAAAGAAGTCCTGTGTGCCGTGACTAAGACTGTGCGCAACCAAATAAATATTTTAAAAAAAGAAAACACACACAATGAGGTTCCATTCACACTCAAAAGGATGTCTACACCAAAACAAAACCCAGAAAATAACAAGTATCGGCAAGGATGTAGAGAAACTGGAACCCTCATATGTAGCTGATAGAAATGTAAAATGGTTCAACCACTGTGGAAAAGAGCCTGGCAATTCCTCAAAAAGTTAAACATAGAATTACCACATGACCCAGCAATTCCCCTTCTGGGTATATACCCAGAAGAGTTGAAAATAGTTACTCAAATAAATAAATGTACACACATGTTCAAAGCAGCACTATTCACAACAGCCAAAAGGTGGAAACAACTCAAATGCCCATCAACAGATTAATGGATAAACAAATTGCGGCATATACATATAATAGAATATTATTCAGCCACAAAAAGAAGTAATACATGCTACAATATGGATGAACCTCAAAAACATTATGCTAAGTGAAAGAAGCCAGACAGACACAAGGTCATGTACGATTCCATGTACTATATATGTAATATCCAGAGTAGGTTAAATCCATAGGAACAGAACACAGATTGGTGACTCCCAGAAAACAGGGAAAGGGAAGAATAGGAAGCAACTACTTACTGGGTACAGGGTTTTCTTTTGGGGTGATGAAAATGTTTTGGAACTAGACAGAGGTGATGGTTGTACAATACTGTGAATGCATGAAATGCCACTGTATCCCTTTAAAATGGTTAATTTTATGTTATGTGAATTTCACACCAATAAAAAATAATTTCAAAAATCAAATGGAAGAAAAAAATGTACACAATGGATGAAAAATATTTGCAAAGGAAGAGTAACAAGAAAAGATTTACTCTCTCAGATTTGAAGACATACTATGAAGTAATGGTAATTAAAACAGTATGATATTATTATAGTTGAAATAGGCAAAAACATCATAGAAGAAAACTGAGTCTAAAAATGGACCCTTAGGAAATTCTAAAAAAGGTATTTCAAATTAGTGGGAGAAAGACCACTCAAATGATAATAGGACAACTGGCTATCTGCTTAGAGAAAAGCAAAGTTAGATCCTTAATACTATACATAAAAAATAGACTACAGTTGGCTTAAAGTGCTAAATGTTGGAAGTAAAATTATAAACATATTAAAAGAAAATATAGGAGAAAACTGCTCAAAATCTAGGGGTAAAAAAAGGCTTCTTAGTTAAGACATAAAACACAGAAACCATAAAGAGACTCAAATTTTAAAAATTAAAAGCTTCTGTAAACCAAAAGAAACCATAAAGACAAAGCACCAGACTAGAAGAAAATATCTGCAACATTTAAGACTTCTAAGATTTATATACAGAATATGTAAAGAGCTACAAATCAATATGAAAGAAGCAACCCAACTAAAACAAAACAAAACAAACAATAATAACAACAACAAAAAAAAACAGGCAAAAGATAAGAACAGTCACAAAAAGAAATATTCAAATGTAACTGGTCTGTGTTTGGCCCAGACATGGGTATTCTTAAATCTCGTCAGGTGATTCTTCTCTGCAGTCAGGGTAAAGAACCACCAAGCCACCTAGTTGGAGAATGGGGCGTGTCCAGGCTGCCCAAGGTGAAGTATAAGGCGAAAGGCAGGAAAAATAAACCACCACCTTAAAGGGCTCCTGCCCACTCACAACGGAAGGCCCTGAGAGTACATTAAATGCCTAAAGGAGAATGGTTTATTTTTATCCAGTCAGAGAGCATTACCATTTTTATTTCTACAAGGTAGAAACATATGAATGACATTCTTTATAAAACTAACGAGGAAAATTATTAAATAAATTTACACTAAGTGAAAGCAGCCCAGGATTAAATACTTGCAAAAATATGACCAAAGCAGACACATATAATGTTATAGAGAGAAGCAAATCACTGAAAAATATCTGCATTGTGATTTCGTTTTATAAATTTCAAAAACATGCAAAATTAAACAACAGTTTAAGGATACAAACTATATGGTTCAAGTACGAAGAAAATACAAAATTCAGGTTACCTCTGAAATGGGAAGGAAGAGGTGGGATAAGGAACAGGAACATAGAGATCTTCAATTTTTTTCTTAAACCGGTGGTTAGGTACATGGGTATTCACTGTCCTAGTGTTCTGTATACCTTACACATATTTTACATACATTACTTTGTAACTTCTCAGTATTTAATAAAAAACTACCATTTAAAAACAAACAAGACCATACAAAAATGCATGTAAATACATATATAGTCTTTTAATTCTAGATTCAGTATTTGCCACTGAAAATCTGCTTGGTTCTATAGTGTCCTAACTAGTCACCTGCTAGGAGTTAGCAAATGCTTGATTTTCATCTTTTCTTCTGAAGTTGCATTAACAAGGAATTTCATGGGGGTAGGGAGGGTTTACAGCAAAAGGCATGTGCTCTTTGATTAAACCCACTGAGAACCACGAGCAATCACTTCAGGGAGCTCCAGCAAAGAGGGCACTTCTCGAACTAAAGAGTAAAAAGGTTTGCAGAAGATAATTAAAAGCATTACAAGAGGAATGATGTGATTTGAACAATAAGATATTTTTCCATTAATTATTTTTTACCCAACTGAAATTCAATGAAACCCTGGATGAATCCTCAGCTCTCAATTCCTCTGAGATACAAAGATCAGAGTGAGTCCAGTTGAGCACTTGAAGTGTCAGGGCCAATTCTGCATGTGGTGGGCAGCTGTGAGTTCAAGGACAGTGCCACATGTACTCCTCCCTACCAGCCAGAAGTAAAAAAGTTCCAGAGAAACAGGCCTGGGCTCTGCCCACAACACTATCATCTGAGCATTCCTTTCATTAGAACAATACAAGATTACACAATGACCCTTAAGTTGAAGCAGGATTCTGGATGCCTGAGAAAGTGGGATACTCTTAGGGTATGGTAAGCTGACTGCTGAGACAATCAATAAATGAATTAGCATAAAGTATGCTGACTTCTTTGGAAGGAATTTTATGAACACAAGATTTAAGACTTCTTATACAATAAACAATGCAATCACAAGTACTAATAAAGAAGAACTAAGGGTGCTATAGTAAGAAAAGCTATAAATGAATTATGTGCAAGACTGTACTAAGGAATGTAGGGAAATTTTAAAAGACTCCATCTCTGTGTCAGAGGCATGCAGCAGTTGAAAAGATAAGATATATTAAAAAACTTGTGATAAAGCCAGACATCAAAAACACTCCACAATTCAGTCTAATCTAACCTCCCCAGTCGTCTGCTTTCCATAGTCACACCCAATTCAGCTAAACACATGCCTCACTCTTCCAAATCTCACATACTGCAATACACTCTTCTCTCCGCAAATGCTTCGCCCTCCTTAGAGTATCATGCAAAATCTCACTTGTCCTTCAAGGCTCATCCCTAATGCTTCCTGCATCCTTGGAAGTCTTTTATAACCTACACACTCCCTTGTGATCTTTCATAATCCTTCTCTATTATGG
Source organism: Lagenorhynchus albirostris (assembly GCF_949774975.1). Lineage (NCBI taxonomy): Eukaryota > Metazoa > Chordata > Mammalia > Artiodactyla > Delphinidae > Lagenorhynchus > Lagenorhynchus albirostris. The sequence continues at coordinate 7,933,958 of NC_083100.1, forward strand.
TGCCATCCCTACTCTTACGTCTGTTTTAGTTAAACACTTGTCTTATCTCTCCTACTGAAGCAGGAGTAATGGAAAGAGCAGACATTGTGAAAAACCTAGATTTTAATCTGAACATTAACTGTCTGATATTGAGCAAACCAAACTACCTAGCTTTCTTAAGCCTATATCCAAATATACAAAATAGGGAAATTATTATGTATCTTGCATTACTTCATTAATAAATAGAGGGTATGTGGGTACTGTGTGTGTGAGAGAAAGAGAGGGGCAGAGACAAAGAGAAAGAAAGAGAGAATGTAGAAATATATAGGAATAATGAAAAAGTACAGGAAAGTAGTAGTTATTAGAATTGTATGTTTAAAAAGTTAGAGGAAAAACTGAACAGGTTAAGAAACAGTGAAGATATAAAAAGGATCCAAATCAAACTTCTAGAAATAAAAATGATGATGCCTGAGATGAAAACTACACTGGATGGGATTAACAGCAGATTAGACACTGTTGAGGAAAAAATTAGTAAACTTGAAGATAAAGCAATAGGAATTATCCAAAATGAAAAACAGGAAAAAAATGAACAGAGGGCATCAGTGAGCTGTGGGACTTTAAGCAACCTAATATATGTATAACTGAAATCAGCAGGGCAGAGGAAGGGGACTGAGAAAAGTAAAGAAAGAAAAAATATTTGAAGAAGTAACAGCTGAAAATTTTCCAAATTTGATGAAAACTATAAAACTACAGTTTAAGAAGTTCAGTGTTTCACAAGAAACATAAAGCTATACCAAGGCAAATCATAATCAATTTGGTTAAAACCAGTCTAAAGGGAAATGTTAAAAGCAGCAGAGAAAAAAAAAAGACACATTAAGTACAAGAAACAGAAATAAAGAGGTCAGATTTCTTGTCAGAAACAAGCAAGGTAGAAGACAGTGAATCAAAATCCTTATAACACTGATTAAAAATAAAAAATGTTAATCTAGAATTCTTTATGCAGCAAATATATCTTTCAAACACAAAGGCAAAATACAAACTTTTTCAGACATGTGAAAACTGAAATAATCATCACTAGCAAACCTGCATGGCCAGAAACACTAAAGTCCTCAAAGCAGAAAGAATATGATAAAAAAGATGCAAACCTGGATCTACACAAAAGAATGAAGAGCTCTAGAAAAAGTAACTTACGGGTAAATATAAAGATTTTATTCTTAAAATTTAAGTCTCTTTAAAAGACAATTGATTACTTATAAATAATAATAACAGTGTATACTGGAATTGATCATATATGTGGAAGTAAAAAAATGATGAGCACAAAGGCCAGGAGGGAAAATTAAAAGATACTGCTAAAAGGTTTTCAAAAACAAATAAAAAAAACAAAACAAAACAAAAAAAGGACTTCTCTGGTGGCACAGTGGTTAAGAATCTGCCTGCCAATGCAGGGGACACGAGTTCAATCCCTGGTCTGGGAAGATCCCACATGCCACAGAGCAACTAAGCTCATGCACCACAACTACTGAGCCTGCGCTCCACAGCCTGTGCACCACAACTATGGAAGCCTGCGCGCCCTAGAGCCTGTGCTCAGCAACAAGAGAAGCCACAGCAATGAGAAGCCCGCACACAGCAACAAAGAGTAGCCCCCGCTCACCGCAACTAGGGAAAGCCCACATGCAGCAACGTAGACCCAACGCAGACACACACACACACAAAGTTTTTATATGTGAAGTGGTATGATATCCTTGAAAGTAGACTGTGATAAGTTTAACGTGTATATATAAACCCTAAAGTAACCACTAAATAAATAAATAGTTACCATTAATAAGCCAACAAGGGAGATGGACAATTTTAGAAAAAACAAAATTAATCCGAAAGAAGTGAAACAAAGAATAGATGGGACAAAAAAGAAAAATAACAAGATGAAAGATCAAACTTAACCATATCAATAATCACATTAAATGTAAATGGTCTAAGTACACCAATTAAAAGACTGTCAGGGGGGATTCCCTGGTGGTCCAGTGGTTAGGACTCCACGCTTCCACTGCAGGGGGCACGGGTTTGATCCCTGGTCAGGGAACTGAGATCCCACAAGCCATGCAGTATGGCCAAAAAGAAAAAGATTGTCAGACTAGTTAAAAAGCAACACTCAACAATATGCTGCCTACAGAAACACTTCAAATATAAGACACAAATAAGTTAAAAGTAAACGTATGGAAAAGATATACCATGCTAACACTAACAAAAGGAAAGCCGGAATGGCTTCATTAATATCAGTCAATGTAGGTTTCAGAGCACAGAACATTACTGTGGCTAAAGATCATTTCATAACATTAAAGGGGTTAATTCATCAAGAGCAAATAACAATTCTAAATGTGTATGTACTTAATACATTTAAGGAAGAAATACCAACTCTATACAAACTATTCCGGAAAATTAAAGGAAAGGAAATACTTCCCAATTCATTGAAGGTTGCCAGCACTACTCTGATACCAAAAACAAAAACAAAGATATTACAAGAAAAATCATCCCAAACCAGTATCTGTCATAATCACAGATGGAAAATTTTTAATAAATTTCAAGAAATAAATTCCAATAAAGACACAGACCTACTAGAGAATGGACTTGAGGATATGGGGAGGGGGAAGGGTAAACTGTGACAAAGCGAGAGAGAGGCATGGACATATATACACTACCAAACGTAAGGTAGATAGCTAGTGGGAAGCAGCTGCATGGCACAGGGAGATCAGCTCGGTGCTTTGTGACCGCCTGGAGGGGTGGGATAGGGAGAGTGGGAGGGAGGGAGACGCAAGAGGGAAGAGATATGGGAACATATGTGTATGTATAACTGATTCACTTTGTTATAAAGCAGAAACTAGCACACCATTGTAAAGCAATTATACTCCAATAAAGATGTAAAAAAAAAAGAGAGAACACTTAAAAAAATAAAAAAATTTAAAAAAAAGAAAGAAATTCCAATGACATATAAAAATAATAACACATCAGGACCAAGTAGGGTTTATCTAGAGAATGCAAGGTTAGTTCTAATATTTGAAAGTCAATGTAATTGACTATATTAAACCATTTCCAGTAGACTCGGAAAAAGCATTTGACTAAATCCAACATTTGTTTCTGATTAAAAAAAAAAAAAACAAGCTCTCAGCAAACTAGGAATAGAAGGAAACTTCTTCACTGACAAAGAAAATATACCAAAAGCCTACAGCTATCATCACACTTAATGGTGAAAGACTAAATGCTTTCTTCCTAAGATCAGGAATAAGACAAATATGTCTACTTCCACCACTTCTATTTAACATTGTACTGGGAACTGAAGCCAGTACAATAAGAAAAAATAAAAAGTTAAAGATTAAAAAGTAAGAAGTAGGGACTTCCCTGGTGGTGCAGGGGTTAAGAATCCGCCTGCCAATGCAGGGGACACGGGTTCGATCCCTGGACTGGGAAGATCCCACATGCCGCAGAGCAACTAAGCCCATGCACCACATCTACTGAGCCTGTGCTCTAGAGCCCTCTAGCCACAACTACTGAGCCCATGTGCCACAACTACTGAAGTCCACATGCCTAGAGCCCACGCTCTGCAACAAGAGAAGCCACAGAACAAAGAGGAGCCCCCGCTCACCGCAACTAGAGAAAGCCCGCACACAGCAATGAAGACCCAACACAGCCAAAAATAAATAAATATATTAAAAAAATGGAAGAAGTAAAATTGTATTCACAGATGACATAATCGTTATGTAGCAAATCCAATGAAATCTATTTAAAAAGCTGCTAGGAGAAATAAGCATAGCCAGGTTAACAAAGAGCCAATGTACAAAAATTAATCATATTTCTATATACTAGCAACAGTCAAAGATATAAAATTTTAAAAACCATCATTTCAATAGCATCAAAAATATAAAATACATAGGGCTAACTGTGACAAAAGATGTACAAGATATGTGCAGTGAACACTACAAAATATTGCTGAGAGAAAGAAAAGAAAACCTAAATAAATGGTCATGGGTTGGAAGATGTTAAGATGGCATTCTCCCCAAATCATCTATAGGTTCAATAAAATTTGAATCAAATTCTCAAGCGGACTTTTTTGAAAAGCTGACAAGCTGATTCTAAAATTAACACAGAAATGAAAAGGACCTCAAAGAGCCAAAGTCTGGAAAAAGAACATCAAAGTTGAAGGATTTACACTATCTGACTTCAAGTCTTTTTATAAAACTATAGGAATCAAATCAGTGTAGTACTGGCATCAATATCTACAAATAGATCAATGAAACAGAGAGTCCAGAAATAGAACCAAAAATATGTATAGATTTTCAACCTAGGTATAACCTAGGCACAAGGGAATTAAGTGAAGGAATACAGTCTTTTCAACAAATGGTTCTAAAAAAACTGGATTCCGTTTATTTTTTTTTGAATTCCATATATTTAAAAAATGAACTTTGATCCATACCTTGCACTATATATAAAAATTTACTCAAAGTGGATCATAGATTTACAAGTAAAACTTCCAGAACACAGGAGAATATCACTGTGATATTAACTTAGGCAAAGATTTTTTAGATAAAGCAAGAAAAGCACAATCCATAAAAGAAAAAATTGTAAGTTGGACATCATCAAAATTAAGAACTGCTCTTCAAAAGTCATCATTAAGAGAATAAAAAGAGACTAGGAGAAAATATTTGCAAATCCTATGCCTGAAAAAGGATATACATCCAGAATATACAAAGAACTTCTAAAATTCAGTGATAAGGAAACACACCCAATGAAAAATGTACAAAACATCTGAACAGACATTTCACCGAAGAAGTTATATGGATAGCAAACAAGTTCATGAAAAGATGAAGAGCATCACTTCCTTAGGGAAATACAATTTAAAATCAGGGGACTTCCCTGGCGGTCCAGTGGTTAAGACTCCACGCTTCTACTGCAGGGGGTGCAGGCTCGCTAAAATCCCTCATGCCTCATGGTGCAGCCAAAAAAAATAAAATAAATGTTAAAAATAAAATAAAATCCTAATGAGGTACCAATATACATCTATAAGAAAGTCTAAAGTTAAAAAGACTGACCATACCAAGTGTTGGCAAGGATGAGGAGGAACTGGACCTCTTATACTTTGCTGGTGGGAATGCAAAATAGTACACCCACTTTCCAAAACTTTGACAGTTGCTTTAAAAGTTAAGCATATACCTACCATATGATCTAGCCATTCTACTTCTAGGTATTTAACCAAGAGAAATAACAGTATACATCCACACAAAGGCTCGTACACAAATTTTCATAGCAACTTCATTTGTTACCAACTAAAAATTAGAAACAACCAATACACCCATCAACAGGTGAATGTATTAATAAACTTCGGTACGTCCATTCAAAGGAATATTACTCAGCATTAAAGAGGAATCAACTACTGATACATTAAAAAAAAGGATAAATATCAAAATAATTATGCTGAGTAAAAGAAGCATAACTATATACTATATGATTCCAGTTATATAAAATTCCAGGAAATTCTACGAAATAAAATTAATATATAATTACAGAAAGATCAGTGGTTGTCTGGCATGGGGGTCAAGGAGCCAGGGATGTAATGAAAGCTTTGAGGGTGATGGATATGTTCACTATCTTGTTTGTGATAATAGTCTCTTGAGCATATACATATATCAAAACTTAATAAATTGTATACTTTTAATACATACAATTTATAGTAAGTTGACAACACCTCAATTATCCAGCTTTTAAAAAATATGGTCTTGGGGCTTCCCTGGTGGCAAAGTGGTTGAGAGTCCACCTGCCGATGCAGGGGACACGGGTTCGTGCCCCGGTCCGGGAAGATCCCACATGCCGCAGAGTGGCTGGGCCCGTGAGCCATGGCCGCTGAGCCTGAGCGTGCGGTGTCTGTGCTCCGCAACAGGGGAGGCCACAACAGTGAGAGGCCCGCGTACCGCAAAAAAAATATATATATATATGGTCTTAACCAATAACTAATAATGCTTCACAATACAAGTTGGTTCCTAATTCAATCATTAAAAGTATTCCCTATTAATAATGTATATTTTAGTCATAAAATTTATAGGGCATCCTTACTTCCAAACTATTAAGACTGATTTGAACTGGCAAAATTCAGTAAATCATAAAGAAAACAAATGTCTTATTGGAGCAAAAGATCTATGAACAATTCAAATATGTTTTCATTTAAAAAACATAAAATAACTAAAAAGAATAACAAACCATGTAAATTGTTGATTTTAAGTACAATTAAAACAAAAATAACCATGTGCTGTTATCTCCTCCCTCATATAACTGCTGCTACAGTTTCACATTCAATCCTCTAAAACTAACTAAAGCTGACCAAGACAAAGAGGGAAAGGAGCAACTATTTCCCATGTAGAGAAACGCTCTCTAAATGAGGTGAAGTTAAACAGAAATGTTTGGGGCTTCTCTCCAAATCCCTCAGCACCTAGACAATCACTACAAACCTCTTCCTCATCAAATCCTAATGGGAGATAGAAACAATCCAATTTCATTAAAGGAAGCCTCAGAGGAATCTAAAGGGCAAAGTTACTCAATTAGCATTACATAACTCCCTGCCTCCTCCTGGTTTAGGTACCCAAGCTCTCAAGTCTATCAAATACTCCCAACAATTACTGTCCTTCATTTGAAGGATTTTTTAAACCACAGGGAACAGGTAACTCCCTACTGTATCAGTCTACTTCATTACTTGCCCTTTTCCTTATGGTTCCTCTAGAACTGATGTCGATGTTCTCATACGTAGCACTCATGCTGAAATCAGAACCTGATTTAGAGAAGTAGCACAATGTGTTGTGGTGGAAGGAATATGGACTTTGGAATCAGACAGACATGGGTCCATACTTCAGTTCTAACACTTACTGCCTTATGACCTAAGTAAACTTCCTGAGCCTCTATATTCTCCCCAGTAAAAGAGTTGAATCCTCTTTCTCAATGGACAACAACTGATATTTAATGACATAATACATGTGAATTACTCAACACATAGGAGGGGCTCCATAAATGATAATCCCCTTCCTCTTAACTTTCTAATTAGAAGGCATTTTCTGAGGGCAAGGTACCTCTTCATTAGCCCTTATCTCCAGCTAATTTCATCAGACATTTTCACTGTGCTTTGTGTAACATGAAAGTCCCTTCCTACTAGTGGGAACACTATCTCTTGTCTGCCACCACTAGTGCATCCAAGAGGCAGCTATTACTGGGTTTTAAGAAAGAATCAGAAGTAGTTGGACTGCACACTCATGTCCATTAGCTGCATTATTCACAACAGATAAACGTGGAAACAACCTAAGTGTCCATCAATGGATCAATGGATAAGCAAAATGTGGTATATACATACAAGCCTTAAAAAGGAAATTTTGACATATGCTACAATATGGATGAACCTTGAGAACATTATGCACAAAAAGGCAAATACTGTGTGATTCCACTTATATGAGGTAATTACAGTAGTCAAAATCACAGAGACAGAAAGCAAACTAGTAGTTGCCAGAGGCTGGGAAGAATGGTGGTTTCATGGGTATAGAGTTTCAGTTTTTGGAGATGAATGGTGGTGATGATCGCAAAACACTATGAATGTATTTAATACCACTGAACTGTACACCAAAAAATGGTTACGATGGTAAATTTTATATTATGTGTATTTTATCACAATTTTTAAAAATTGGGAAAGAAGTTTTTTTAGACTAATGGCTGACTAAACTTGACTAAATCTAGCATCAACACGAGAGTTAATCACATAATTGCAACTCTGGGGCATCAAGTTCTTTCTATGGTTCCAAATAAAATGCCATCTGAAAAGTTCTTACTGTCAAATCCTTCTACCTCCTGTTACATGACACAAACAAGCATCTTGTGCAGTTCCACCACCCTCAGTCTAATAAAGATAACAAGAATTCTGGCTGAGTTTCTCTCACGTCACCAATAATGGCACTAATAGCCGGACCGCAGAGGGATTTACAGAACTATTGCAGGCCCACACTTTGATTTGAATGTGTGCTTAGTAGTACTTGAATGAAAATGAATTCATTTCCCACAGAAACTCCCCAGATAAAACAAAAAACTTTTTGAAGGTTACAGTAAAAGGATACTCTAAAAACTGTATCCTATAAGGCTGATCCTATAAGGCTGGTCAACATTACAGAAAATCAAAGTCTGGAATAAATGGGGAAACTGAAAATAAAAATTTACAAATCTTCCTCACACCAGAAAACACTTTGTTATACTTTTTTTGTACTTAAAATACTGAGCCACCTCAAAATAATTTCCAGTCCAATACCTAAAATCAACTAGTCTGTAAGCATTGTGAGATGAACACTATAAAATGTAGTACAAATATGACTCTTTCAAAACCATTTAGCAGTAATAAAACTCACAAATAAACATAAACCTTTGCCTCAAAATAAATCAGCTAACCTAAAAAGTTTAATGTGTTCTTTTTCATTTCTGATGGCTTCCTCATCAAAATGTGCAGGGGAACCCAAGTATATATGCCATGGGCAAATACATGCAATGAAGACAGGAAAAAGTGAGAATCTCAACTCTGATGGCAAAAGTGAAAGAATCATTCAACTGCAGAAGGACCAATGTAAATTTGATTAATATAATCAAGGATCTGAATCAATGAAGTTCAAAATTTTATGCAGAGTCACCTTCTAGGCAATGAAAGTCCTAAAGACAATCAATTAGTCAACTAATACTTCCTAGGCATCAAATATGCCTCAACATATTGGAATGGGGATGTGGAAATCAGTTTCTGCGCCTCAGTGGTACTTCTGGTCTAACTAACGAATAAAGCACAAAATCACAACATGTAAGCAGACTGAAGCAGTAAAGGCACCCACCCAGAAGGTGAATGACCAGAGCTCTAGTCCCAACTCTGCCCCAACTCACTAAGATGTCTGTCCTTGGGCTAATCACTGAAACTTCTACAGGACTCTATTTTCTTGCCTAGAATAAGACAGGATAATTTCTAAGGCCTCTTCCACTCTGGAACTATTAATTCAAGTTGAAAGACAAGGGAGAGGAACTGGGCCTTAAAGAATTGGTAGGATTTGAATTGACTGATGGGAGAAGGAAGGATATTGCAGAGAAGGAGTATGAAAGTACAAATGGACGGACACACCTTGTATGATTTCACTTATATGAGATATCTAGAGTAGTCAAAATCATGAAAATAAAAAGTAGAAGGGTGGTTGCCAGGAGTTGGTGGGAAGGAGAAATAGGCCGTTGTACAGAATTTAGTTTCGCAAGATGAAAAACTCCTAGCGATGTTACACAACAATGTAAATACAGTTAACTGCACACTTAAAAAATGGTTAAGAGGGTAAATTTTATACTATGTATTTTTTAACCACAATTAAAAAGAGTCACAGAAATTAGTCTCCTAGCAGTCATACTAATGCAAAATATTTCAACTCGACTTCTAATGTCCAATTCTAATCCCTAAAATTCCTTTTTTCCCAATTAAAAAAAAAGTAGATGTGCGTTGCTAATGGTACATGGAGTCTCCCTCAACGGCAATAAAGCTGAAGGAGCATGTTGAGAAAACGAAGAAAGAGAAGACAATGCAAACACTAAGCAATAGTAGAAGATACAAAGCAGGCTAGTCAAACACAATCTGTGTCATCCCCACCCACAATCTAGCCTAAGTCTCTAAGTAAAACTGTACAGAGGTTTCTCTTTACTCCAAAGATAAACTCTTCAACCTGCTTACAAGGCCCAGCACCCTCTGGCCCACCTCTCCAACCCCCTCTCTCACGAGATTCTTCTACACTCTTCCTGAGAGATACACAGATCTGTATCTTAAGTCCCCAGTCCTCTCCATGAACCCTGCCATCACAGGGTCTTTTTGCCCTTGCTGTTTTTTCCGACTGGATCACTCTTCCCTTCCTGTGCATCCTTCAGATCTCAGTTCAAATGTCACTTCTGTGACTTCCCTAACTCAAATACTTGTCACAGTTGCAGTTTTACATTCATGTGATTAATCTGATTGCATCCGCTGAGGACAGGGTCATGCATGAATTCACTCTCCCTAATTTCCAATGCTAAACACAGTGCCTAGTACCAAGTAAGCACTCAAATACTTGTTGAATAAGTGAATAAATGGGCACCAAACCTGTAAGAAAGCAATAAAATATCACAGAATGTCTGCTTAAGAGTTTGTGCATCTTCACAAATGACTCTTTGGAGGATGCCCAAAGCAATTGAGCCTAAAATCCCTATTCAACTCTTACAGAAAAAATCAATTCAGATGCCTGTATAAATTTCTCTGGCTCTTCTATGTCTCTAAGCAATTGCTGAGCACTGTAAGTACTTAATAAATACTTATTGAGCTGAAATGAAATTATACTGTTTTGAATAATGGATTTTGATATATAAACTCCTATATTTTAGTCCCATATAATGTCATTTTCGAAAACTGTTCATATGTCTCAGTTTTAGCTCCACTGTCATTGGATTAATTATAATGTAGTTATCCAACAATGTTCAAATAAGGCTTAGAGTTTCCTTAGTCCCACTTCTTCAAACTCAGTTAAGGGAGGTTTTCAGTCTCTTGTATTTTCATATAAATTTTACTTTGTCAATTTCTGGGGGAAAAAAAGCCTGCTGGGATTTTAACAGAATTGCGTTGAACCTGTTTTCAAATGTAAATCAAAGATATTAACAACACCTGCCCCTACTTCGTCAACGTAGCAAATTTCACTTGAAATTCTTCCCAAACCTACTCAGTCCCAAGGAGAGGTCGTTCTGTAGACAAAATCCAACTTACAAAATACTAAACGCACTAAAAACTGGAAAGCTAATTCCCAGTTAAAGGATCAGTTCAAAACGCTGGATTAAATGAATCTCCACGATCAACAAAGCAAATAAAGTATACCAGTTTGTAAAGCGCCAAGCGGCAGGCAAACACCAAGTATTACAATAAAGTGGCTGCTGTTCAAGGATCCTAAGGCGCCCCATCCCTGTCAACCCCAAACATCTGTATCCGGACCCATAAGAACGCGTCCACAGGTGACCCGAACCTCGGGAAGCGTTCTCTCTACAGCAATAGGCCCTGTTTAACTCTGCTTCTCCTCCCAGGACCCCATACTAGGCTACAAGGGAGGGCCGGCGGGGCTCGGGGGCGAGGAGACGGGCCTGGGAGACCGGGTGGGCTAGGAGCGTGGGGTGGGCAGGGGCGACGCCAGGGCCGGGGAGCGATTCCAGAGGCAGAGGGCACTCGCCCGGGGCCGCCGGTGCAGGTGCCCCCCGAAGCGATATGGAGGCCTCGAAGGCCAGACCCGGGGTCGCTCCTGGGGAGGGATCGAGGTGGGGCGCGCGAGGAGGGGACGGGGAGGCCTCACCTTGTCTCCCGGGAGGCAAGCGCCGCCGCCGTCCCGCAGTTGCTAAGGAGAATGCTCTTCCGGGTCACGGTCGCAGAGTTATGGAGGCAACGGTGGCCGGGAGGGGCCAAAAGCGAGGCGCGGGGTGAGTGCGCGGCGGAGGCGGTGGTCTGCTGTACTTGCGCTGCGGCGGCCGGAGCAGGGCAGGGCCAGGCGGAGGGCACTCCCAACTGCTATGGCCTGGCCTCGCGGAGACGACTGGCTGTAACCGATGGCTGTTGCTGCCCGGTCCCCTGCTCAGGGGCCAGCCGCTGGCGGGAGCCCTCCCGCCCCTGCTCCTGAATGCCCCCAGCCCCAATCCTCAGTGCTGTGACCCGCCGGGCCGCCTCTCACCCAGCCGGCGACGCCTGCCCCCAACTTCTAGCTTATGGGTGTAGCCACGCCGGTCCTCTCCTGTGACAAGGTTTTACTCATCCTTGGAGTTTCTCCACACCTGGTTAGTGAGCACCTGCTCAGGGCTAGGTGCAGGGCTGGCCCCGGGATACTGAGGGGGGCAACCCAGGCATGGTCCTGCCCTCCGAACGGATAGGCTAGGTGGGAGGGCAGGCAGGCAGTATCCTGCATATAGTATTGGGATGCGCAAGTGAAGGAAGCTAGGGGAGCCTGCCCTGGAGGCCTACCCAGGCTCAGGTGGGGAAAAGCTGATGGTGGAGACCTCAACCAAATTAAAAGTGTAGGGAAGAGTGTTCCAGGGAAGACTGTAGGCTCGACTGAGAAACCCACTGAAAGGTCTGTACGCCCTGCCCAGGGAAGTGTGTAGAGAGGAGAGAATGGTTAAGGATGGAACCTAGAAAACATCAATATGGTAGCTGTGAACTAAGGAAGAGGAACCCCCAAAGAGCAGGCAGAATGTTTGTTTGAAAGGCTGCTGAGGAGACAGCAGAAGAATTTCAGTAAGGAGGTGATCACCAGTGTAAAATGCCATGGGGATCCAGAGCCCAGTGGTGACCATAGAAAGATCAAAATTCAGGATTAGGTTGTCAAAGTTGTCAGTGGCTTGAATCTGTATGGTGAAGGAGTCTACCACCATATTTTCCTTGTTGAAACGAGGGAAAGAGATACACTAAATTGTTCCTGAATGCCTTAATGTTTTCAAAAGCACTGTCACAGTACTTGCAAATTTCAGGATTCCTCAACAAATAACCAATCTCCTTGAAGGTGGAAAATATTTGTTATTTAACCTTGCATCTACAGTGCCTGCCACATTCAAAGGCCTCAGTCAATGTTTGCCTAAAGAATAAAAGAACCCATGGGCCTCTGGTTTTTAATGTTCACACAGGTCCCTTCCAAACCCTCAGCAAAACTGTGATGTAGGCAAAACTTGTCTATTCAAACTGTAGAGAGTGGAAGAAACTCAGCAAGGACAGGAAGCAGAGGGTGGTAGAGGTCCAGGGATTCAATGGATGGGAGAGAGCCCAATAGAGCCAGAGATGGGAAGATCCAGAAGAAGAAAAGGACAAAGGATTGAAAACATAGTAGCTGGGCTTTCAGGGCCAGAAATGGGAGATGAAGCCAAAAATAGTTAGAAGCAGGAATAGAAGAGGAAGGACAATTTTTGTACATAAATTGAACAGAGAGATCCCACTGAGATTGGACTGCTGGCAGAAAGTGCAGTGTCAGCCAGTGTGAACACTGCAGGTCTAGGTGGACATATCCCCATGTCCTCTAAGTGAAGTGGGCCCTACACTTCCTCATATGGGCCAAGGGATAACCGCGGCACATGCTGGAGTGAGTTGGGATGAGAGGCTTGCCCCACAAGCATATCTCCATAATTCCAGTCCATTTCCATTATCACAAGTATTACAATAAGCTCCCCCCAAAAGAGAAATATTATTCTTCTCTGAGAGCCTAATAAATCCATCCACAATGGATGTGACCATACATCCATGGAAGGAAACCATGAAATTCAAAATGTGTGGCTGAAGAGTTTAGAACACCCGGCATATCAGCCAAAGGGGCCTAGGAGTAACATCAGCAAGGCAGGACCAGAAAATGATTACAATTTGGTAAAGGAAAGTTAACTGTTTTGTGAACAGAAGGGACAAAATTAACTTGTAACCTAGAAAAAGGAAACCCCAAATACATGAAGTATAACAGATAAAGTCTACCCCACGTTCTCCTGGCAGCCTTGAATAGAGCAAATATTCTAAAGAACTGTGTTCTGCTGAAGGGCCAAGGTGATGCATTAGGCTCACCTTGGCTAGGCTTCTGGGACATTTCAATGGTGCCTCAAGAAATAGAAATTTATCATTGCTATGAAGGGCATATTCTTAGAGAACTGCAGGGAATTGTGGGTGATCTCTGTACTTCAAGGTGGTATGGGCATGGAAGTTTCCAGGTGATGTGCTTTGTCTGACTGGTCTCTGGATGACGGATGCCAATTAATGACTGAGGAATGCCCCCAAAACCCAAGATATGAGTGGAGGACCGGAGTTACCATGCCCTGTTCTTATAGGAATTGAGCCACCTGCTGCCTCCAGGAGAATTCCATTTTGGCATTAGGAGGAACTGTGTCTGAAATCTAAGTTTTGGTTGCCCCAGAGCTTTCCATACCAACACTGATTCCTAACCACCACCATCTCCAACTTGAGCTTCCTGGGTACTAACATCCACCCAGTCACAAAGCCAGACACCCAGGAGTCACCCTTGACTCCACTGTCCCCCATCACCACACTCTCACCCTAAACAGCCCAGTCCAAGAACAAGTCCTGTAGACCGTGTCATTCCCCCCACCCAATTCCACTGCCACCAGTTACGGTGAAAAGAGCAGATAACCAAGCAACTCGGGTTCAGTAAGAAGTATTACAACCTCAAAGATGAAGCAAGGTGATAAAGGCAGTGTGTGTGTGTGTGTGTGAACAGTGTAATGACCAAACAGCGCAAAAACTTCAAGGAGATAAGATGAAATAAATTCATTCAACAACATGTTTTGATTGCCTTTCACATGCTAATTTTGCCTTAAAGGAAGTACAACATAATGAAAGGCCTATTAAATAGGTTAAAGAAAAACCTAAGGTAGAATTGAACAAATTCCAACAACTCAAGTGAAAGAGTGCTTGCTGGCCCGGGGGTGTGACTTTGGAAGGCCCTAGATCAGATGTTGGGTGCATTATAAAGCCTACCTGAATTATAAATTCTACCTGTGCAGGCAGAGTACTGTGGGCTGAGAGGGCTGTGGGTGAGCAGAAAATATGTCTCATCAACACCATATCAATTGTTCTTGGCCTCCTCAACTGCAGCAACTAGACCCACCCAGACCACTATTTCCAACTAGGAATCTTAAACTTAGTTTTAAAACTTACATTTCTCTCATCCTTCTATCTTCATAGTATTATTTTTATCCTAACTTTTAAAAAACAAATCCTTCTAGAATATTCCCACTTTTTTGCCTCATAGGTGTTAGCCTTTACCTTGATTTCTCTTTTATCTACTAGCTCTTATTTAAATTTTCATCTTTTTAAATATTTTTAATCTTTATTGAATCAGGATTCCATCAACATATTAGTCTTAACTGTTTTCGGTTTAATTTAAAATTTTTTTCTAGTTCTTTGCCCTTTTGTTTCTTTTTTATTTCACATATGCTACTTTAAATGTGAATTTTAGAAAATTCTCTCACTTACAATGCTATTTTTTTCTAAATTTTTATTTCCACATCCTTAGCTTTAAATTTGTCTTAATTTTTATACTCTCTTATCATCTTATTTTAATTTTTATTTCTCTGATCTTCCATCTTGCATATTTTTCTGGTTTTTAACTTGAAGTATACATATAGCTCAGCAACTGCAAATGTTATCTAACAATTATTACACTTTAAATGAGAAAATAAAGGATCATATTTAATTCACCAAATCCAGAATGCTTATACTTTGTTTTGTTGGAGAATTTACTCCAGAGGGAGGTCTTTATAGGACAGAATTTTACTTTTCTTCTGTGCCTTGTCTCCTGCCAGATACCAGCCTCATATGAAGCTGGAATAACAGAAAAGGCGCTCTCAAATTGCAGCTCCAATACAGCAGCAATGTGGCGTGGCACTTAAGACGTGGGGAACCAAACTGCTGGGTTCAAATCCAACTCCTCCAGTTACCCACAGTGTGACCTTGGGCAAGTTACTCAACCTCTCTGGGTCTCCGTTCTCCTCACCTATAGAATGTGGGTGATTATGATAGCATCTCATAAGGTTTCTGTGAGATTTAAATGAGTCAATATATGTAAAGCACCTAGAACAGTGCCTGGCACATAGTAAATACATGTGTTTGCTAATATTGTTTAACAAGAAGTTATCCTATACAGTAGTCACTCTTAGGAGTATAAAATAACCAAGTATCTTGTAGATGATGGTCCTAACTGCCAGAAGCAACTTTTATTCTTCCTCTCGGTGCAGACTCTGTAGCCTACCAAAGTTCTCTTTGGCAATTTCTCTTCTTAACCAAACCTCAATATTTGTTTTCAGATATCAATACTCCTCCAAGGACTCATGTATGGGGTGGGGGTGGGGAATAATTTCAGTGAAGAGTCTGTTTCTCCTTTTCCAACGCCCAACCCTGATTGAGTCTCTGCATTCTAGAGTTCTAGAGAGAAAACATCTGATTGATTGGCTCAGGCCAGCCTATGAATTGGGTTAGGGGTCTGCTGGAGCCAATCAGCTAAGCAAGGGAAACAGAATCACCCAGTAGAATTATGGCTACTCAGGTATACACCTTCCTTAGGGGCTGTGTGTGTGTGTGCACACACGTGCACACACACGTGCTCTTATTGGAGGGGAGGGTAGCAAAATTTCAATGAAGGGAGAACTGATAATTTTATGCACTGTATAGCCCATCTCCACAGATATGCATACCCTGAAAAACAATGTCTGAAACAAACATAGTCTGAAAAACAATGATATAATGTATAGTTGCCATTAAATGTGATAACTGTATTTTTAAATATTTAATTTTTCAGAATGCCAAAATCAGACCAAGAGGATTTGACCTAGGAGGACTTGAAGAAGGTAAGAGAATGACAAAAATAATTCTGAATCTATTTATAAGAAAGAACATTTTTGAATTAGAACAGATATAAAGAAATGTGTGGAGTCTGCTTTTTGTTGGATAAATGAAAATATAGTAAAACACTAGGAAATTGTTACATTTGATCTCACTTAAATAAATCAAAAAACACAGCGTCCAATAGAAATCCTATATCAAAGAATTTTATTAACTGAGAAGAATACAGAGTAACACAGTTAGAACAATTATAAGATTATGTGTAGGGCTTCCCTGGTGGCGCAGTGGTTGAGAGTCCGCCTGCCGATGCAGGGGACACGGGTTCGTGCCCCGGTCTGGGAAGATTCCACGTGCCACGGAGCGGCTGGGCCCATGAGCCATGGCCGCTGAGCCTGTGCATCCGGAGCCTGTGCTCCGCAATGGGAGAGTGAGAGGCCCGCGAACCGCAAAAAAAAAAAAAAGAAAAGAAAAAGATTATGTGTAAATGGACTAAATTCTCCTATTTAAAAAACAGAATCATAGACTGGATTAAAAAGACAAAATCCACACCTATGAATCTTGTTTTTTAAAGAAAAGGGAGATAGAATAATTTAAAAGCCTGGCTCAGATAAATCATGCTTACACAAAAGCAAGAATAGTAGGTCCCAGCTTGACTGAATAAGTTACGTTCATCCCAGGATTCCTGCATATCTGGGCATGCCCTGAACACCAGTGGCAGGACCCACTGGAGGATTGTTTACATGAGAAACTAGCATCCTAGGAAAGAACCCCTTCTTCAGGCAAAGCCAAAGAAAAGTCCAAGGACAGCAGGCTAGTATAATGCTGTTGCAGCAGGAAGGCTGCAGGGAAAGTGCCAACAAAACAATCTGTTTGGCCTAAGGCAGTCCTGCTCTTTAGCTTTTCCACAGAATGGAGCACCAGCAAAGAAGGGTGCTGTTGGAGCTTGCTGGCATAAACTCTCCACAATACTCCATTCATTGGCCCCAAACACAGGCTCTAACCCAGCCCCACTGAGGGATTGTCAGCAAGTCCCTACACCTCAGGGGCCTCCGTTTCTCTTCTACAAAAGGGTGATTAAAGGAACTGATCCAAAAAGGGAAAATTGAGAAATAGAGAGCTTTCTCAAATGTACATTAAGCTTTCACAAAAATTAATTGCAATTTTGAAGCTAAAGGTATTCACAATAGCAAAGCAAAGATTTTACACATACTTCCTCAGACTTCCATATGATAAAATTGGAGAGAAAGCCAATATATCACCTATATGCACATGACCAGGAAAGAATAGAAGAAAGTTCTGTGATGGAACGATTAAGTTGGAAAGGCAACACCAAATATGGGGATGTTATGTTAAAGACAAACAAAAAAGAGATCCGGGTACACAGTTAAAGCTGTATTGAAGGAACTCTGGTATCTTTCATGCTTATGGTAACAAGAAAAAGGGAAAAATTATCAACTAAATCTACACCTAAATTTTTTTTTAAAGATATAACAAATTTTTGGGCTTCCCTGGTGGCGCAGTGGTTGGGAGTCCGCCTGCCGATGCAGGGGACACGGGTTCGTGCCCCGGTCCGGGAGGATCCCACATGTCGCGGAGCGGCCGGGGCCCGTGAGCCATGGCCGCTGAGCCTGCGCGTCCGGAGCCTGTGCTCCGCAACGGGAGAAGCCACAACAGTGAGAGGCCCGCGTACAGCAGGGAAAAAAAAAAAAAAAAAAAGATATAACAAATTTTAAAAGGAACAGTAACAAATATGAACTCAAATAAATTAATTAGATAAGAGAATATGCAAAACAGATTAAAAATGAACTAATATAATATTTACAGACTACTAGTATAGCAAATTAAATACCCAAGAAAATACAAGAGAAACAAAAATCTAAAGACTATATAAACACAAAAATGTTTCAGTTATTAGGAAATACGATTCAAAGCTAAAATCAAATAAATTTTAAAATTAAAAGGAATTAACAATTTTGAATAAAACCAACACAAGAAGAAAATTCAGAACAACAGGAAAAGATTAGCAAAAGGGAAGGTTCACAAGAAATATAGAAAACCTATTCAATGAAGATTTGTAGAATGACTGAGTGAATTTTTTGAAAAAAGCACCTAGACTTGATATTGTTGTTATTAACATTTTCAACAGCAAGTAAATAAACAAAAACTCAATTCATTTTGTAAGGCAAATACTTTCACTTCCTGCCTACCTGTAAAGATAAAGATTACAATACAAAAAAGTTTTAAAGTTTTTGCCTCATACATAATTTCACCACTTTTGCACATATATTTTCATTTTATTCTATTACTGGTACCATATTCTTATGTTGTAGAGTTGTATAATGTGCAACTCTTTTACATCCCTTCTTTTACAAATTGTATCTTAGTATTTTCCATGTTTATTTTAGGGTTTTCTGTTATTTTTTTCTATGTTATACAAATTATAAATGTTCACATGAAGAAGTAACTAAAAATTTATGAGTAGTTCCACTACCTAAAGTTAGATAGATTGTAGATTGGTAGGTAGTTGGATACGTAGTACATACATATATACATACAGACATACATACATGGGTAGGTAGGCATACATTTGGATTTGGATTGGAATATACTTTTTAAAAATTTTTAAACTGAAGTATAATTCACATAACATAAAATTCACCATTTTAAAGTACACAATTTAGTGGTTTATAGTATAGTCACAATGTTGTACAGTCATCACCACAATAAATTTTAAAACATTTTCACCACACCATAAAGAAATCCCACACCATTAGCACTCCCCATTTCCCTCCCATCCTTCCAGCCCTAGGCAATCACCAATCTACTTTCTGTTTCTATGGATTTCCCTATTCTGGACATTTTATATAAAAGGAATCATACAGTACGTGACCCCTTATGACTGGCTTCTTTGTCTTAGCATAATGTTTTCAAGATTCATCCACATTGTAACGTGAGTCACTAATTCATTCCTTTCTATGGGTAAATAATATTCATATATATAACATATATGTCACATTTTGTTTATCTGTTCATCAGTTACTGGACATTTGGGTTCTTTCCACTTTTTGGCTATTGTGAATAATGCTGCTATGAACATTCAAGTACAAGTTTTTGCATGAACATATGTTTTCAATTCTTTTAGGTATATATATAGTTGTAAAAGTGCCTGGTCATATGTGCTGGGTCATATCATAACAGTGCCATTTTACATTTCCACCAACAATGTATGAGGGTTCCAATTTCTCCACAACTTTGACAACATTTGTTATTTTCCATTTTTTAAATATAGCCATTCTAGTGGAGTAGTATCTAGTAAAGTGGCATCTTATTGTAGTTTTAATTTTGCATTTCCCTAATGGCTAGTGATGATATTTATTGACCATATGCATATCTTCTTCAGAGAAATTTCTATTCAAGTCCTTTGCTCATTTTTTTACTTAGGTTATTTGTCTTTTTATTGTTGGGTTGTAAGAATTCTTTATGTATTCTGGATTCTAGGCTCTTATCAAATAAATGATTTACAAATATTTTCTCTCATTTGGTGTGTTGTCTTTTCACTATCTTAATAATGTCCTTTGATGAAAAAAGTTTTAAGCTTGGTGAAGTCCAAATTATCTATTTTTCCTTCGGTTGCTAGTCCTTTACGTATCATATCTAAGAAACTGTTGCCTGATACAAGGTCATGAAGATGTATACCTATGTTTTCTTCTGAGAGTTTTATACTTTTAGCACTTACGTTTAGATCTTTGATCCATTTTGAATAAATTTTTGTATGTGGTGTGAGGTAGGGGTCTAACTTCACTCTTTTGAATGTGGTTAGCCAGTTGTCCCAATCTTCAAAACATTATTCTTTTCCCATTTAGTGATCTTAGCATCCTTGTCAAAATCAATTAACCGTAGATATATGGGTTTATTTCTGGACTCTCAATTCTATTCCATTGATTTGTCTACTTTTATACCAGTGCCACATTTTCATGATTACTGTAGCTTTGTAGTAAGTTTTGAAATTGAAAAGTGAGTCCTCCAGTAGAATATACTTTAACATTGTTTTGTTACTCTTTCACTTCAAAAACTTGAAAATATTCACATAACATGTCAACAAATACAATTCTATAGCATCAATTTAAATAAATGTGTAGTATCCCACATGAATTTTCCATTAGTTATTTGACTAGAATTACAGCATATTGTTAGATTCATAGGTTATTTCCAATACTTGTTATAATAAACAATTTAATTTTTACTTATTAGAGGCTTATCTTGGATGCTATAAATGTATTTTCTTCTGAGTATATTTTTTTCATGACTTCATCCAATTCTCTATTAAGACCTTCAATCCAAGTAACTTGTAAAATCTCTTATTAAAGTGTAATATTAACCATTTTCTGTCATTCTTGCTATAAACAATTTCCTGTCCATTTTTTTCTCATTTATTTATTTTTAAAATTTATTTATTTTATTTATTTATTTTTGGCTGTGTTGGGTCCTCTTTGCTGTGTGTGGGCTCTCTCCGGTTGCGGCGAGCGGGGTGGGGCTACTCCTTGCTGTGGTGCACAGGCTTCTTATTGCAGTGGCTCCTCTTGTTGTGGAGCATGAGCTGTAGGCACGCGGGCTTCAGCAGTTGCAGCACGTGGGCTCAGTATTTGTGGCTCACGGGCTCTAGAGCACAGCCTCAGTAGTTGTGGCGCACAGGCTTAGCTGCTCCACGGCATGTGGGATCTTCCCGGACCAGGGATCGAACCCGTGTCCCCTGCATTGGCAGGCAGATTCTTAACCACTGTGCCACCAGGGAAGTCCCTGTCTCATTTATTTTTAATTTACAGGAATGGAACAGCACCCAGGGCATCTTGCTGATTAGAATATTTTGGAAAAAAATGAAAACTGAAGGTAAGCTGATTCTTAATCTTTCAAAAGTGGCCTTTTATTCTGCTTGGGAGATATAAACCCTTGTTATTTTTCTGTATTTATTTTGAAAAGTAATACATTCATCTAGTGCAAAATTCAAGAGATACCAAAGAGTAGCCAGTGAATAAATCTCCCCCCATCCCTGTCCAACAGCACCCAGTTCCCCTGTCTGTTACCAGTTTCCTCCATCCCAATATCTATCATCCATCCATCCGTCCATCCAATTGACATTTTCACGGTGCCTGCTCTGTGTGAAGACAACCAGGTACAGTTGTTCAGAGAGATTTGAATCCCATCTCTACCACCGGCAGCCATGGCCTTGGGCAGACCACTTGGTCAAGTCTCAGTTTCCTCATCTGTGAAATGAGGATAAAGATAATCACCTCATGCATCATTGAGCGGATATATATAAGGTAACCGGCAGAAGCCTGGGTGCTGTGGATACCACTGTGAAGCCAGATTTCATGTCCTCAAGAGCTCTGTTCAAGCACCCCTCTTAGGTCTGCATCTTAGTTCCCCCTTCTTGCTTCCCCCGCTTTGGCTCAGGCAATTTTTCTGGCTGCCAACCTAGAATCTTTCATGTCCTCTCCTCCCACTGCAAGGAGGCCTGTCCACAGGGCCAGGCCCTGCAGACAGCCATGAGGTGGAAGCCTGGGGCTTTCCACTGCCTCATACTTTCCATGAGGATTTTTAACTAAATCCTCAAACATCACATTCACCAGTGTTATCTTGTCAGATGCTGTAAAAACGTTTGCACTTTTGTCTCAACATTATGGATGGCATGTGTTCAACCATGGGGAGAAAAGATAGACAATGAACTCACTCACCTTATTCAGGTGTCATAGTTTTGTTCTTCTTGAAGAGAAACAGTCACTGAACTCTGTTTGAAAATACTGGTCAACATCTTCCCTACCAGCTATGCCATCTGTCTGCAGAGAAGAGCAAGTTTTTAGTCTGAAAATACCCATATCCAGACGTGGGGTTATTTTATTTATTAATTTATTTATTTTCTGGCTGCACCTCTCAGCTTGCAGGATCTTAGCTCTCCAACCAGGGATTGAACCCGGGCCCTGGCAGTGAAATTGCCGAGTCCTAACGGCTGGACCGCCAGGGAATTCCCAGTGGGTTTATTTTTTAACAAAGTGTTCTCGCTGTGTCACAGAACACACTAAGGAAACACACTCTGGGGAGGGGCACCTTCGGAAGATGGAGGGATTCTTGGAAGAGACCAAGGCAGGGAAGCTGGTGCGTTTGGGGGAGTTGCAGCCTGGAGGCCAGTCTCTCCCTCCATTCTTGCCTTTGGTTTCTTCTGCCACCAGGGAACTGCTACCTGTGAGGTGACCAGGTTGTCCCCATACCAGTCATCCTCTGGAGGAAGCTGAGAGCTTTCCCCCAACCCCCAGCTAGGTCTCCCCACCAGCCCAATGTCTGGAGGTGTAGGCAGCCAGGCCCCAGAGGGCCCACCCTACCTCCCTTCTCTCCAGGCACAGTATAGATACACTTTATCTGGATCAGAGGAGCTGGACTAGCTCTACCCAGAACTGGGTTCTTAGTGAAATCTCAGCTGAAAATCCCATGGCCTTGTGTACCCAGTACATCCCCAGAAAGGCCTCCCAGGATCTAAGTCTTTAAATCTTTAGATCTTTCTCTTGGAACTGGCTGTGGGGGAGCCCCAGAGGGTCCATCTTCACAGCCAGGTGCTGTGACCAGTAAGACTGGCGAGGTGAGCAGGGAGTCACCGGGGCAGCAGCAGGAGGTGTCCATGGTTACCTGGCTGTGTCCATGGTTACCTGGTATAACAGATGCCTTCTTTATATGTGCCTGTTTTATCCAGTTCATATATGGGAATTTTTAGCAATGCACTATTATTATTGCTTTAAATCTATTTGTCCAATCCAGATAGTTGAGACCTGCCTCTATAAATTTGGTCCATCTCAGAACCCCCTGTTCTATTTTTTTCAACCCATCTAGTCCTTTACCAGTAACACATCCTTCATTAGAATTTATAACACACTTTTGTATCTAGGAGGACATTTATGCCTTAAGACTTTTCTTCTTAAAAATCTTTTTGATCATTTTCATAAATTTATGGTTCCTGAGAAAATTTGGAATCAATTTTTCAGCAATCACAAAGATACTGAGATTTTGTTTGGAACCATGTTAAACTTATGCAGAACTTAGGGCAGAATTAACATCTTTATTATACTAAATCTTCTCATGGGGACACGTGATACAGCTCTCCATGTAGTCCAGTGTTCCTTCATATCCCATAACATTAAATTACGTTTAATTTTTGATATGGCTATTATTATTGGGCTTTTTAGATGTATTTGCTGATGGGTTATTATTGTCATATAGGAGGGTATTTTATTTTTATTTTTTAAAATGTATTTTGTATGGGGCCACTTTTATATTTCCTTTAAATGATCACTTCACTAAACCCAATAATAAGAATTGGAAAACAGGAGACTATATTATCATTATACGTCAAGATATTGCAGGGGGGTGGTGGTGTGGTGGTGTGATGAATTGGGCGATTGGGATTGACATGTATACACTGATGTGTATAACATCCATGACTAATAAGAACCTGCTGTGTAAAAATAATAATAATAAAATTTTAAATATTAAAAAAAAGATATGACCATATATCAACCCTCCAAAAAAACAACCAAAAAAAATACCAAGAAAATAGTGAATAACTATTAATACAATAAGAATATTTAGTTATTAGTCCAAATTTTAAATTAACATGTAAACATTAATAGTTTTATTTATGTCAGCAATAACTGATAATAAAACACAATTTTTTAAATCCACAGCAAGAAAACATTGTTTTTTAAATCCCATTTGTTATGGCCACAAAAACTATAAAAAATCAAGAATAACTTAATAAAGATGTATAAGACCTATATGAGAAAACTTTAAAGCTATGGAAAATGGAAAAGCACAACTTGTCCCTGGATAGGAAAACTAAATATTGAAAAGATGTTAAATTGCCTTAAGTTTATGTGTAAATTCAAGAAAATGCCATAAAATCACAGCAGGATATTTGGTGAACTTGGGTAAATTTTTCTAAAGTTCTTCTGGAAAATAAATATAGAAGAAGAATAAAGAATTTCCTGAAAAAGAAGAGTATCTTGGGACTGATAGGCCCTACTAGATATTAGAACATATTTTTAAACCACAGTGAATAAAACAATATGGTCAGGAGTAAGCAGGCAAAGCAATAAAACAGAGTCCAAAACTTTACATAAGTATGTATGAGAATTCAGCATGAGAACAGTAAAAGTTTAAACTGGTGGGAGAAAAACTTAATGATTATGCTACAAAACTCAATAAATGGTATTGAGACAACTGGCTACCCATTTGGGGAAAAATAGTTGTATTCTTCACTTTAAACCCAAATAAATTCCAGAAAGAATAAAAATATAATTTTTTAAAGTATAGTATGTCAAAATTAAAAAGTACATACAAGCACACCTCACTTTATTAGGCCTCGCTTTATTGTGCTTCACAGATACTGCATTTTTTACAAATTAAAGTTTTGTGGCAACCCTGCACCAAGCAAGTCTATTGGCACCATTTTTCCAATAGCATTTGCTAACTTCGTGTTTCTCTGTCACATTTTGGTGTCACAATATCACTAACTTTTTCATTATTGTTGTATTATAGGGGTCTGTGTTCAGTGATCTTTGATGTCACTACTATAACTCACTGAAGGCTCAGAT
Source organism: Lagenorhynchus albirostris (assembly GCF_949774975.1). NCBI lineage: Eukaryota > Metazoa > Chordata > Mammalia > Artiodactyla > Delphinidae > Lagenorhynchus > Lagenorhynchus albirostris. The sequence continues at coordinate 7,958,981 of NC_083100.1, forward strand.
GACGCTTAGCATTTTTTAGCATTAAACTATTTTAAAATTAAGGTATATACATTTTATTAGAAATAATGCTATTGCACAGTTAATAGACTACAGTATAGAATAAACATAACTTTTATGTGCACTGGGAAATCAAAAACTTCATTTGACTAGCTTTATTACAATATTCACTTTATTATACTGCTCTGGAACCAAACCCACAGTATCTCTGAGGTGTATGCCTGTAATATTTCTATAATTTCGTGTTAGAGTCACTGAAGAATGAGAAGATTTTTTGCCTCTGGAACACTTTTCAAAATGTCAAGTGAATTTATCCTTTCCAGGGATGTAAACTTGTCCAAGGCATTGACTTATAATAAAAAATTTGGAGAGAAGCTCTGTTTTTCATAGGGACAATATCATAAAAAGGAGGTTTCTTGTGATTAGCTAAACTCAAAGCTCTCCGCCAGATAAGGTGAATTTTCAAAAGGCAATTACATCTCCAGGTTTTGTTCAATTTCAATGTTATGGAGGTAAGTTTATGGACTTCATGAATCCATTCCTATTTCCCTAAGAAGCATCAATTATTTTTCACCATACCAAAACCAACGTAATGGGAAAGCCATAGGCTTCGCCTGCTTGGCAGACAAGTAAGATCACACATACATTCATGCCCACATTACCCTGGCTTTGGGACCTCCCTGCCTTGCCAGCAGGAAGGCCAGTTGATTTGTAGGTGAAACCTCCCCTAATATGTCAGGTCCTCCTGTAGTGCTTGGATATGTCCCTGAATCTGTCCTCCTGGAGCTCCTCCAGCTGCCTGCTGGGGAAGCAGAAATCCCGACAGTCCCTCAGGGACAAAAGAACCACTTCAGGGCCCCACCCCATCTCCACTCCCATCCTCAGCCTCACTCACTAGCTTTGGTGCCTCCAGCCCTGTAGCCCAAATGCCCGAGGTCCCTGGCTCTCCTGGTCACGGTGCAACTGCAGCTCCAGCCACAGGGAGAGCCCCAGCAGTGCCTCTGAAACAAAGTCCCTATACTAGTGCCTGATTTCTGCCACCTCTGCTGCCACCTTGGAGATTAACACTCCCACGGGGGTCCTTAGATGAGAAGGGAAGGGAGAGGCTGCCTCTCCATGTTGCCAGGGTGTCCAGGGAAAGCACCAGCATCCCAAGGCAGCACAGCCTTTCCTGTTCACACACAACCAACTCCCCTGGTCCCAGCCGTGGTGCCAGCAGGCTTGGATGACCAGAGATGGGAGTGAGCTCCTGCCTGGGGAGACTCAATTCCCTACACCGGGGCACAGAAACCCCAGTGTGACCTCAGGCTGGGGGTTGCTTTCAGGACTCCTGTAAGTCCTCGTGCTGGTTGTTCTCCACTTACCGTCTCACCTCCCAAATCCATTCTCTTCATTCTCTGCCCTGCTCGGCCATGTTCTGGCAGTGACTGCTTTCTCTGGTTACAAGTACTATTGAAAGGCCCCTCTTTCATGTTCCAGCTCTCCGTCACTATCCCCTATTAATCCCCTTATCGTGAATAGTCCCCTCACTAAATTCTCCCAGTTAAACCCTCTGAGTTGCCGTGAACCTGACTCCAATGCCCCTCACCCCAGGATGCTTGGGCAGACAAGTGACTCCTAAAAATGATGAAATAGACCATCCTATCAGTAGAATAACTGAAGATTGAGTCACATTTAATCTGATTTAGAAAAATAGAAAAATGTACCATTTCTTTTTTTTTTTTAACTTCCCTCTTTTTTTATAATTTATTTATTTATTTTTGGCTGTGTTGGGTCTTCGATGCTGCGCGTGGGCTTTCTCTAGTTGCGGCGAGTGGGGGCTACTCTTCATTGTGGTGCGTGGGCTTCTCATTGCAGTGGTTTCTCTTGTTGTGGAGCATGGGCTCTAGAGCACAGACTTAGTAGTTGTGGCGCACGGGCTCAGTAGTTGTGGCTCGTGGGCTCTAGAGCGCAGGCTCAGTAGTTGTGGTGCACAGGCTTAGTTGCTCCGCGGCATGTGGGATCTTCCCAGACCAGGGCTTGAACCTGTGTCCCCTTCATTGGCAGGCAGATTCTTAACCACTGGACCACCAGGGAAGTCCCAAAAATGTAGCATTTCTTGCATGTCAGCGTTGCAGAGCAAATGTACACTGTGACCCAAAGTTGGACCGCTGTGAGCAGTCAGGCTCTCTGTCAATTGGCCACTCTGAGCCCTCTCGTATTCTTCATCACTCCGTGAAGAGATTTCAGGTGCATATGATTGTTTGTCACCCTTCACTAATGCTGTCTCCTTGGCTTCGGCTCCAGGGGCAGAATCTAAACCCAGTTGCTCAGAGAGGAGCCCAGTTCCTCACACAGATCTGGAGTTTGCTCCTTAACCCGCAAGTCCCCGGACCAGGCTGTTTTGGTTACAGAGACATTGATCAGATATAATCTCAAGCGGAGTAAAGCGGTTGGATTCTGCCCTCCTTTGTCTTTAAGTTGTATTTTAATGACTTGATGTCTCTTTTAGATAAGCTGGATGCTCACCTCTCCCAACTGCGACCCACAGAATACTGCACTAGAGAAAGTGAAAAGTTACACATCCTCCTGTGACGTGGACTGACTGCCATGAGTTAGTATGGACTTAGTAAATGGTGAGAGCTGCTACCTAAGTACTGCCAGGAAGAGATGGCTAAACGTCAGTAATTTTAAAACATCATGCTTTCTGGACAAAGTTTTCTCAACTGATGACAGGCTTGTAGCTAAACAACTTAATAAAGGAATTCAAAAATTTTAATTACTGGGTCTAGCAGTGTGTTCTGTAAATAACACTAGCCTGGAGGTTTCATCAAGAAATAATAATTGTCTAAAGTTAGATGTTTTATGTTTTATTTGGAATTTTTAAATGATTGTAGTAGGCGATTGGTAACACCTGCATTAAAATTTTCCATATTAAAAAATAAAGCTGGATCCCTACCTCACACCTTAATAAATTCCAGATGGGTTAGAAGTAAAAACGTACACATAAACCAACACATACAAAACTCCATAAAAGTACTAGGGAAAAGAGTGATGTTTATTTAATCTTGGGAGGTGAAAAGATAGACCTTTCTAAAAATGACACCAAAGCTAGAAACCATTAAAAAAAATATGATGGATTTGACTATATAAAAATCTGAGACTTCCATATGGTATTCACATGTATTTAAAAGTCAGTGCAGAAACTGAGAAACAGCATTTTGACATGTGAGAAGCAAAGGCATAATGTTCCTGATATATAAAGAGCCATTACAAATCAATTAGGAGTAAAAGAATACTCCAGTAGGAAAATGAGCAATGGATATGAAGTGGAAATTGACCAAACTTTGCAAATGGCCAGTGACTTCATGAGAGGATGTTCAACCTTACCTGTAGCCGAGGGAAGATTTAAAGAAGAAGAAAGGAAAAAGAAAACCACACTTGCCACCACCACAGCAAAACTCCTGGGATGGTCTTTCCTTAACCACCAGATGAACAAAGGTGCAAAAGATTGTAACACCCAGTGTTGGGGAGAGTTCTGAAAAGGGCTTTTCACACTGCTGGTGGGAAGGGTGTAAGTATATACAACTTTTTGGAGAGAAGTTGGTCAATATGTATCAGAAACCTTTTTAAGTGGATGTTTTTTGACCTAGTAACACTCCCATTACCCCGATCTGGCCTTGAGGGAAGGGACACCGTTTCCTTTGACTGCGTAATCCGGAACATAGGACTGGCTCCTCCTAATTTCCCCAGCAGAGCAAAGGCCAGGCTGCCTGAAGTTGCCGGTGACTGGACTGACAGCACGGCACAGACAGCAACGTAACAGCCACCGCAGGCCCAGCCCCAGGCCAGGGTCACTCACTGGAAGCCCCTGCTTCTATTTGGCCAAGGGCAGTCATCACCCCTCTCCAGAACTGGCCCCGGCCTCTCCTTACAGCAAAGCCAGGCCCCACTGACCCAACCATCAGCTTCAGAGAGAGGATATCTTTCCACCACCCTCCCCATTCTTCACTTCCTGCCCCTGCACCTGGGTATTTCCTCCGGCCTACTGGGTTGGGGTCTGATTCTCTGGCCCCGTTAAGATAATCACAATATACTGCAAGACCTAAGCTCATCTGTGGTCATATTCTTGCATTTATAATGGTAAAAATATGGAAACAACGTACAAATCCAACACTAAGAAAGTGACTAAGTAAACTGAGACCTCCATACATTAAAATGTCATAGAAAATGATGACATACACCTATATATATTTACGTGGAATGAAGAGGATAGGAGAATTACATGAGTCAATCCAAGTGCTCAGGACAGGACCAGCCACATAGAACGTGCTCAAGAATTGTGGTTAAGTGGAAAAAGAGGCGACAAAACAGTGTTATGGTTCAAAAGCATTTTATTATTAAAATATCTGCATCTTTATGTGTATATATACATAGAAAAATATGTGGAAGGGTACAAACTGAAATGTAAGCAGTGCCTGTTTCGGGGTGGTGGCTTACACATCCATTTTCACCATTTATATTGTCTGTGTTATAATGATCATGTAATACTTTATTTCTTCAGACTGATTCAGGGAATGGACACAAAAAAAGATTTCAAGAATTTTCTGGTCAACCTTACCTTGACGTGAAAAATCTTGACACGTGAACTTGGTGATGCAGCACAGGTTACCTATGAATCAGGAAAAAGAAAAACTATTTTCATTTTTCAAAAGCTAGAATATAATAAAGAACTTTCATAATTTTTTAAACATTACCATGTTTGAGGCCCACTCGGAGAACTGTGACTATGGGAAGTCAACCCCCTACCACCCCCTGGTCTGGAGGGGACCAAATTCCTTTCTATGGAAAGTTCAACTGCCCTCAGGTATTTGCCCAGGTTCTCCCAGCTTCAGTGCAGCAGGAGCCCTGAGATTGAACCCCACAAGCAGCTCTAGGCTGACCACCTTATGCACTACAGCAAAGAGATTTCTTCCTTGCCAGCTCCAGAGGGGGAAAAATCCCTGGAAGTTCTTTGAAGGGCCTGGCTTGGGCCACATACCCAGCCCCGAGTCAATCATGTAGCCACGGGGATGCAACTTGTTGTAGACAACTGTTGTTCTTCAATTCCCACTACCTCTTACCCTTACCGTTACCTCTTACCCATTGATTTGGTGATGGTAATCAAATCTCCTTTGGAGACCCATTCTTCCCTCACTTGTCAGGGTTCCTTTGGGGCTGTCAATCTCCATACCCCACCTCTTGGCCCCAGAGACGTGCACTTGAGCTAAAACTGGCCAGTCTATGAAAAACCATCTTCCCGGCCACAGTGATTGGGGACTCAGACAAATGGGGCCAGGCAGTTCTTTTCTAACATTCAGTCTAGATATCAGAGGAAGATATCCGAAGGTGTCTCCATCCTCGCCTCCATCCCCCAGCACATGGAGAAAGGTCCCCTACAGTGGGAGAGAATACAGTCATTACACAGAAGCAGAGGAGAGCTGTGGGGAGAAAGAGATGTGGCATCGTTTAAATCACTGTGCCTGGCTGTGATTAGCTAATAGCCACCCTCCTTGGGCTTCCCAGTTATGCAAACAATAAAGTCCCTTACAGCTTGAGCTGGGTTTCTGTCATAGGCCAACTCAGGGGCCTGGGCCTGGTGAGATCTGAACCATGTGCCTATGTCTGTGGTCAAAGGGATAGGCCACTGAGATTGGTAGACCCCAATAAAACCACAGGGTGGGAGTAGAGGAAGATTTCCCCCAAAGGAGGGGGGCTGCAGAGGGACAGAGCAAACAATAATAGCCAAGCAAGTATGGAAACGTCATTTATCAAATAAATGGGGGTTTTATCCACTCCTAGTAGTCTATCACAAATCGGTTGCCGAAAAATAAAAGTACATAGAAAATTTAGTTAATAAAGTTGGATATATTAAACTTTGTACCCTACAGAGAATGGTCCTATTTTTAAGTACCCATTAAATCTTTATAAAAATAACATATATACAGGTACAGAGAAAATCTCAGTAAAGTTCAAATCTTAGAAATATTATAAGTTCTATTCTCAGACCACAATGCAATAAAATTAAAACTCCATAAGAAAAGTTTAAATGAAAATAAAATACAATTAAAATTAAATTTAATTTTACACAAGTTTATAATGTAATAATAACGTTTATATGGAAAAACAAGGGTTTTTTTTGTTTTGTTTTGTTTTGTTTTGTTTTGTTTTTGCGGTACGCGGGCCTCTCACTGCTGTGGCCTCTCCCGTTGCGGAGCACAGGCTCCGGACGCACAGGCTCAGCGGCCATGGCTCATGGGCCCAGCCGCTCCGCGGCATGTGGGATCTTCCCGGACCGGGGCACGAACCCGTGTCCCCTGCATTGGCAAGCAGACTCTCAACCACTGCACCACCAGGGAAGCCCCTGGAAAAGCAAGTTTTCAGGAATTTTTTTAATTTGAAGGCAAAACCAGGGAAATACCAACCAATCTATAGAACATATGTGGCAGTTGTCAAAACTTTATGGTAGAGCAGATGTGAACACATTTATTTGCATTTAATATATAACAAATCACATGAAAATAAAATGATGAAAAAAATTATCACTACATTCATACGGGAAATGGATAACAATAACGTGTGAATAGCAAACTCTCATTTATACTATTTACCAGAGAACATTCCAGACAGGTTAAAGTTAACTACACGCATGTATATACGTACACAACCATTAAAAAAATAAACCCACAACAGAAGAATATAAGTGTTTGCTCACCCAGTCTACTGAGACAGTGATGTCAGGACAAAGCGAGGGTTTCAGAGCAAACAGACCTCTGAGTTTCGGTTCCACCTGAGGTGCTTACTCAAATATTTAACATCTGTGAGCTCAGTTTCCTATCTGCACAATATAGGTAAAAATACCCAATTCACAAGAATCAAAGCCACTTCGTGGCCCACACTTTAGCCTCTGTAATGGACTTCCTCGGGCTGGGTGCTGGGGTTGCAGTGGGGCACCTTTAAGAACAGATGCCCCTGGGGAGAAAGGTCTGAGTCAAGTAACCACACAAGCACATAATTAAAGTATGGGAGGCTATGAGAATAGATTATATTTTTTAAATTTGTAAACATCGCAATATAAACATACAGAAAAGCAATGGAGTGAAAGAACACTTCATGATAAATATGAACAATAATATCAAAATATTTATGAAACTGATAAAATTATTTAGAAACTAGAGGGAGACAAGGCAACACTGAAGGTCTCTGGCAAATATGAGTAAAACTGCAGCATTAGCAGAGGACTTGGACAAGAGTACCCTAAATATGTACTCCAGGTCATACCCATCGGCCCAGAGCAGGTGAAGAGCCACCAAACTACGTGCACTCACATCATCCGACTTTTCAACGAGCAGTTCCTCTGATTGAAGAAACAGAGCAAGAGAGGAAGGGAGAGAAGGAAGGAAGGAAAGAAGGAAGGGAGGGAGGGAGAAAAGAGAAAAACCCTATTTGTATCGAGATGTTTTTACCTGTATAATTTGTAAGCACACGACACTTAGCCCAAATCCTGCCTGTGAACTACTAATATTGCAGACTACTTAGATCCATGGAAAAGGTTATACAAAATAACATTACATGAAAAAGCTGATCACAAGATATTAAGTGCACACTGATTCTAACTAGGCACAAATTTTGCCGGGAGGATCTGAAAGCCTAGGCGAGAAGTAGACAAGTCATGTGATATTGGTAGAGGTATTTGTACACTTGCCGTAGGTTTGACATTTCTGTTGATCTTGCACTGTATCATTGGGTCAATATTCTATTTTTTAAAAAAGGATTGATTTTAAAAAAGAACCTTCACAAATGAGCTTATTTACAAAACAGAAATGGAGTCACAGACGCAGAAAACAAACTTATGGTTACCAAGGAGGAAAGGGCGGGGGAGGGATAAATTGGGAAATTGGGATTGACATACACACACTACTATATATAAAATAGATAACTAATAAGAACCTACTATATAGCACAGGGGACTCTATTCAGTACTCTGTAATGACCTATATGGGAAAAGAATCTAAAATAGAATGGATATGTGTATACGTATAACTGATTCCCTTTGCTGTACAGCAGAAACTAACATAACATTGTAAATCAACTGTACTCCAATAAAAATTAATTTAAAAAATAAAAATAAAAAAGAACCTTCATCATTCCAGCCAAATAAGCTCGATGTTGCCCAGGTCATCTCCAGGCTGGATTCTGGAGATTTCCTCAGGCCGAGATTTCCAAGCGAGCGAGAGCAGATCTGTGAAGGGCAGAGGCCTGGCAGGGCAAGCAGCAGGGGCTCCGCCTGCAGGACACAGCTGCCCGCTGCACCTGGCCTGGGGAGAGTCTTATCGCATGAGCTCTTGTGAAAGCCCCACGCCTCCAGGTCTCCAGCAAACATTTGCCGTTCCTTTCCTGTCACCACCCAGCTCTGCCCCTGTGCCCATGAGCTCATCGCCTCGGGGCAAGTCCTCCTGAGGTCAGATAACTGCCAGGGGCAGCTCCTTTCCCAGCCTCCTGCCCCTGCCCTTCCCCCCGGGGAGACACGGGGCTGCCCTGACTCCTGCTCTGTGGTTCCCCACAGAACAGAGAGCTGTGTGAGCTCGACTGAAGTCCTGGGGGTGAACAGGCCCTCCCACCCAAGCGCCGCCCGCCCTCCCAACCCCCCGTCATGGCCTTGCCTTGTTCTGGGGACTGCTCAGCCCCTGGGACCAGGCAGACCCCTGTCCACGTCTGAGCCACTGTCCTGTTTCTGTCTCAGTCTCTGACTCTGCGGCAGCCCTGGACCCAGCAGCCTCCCAGGTGGGTGTCAACCAGAGGAGATGCTGGGAGAGGGGAGTTGAAAGCTGTGAGGATCCCCACCCGAAGGCAAAAAGGGAGGCTGTGCCCCGCCGGCCCAGGTTCTCGGCCCCTTTTCCCTGGCAGCTTTAGCCCCGCCCCCATCCTCACCCACCCACCCCGGCTGGTGGGGGAGGGCTTCTCCATGTGGGTCACAGCTGATTCGATCATGGATCTCAGGTGTGAGGGCCAAGCCCCCAAGCCCGTAGCTTGCGGGAATCCAGGGTGGTCCCAGGGGTCCTTCTCTCAGGGTCTCCCTGGCCTGGCTCTTTTCCCATGTACGAGGCTCCCTGCCTTGCCCTGTCAGAAGCCCGGCCCAGCCCACCTCCCATGCTGGACGGCTGCAGCCCCAGACCACCTGATGCACGCCGCCCACCACGGCCGCACACACACGGAGGGCTGGTGTCCTGTCGCTAGAGCTCTCCGTCTCCCCAAACCTTGTGCGCCCAGTGTTCCCCACCGATCCAGGCCTGTCTTTCCCAGACCTTCCAGGAATTAAACAGGAAAGAATGAGAAAAGGGGACAGTGCTGTGGCGGAGAAATGGCCGCTGACAGATATGACAAAGGCCCCAGAACTCGAAGCCCCCCACCCCGTAGATGGGCCCCGGCGGCGGAGGAGCCGCGTCCTCGTCTTGGCCAAGCCTCTCACCACATTCCCACGGGAGCCGCGCGGCGCAGCGTGGAGACAGCTGTTCCTCTCGGCAGATGTGCTCGCGGGGAGCGGGGTGCTCGCTCCCAGCCCGATCGTCGTGACTCGCTGGAGTCCGGCCAGCTCACCCATTAGGCCCTGCGGCCTGCTGAGCCCGGTGTGGGGCTGAGGGCAGAGCCAGGAGTCGGTCGGGGCCTCCACGGCCCCATCTGCGAAGTGGGGTGGCTGGCCGTTTCACCAGCTCCTTCCTTCTGCAAGGACAGAGGCTGTGTCTGTCCCTGCTGTCCCCTGAGGCTTAGTACGGTGCCCGCCTCCAGTCTCTGCGCACTTACCGAGCACCCACTGTGTGGCAGGCGATGTGCGGAGAGCTGGGGCGACTGAGACAAACAGGGAGGTCCCTGAGAAGCTGACAGAGGGAGAGAAGGAAGCCCCACTGGTATTAGGGCTGTGGGACCCCAAGGCTGGGGCCCGCACTGTCTGTGCTGAACTGGAGGACAGGCCCGTGGGAATGAGCCAGCCCAGGAAGAGACTTAGTGCTCACAGGGACATCACACCAGAGATGCCACATCATTTCAGGTCCTAACCAGGCCCTTCTGCCAGAAACCAGGCTGCCTTGGCGGGTCTCCTGCCCCAGCAGGGCTCAGAAACCAGTCCCAAGGGTCACACACCTGCGTTCTCAGTGGGCAGCCCTGGCCACACCACCCCAGTCTGACAGCTGCTCTGCTGCCCTGCGGGAGGCACCAGATGAAAACTCAAGGGGCAAAGAGAAGGTGGCATGCCCACGGTCCACGCGGGGCCTGGCACCTGGAGCTATGGGGCCGGAATGACCAGAGTATGATGCTTAATCCCTCTGAGTCAAGATCCCTAGGGGTAAAAGGAAGGTACAGGACTCCAGCCTCTGGGTTCCTTGATCTGGGCACTGCTCTCTGAAGCCCGGTGCCCCTTCTCCCAGCCCAGCATGCAGACTCCCAGCCCTCCCACCCACCTTTCCTGGCTCAGCCACCACCCAGCTTTCTGGATTTTCTCATAACACATCACTCACCACTTTGTGTTTCTCTTAGCTCCGTGAAGCCTTTCCTGCTTGAGAAACACATTTGGATCTAATGGGGTAAGAAGGTGCTGAAGTTAGAAATATTTGCTTAATTTAGTAATATGTATGAGCATATGTCACATTCATTTTACCAACGTGAACTCTCCCCCACAGGCTGTGAGCTCGGGTCAGGGACTGTCTAATTCTATAGAGTCAGAGTGATATTTTTATCATCAAGACAACATGGCCAGCACAGGCAGCCTGGACCCAATCATCAAATGTTGTCCTGACAATTTGCTTTCTGTTTCCACAGGGGAGCTGCTCAGTCCTTCCTAATTGTCTTCTCTATGTGTTGTCCCCGTTGCCCTTGTATCCATCACTGAAGGTGGAGGAAGAAGGCTGATGTCTCCAGATGTCCTTACCCTCACATCAGGAGCTGTCAGGGTGCAGCGAGGCTCTGGCAGACTGGTTATTCCAGGAATGAAATTTTGGAGAGGTCAAGCTGTGGGCACCAGGGCCTGGGTAACTGGGGGATCATTCAGGGTACTTACTTGTAAGCAAAAAAGCCTGACTCTGAAAAAAAAAAAAAAAAAAAAAAAAAAGCCTGACTCTGGCTGGGTGAAGTAGAAAAGGAATTTATTTAAGGGGTAATGGGTGGTGGAGAAGGCTTGGCAACAACCCATCCAGGACCAATCAAGCTGCAGAACAGATCTAGCGAGGCCCTCAGTGCCGGCCCTGCCGCCAACACTTATGATAACACTGTGTCGGTGACAGCCCTGACACAGGACAGTGGATGCTACCACACTGCCCCTGCGCCCTAGGAAGTGCTCTTGCAGTGTGTCTAAGAGTGTTCTGCATGGCCCTGGATTCTCTGAAGCAACGGCTCCTCATTTAAAACCTAGGGCTGGCCCATCTGGCTGGGGGACTCCAGGTCACACACCAATGTGTTCTGTAGGGGTGGTTAGGCAAGCAAGCATTTGACATCTCAGCTTCTGCAGTGGCCTGAGAGCTAGGCAGCAAAAACCCACTGACCTGTATCCACTACACACAGGGCGTGTCTCCCCTTTTCACCATATCCAAGGACCCCAAGACTCCAAATCAGCTACCTGATCAGAAGTCCTAAACCCTGCTCAACTCTAAGCTGGGGCCTCCTCTCTTGAGTTATTTCACCCACAAGGCAAAACAGGCCGTCATTGGTGGGGAAGGACCCTTCTTCTTCTTGCCCAGCCTGCACTGGGACACAGGGACCTTCCTGGGCGATCCAGGAGAAAAGTTTGTTGTGTGATGTTGCACGTTGGGCCCAGAAACAATTCACACAGGCACAGGGGTGGTTTTCAAACAATTTATGGGCTTTGGGCTTAAAAGTGTTTTCTAATCCCTGTAGAGACCAGATTGCAAAAATGGATGTTCCTCCAACCCTGTTAGCATCTGGCTTGGTCATGACGCTCTCTTGCTAGTGTTCTCTGGTCATTCTCGTTTTAGAAATTGACTGCTCACCACAAGGTAGTTGGTGGCCACACACTCCTGGGGCAGAAATCTGCAGAGGAGTTTCTGGCTTGGAAAATCCAAAGACGTGGCTCCTTGAGCTGCCTGGTGGCCCTAGCTCGTGGCAGGCCCGTCCTATGGTGCCTTCTGTGAAAGTGCAATGTCAAGAGACTTCTGTAAGACACTTGGGGTGGCTTCTGTCCACAGGGAGAAGCCCCCTTCCTTGAAGACTGTGACCTCCAACAAATCTGAAACACTGTCTCTAAGACCAGACAATAGACAGCCTCCTGCCGGTACATACCAAGAGGGTAGGCTCACTGCAGGGACCCCCCCCTCCCAGGACAGCAAGGAGTAGCTCCCTGCTTGGAAAAGCTCCATATGGCCAATATTTTACCAGAACCCAGCCAAGGCAAGCTCAGTCCCCAGGGCGCAGAGCCTGGCAGCAGATCCATTCCCTCTGCAAACATCTGGTGCGTGCACCACGCTAAGGTCGGGATGCGGAGCCATCTTTTGCTGGGAAGGTCCCTCTCCTTCACCTCCCTAATCACTTTCTCAGGGCTTAAGCTTCAGCCTCTACTCCCTCACCTGCCAGTTGATAGTCACGAAATGAGCAGTCGTTTCCCCCAGGGAACTGAGCCTATCTGTAGAGACTATCTGTCTTTTATTCTTGAAAAGGGAAAAAAAGGCAGGGTGGTGGTGAGGGATAAACTCTGACGTCATGCGCTTGCGTAGGACAGAGGGGTTGGAGGCCATCTGGAGCAGGTGCTGGCAGGGCCCCTGGGAAAGGAGAAGCAGGGCAGCTGGCTCATCAGGTGGGAGTGTCCTGGAGTCAAAGACCTCATGGCACGATGAAGTTAAGGTTTTCTGGAATTTCTGTCCCGGGAAGGATGGATGATGCTTCCTTGGCCTCTGGCTCCTCCCCTAAAGCCAGGCCCGACAGGTGCAGGACTCCTGGAAGAGGTACCAAGCTCAAGGAGACCTGGCCAGGCTGTGCCTCTGCATCCTCCGTGGGTCCCCACCACCAACAGATCTGGGGAGTCTCAGGAGCGCTGGACCCTCCCACCTGGGAGTGTGTCTTGTGCAGTGACATTCAGATCCCTCTTCTGCCCCAGCTGCTTCCTCCTACCTTCGTCTAGGACTCAGAAACCTCTTGTCGGGCCTCCTGACTCATCTGCCCCTGTCCAGGGGGCAGGGAAGGCTTTTTCCCAAATACAGATGGTGAAACTGAAGGCTCCAAGCAGTGATGAGATTGGCGAGGGTCCCGCTGCAATTTCCCTGCCGGCCTCCATGAGATCTGCTCACCGCCTGTTCAGTGTCCTCTCTGGGAAGTTATGCAGCTGGAAGGGGGCCCCTGGGATGAAATAATTGCGGAGAAAACAGATGGACAGCAGAGCAATCCTCCCCTCGTCTGTGTGCCTGAGAATCCTCTGCAGGGCCAGGAGGGGGCGCTGTTACACAGGGAGCTTGTTTCCCTGCTCCTGGGGAGGGGAGGTGGACAATCCTGTCTTAGCCACCCCTTCCCCAGCCTCCAAAAAGGCCTTATGAGCACTTTTCTCATCTCATCGAGGCCCACTCTTACCTCCTATAGGATCCTGGTAGTGGACTGAACCTCGACTCTGCCCCAGTAGGGCCCATCAGTGGTAGGCACAAAAGTCTTACCTTGCCCTCGTGGAGGAAGGGAAAAAGAGAAGAGGGGCCCACAAGAACAGAGTCTTTTCTCTCCATGTCCTTTCAGAGATCCAGGAGGGAAAGTCCTAGCTGTGCAACTCTCTGATGCCTGGAGTTTGGCACACCGGCCTGGCTCTGACTTCTCTCTCCCACTCCCTCTCTGTGTCCCCTGACAACTGATCACCCTCCTTTGGCCTCACCTGTCAACCTACTCCCCCAACCTATTCTTGCCTCCTCTGGGCACTCCTACCTGAAGCCCCTCCCCCTTCTTTCCCTAGCTCTGGGCACTCATGTTTTCTTTTACTGCACCCCGCTAAGCCTGGGTGCATTCGTCCCAGTAGCCCAAAGGGAATCACTCTGTTTTCCAACTGGGTTTCCCTCCTCTCTCCTTCCTCTCCTCCTGCCTGCCGGGTCTCCTTTCCCAGCTCAGCACAGACTTTTCCTTCTCCAGGAAGCCTGTCCTGCTAGCCCAAGCTGGGGGAGCTGTCCTCCCTCCCTGCCACTGTCCTTTTGGGCCTACAAAGCTAGTGCCTGTTGCCTGGGTGGAGGGGTGTCTTCCCTGCCAGGATGGAACCCCACAGGCTGCACGGATGCTCAGTGAATACTTGCGGAATCAGTGGATGGATAATTGACAAACGACAAGATTCCCTACAGAACTGCCAGGCTCCTGAGGCCCAGTGGCCTTTTCTCTCTCCTTTGCCATTAGGAGGAGTTTTCACACTGAGCGTTCAATAAAGTGCCACAAACAGTTCATGTTCAGCGGCTCAGTGGGTCCAACTTTCCCAGGCCTGGCCCCTGGGGCCAGAGCAGGAAGGAGCAAACCTCATGAGCGGAAAGCAGGGAGAAGTGACCTGGGCCCCCAGTCTAGGCCTAGGGGAGAGAGAGAGCCTTCTCTGCAGCTTCCTGGGCAAAGAAACCAAGGAGGAGTTGAAACCTTCAGTTGCCAAGGCGGTCATGCGCTGGTTCTCTCCTTCCCTGAAGGTCCCTGCAGCATCATCCTCCCACTTCTACCCATCCCACCTCCCAAGCCCAGGCTAAGCAGGAGCTGCTCCATGGTCTGCCCCAGGGAAGCCTCATGCCGCAGTTAACTCTTCCAGGATCTGATCTGCCCCAAATGACCACAGGCCAGTGGTCAGAAGTGAGGGCTCACCAGATGATTCCTCTTCCAAAGAGGGGAGGTAGATTCCCAGGTGTTGGTTCTGTCCACACTGGGGCGGGGTCAGTTTATTGTATTTAGCCTCAAAGCTCAAAGAGAGAGGAGACCTAGATGGTTACCCAGCTGTCACCAAGAAGACAGGAAGAACCAGCCTACAGATATTCGGACAGAAGGAGGTGCCCATGGGACACTGGAAGCTCCCAACCTGTCCTCAGTAAGGGGTTTCAGAGGATGTACCTCTTGCCCCCTGGAAACCAGTCCAGTGCCTGGTTCAAGAATCAATCTGGGGCTTCCCTGGTAGCACAGTGGTTGAGAATCCGCCTGCCAGTGCAGGAGACACGGGTTCGACTCCTGGTCCGGGAAGATCCCACATGCTGCGGAGCAAATAAGCCCCTGCGCCACAACTACTGAGCCTGCGCTCTAGAGCCCGCGAGCCACAAGTACTGAAGCCCGTGTGCCACAACTACTGAAGCCCGCTCGCTCTAAGGACCGTGCTCTGCAACAAGAGAAGCCATCGCAATGAGAAGCCTGCACACCGCAACAAAGAGTAGCCCCCAGTCACCACAACTAGAGAAAGCCCGCGGGCAGCAGCGAAGACCCAACACAGCCATAAGTAAATAAATAAATAAATTTATTTATTTATTTATTTTAAAAAAAATCAATCTGCCTGGCTCCTTAAACAAAGCAAGTCTCAAAGAAGTTCCAGATTGGTAACATTCCTCTTCGTCCAGTAGACAAAGAGGAGAGGGGACTTCCATCATCCACCTGGAGCTCCCTCCCTCTTTCCCTTCTTATACCTCTTCCTTTCTCCTCAAATGAAAGAGTGGTGCCCCTCTATGGGTGTTACCACGCGGAGGCAATCAGGCTGGCTGCCCGGAGGTGATGAGTCAACTCACCAGGATACAAAGGATGCCCTGCTGATGTCTGGATCATCTTGGAGTTCAGGAAATTCTGCTACCCCAACTCAGGCCTCTGGTGTAGGCTATTTCCTAAACAAAGGGACCTGCACTTTCCCGCGCAGAATGCCAGGGTGGGGAAGAGAAAGCAGATGCTTTGGCATTGCCTCCCGGCTCTGGGCTCCTCAGGCTTTGCTGTGGGATCCACCGCATGACGCTTGGTTCTCCCGGCCCCTCTTGATTCCTGTGGCGTTCCCGCGGGGGGGGGGCGCAGCTTCCTTTCCTCGCAAAAGGTCGTCCAGGTGCCTCCAGCCCTCAGGGTAGTCTTGGTGCTTGGGGTCCGCAAGCACTCCCCTACTCTCCGCTGTCCAGCCGAGTCCCCTGCTCCGGAGGCAGTGCAGTCATAGATTCCTGCATCTCACTCAATTCTTACGGTTCTCTGCCTCCGCGGCCCATCCCGAAGGACTCCTCAGAACCCGAGGGACCGAGACGCCCTGCCCAAGGAGAGCAAGTCGTGAGCAGCAGCGATACTTGGGCGTGTTCCGACAACTATGGTAGGGACCACTCTGAGGCAGAAAACGCGAAGGCGACCACCTGTTATGGCTCACAGAAACCAGACTGGGCTCGGGGCTGGGTGAAGCTCCCTCCCCAGACTGTGCAGGTGCACAGGCCACTGGAGCAGACAGCCACACGCTGCGGATCCTCGGGTGGGTGCAGTCGAGGTCAGGCGCGCACCCGTCGGTGCAGAAGGAAGCCATCTGGCGGGTCAGACCCGGGGACGTTCTGTAGGGCCGGCCCGGGCTGAGGGCGCACTTAGAGCCACAGCGGCGGGCCCAAGATGCTGCCGCACACACGCATGAACACTCGCATCTCGTTCGCGTTTCGCTCCCTCCCAAACACACCCGCAGGCGAAAAGCTCGCACTGTCCGGTGAAGGACTTGCGCTCTCCCCTGCGGCCCCGGGCAAACCCCGCTCTCTCTGTGCCTACCTCCCGGACCTCTGGCCCCATCCTCTGCCTCCCCAAGCTAAAGGCGTCGGTGCGATCTGAATTACTGTCCCGGCGAGCAGGTGAAAGGTGGAGCCGCAGCGCCAGGCCTCGCGCCTGTCAGGTGCCCCGGGAAGAGATTGGCAACAAGGCAGATCTGCGTGGATTTCGGGCTGTGCCAACTTTCTGGCTGTGTGACTTTGGGCAAGTTACTTAATTCCTCAGAGCCTATCTTTGCACTTGCAAAGAGGGAAATTGATCCTTTCCAGGAAGAGCGTGTGTGCTGAGGTCCAACCTTGTGCGCAGGGCAGCGGGCGCACAAACGCTTGGCATGCCAGAGCGCGCTCCCTGCAATTCGAGTTCCCTTGTGCGCGCCGCTTTGCAGCTTGGAGCGCAGTCGGGAGAGAGCCCGCCGAGCCGCGGGATCCCTCCGGGGTGGGATGAGGCGGGGGGGCAGAGGGGGAGCCCCCGCGGACCCCTCCCGGCCCTCGGCGCGAGTGCCATTGGCCCGGGCGGCCCTGTGGGCGGGAGGATGACATCAGCGGCAGGTTGGATTATAAAGGCGCGAGCGGAGCCGCGGGCTCAGAGCGCACCCAGCCGGCGCTGCGCAGCACTGGGACCCGGACCTGCACCCGCGTCGCAGCCCGGCCAGCCTGCTCCGCGCTCGCCTGCCCGTCTGCCCGTCTGCCCGCCGGCCCCGCGCACCCTTGCTGCCGCCGGTCTGCGCCCAGCCACCCCACGGGCACCATGCACCTCTCCCAGCTGCTGGCCTGCGCCCTGCTGCTCGCGCTACTCTCGCTCCGGCCCTCCGAAGCCAAGCCCGGGGCGCCGCCGAAGGTGGGTGCTGTCGCAGGGACGTCGGAACTGTGAGGGGCGGTGGTAGGGCTAGAGGGTCTAGGAGGGTGTGGCCCGCCGGAGGGAGCAGAGGGGGCGGGAAGGCGGCTCTCTCCCTCCCCTGAGACGTGCGCGGGTGAGAGCTGGGGAGCCCTCGAAGCCCGGACTCGGGAGAGCATCGACAAATGCGCAGCCTCTGCCTCAGTGTGGTCAGCCCGGCAAGGGGCAAAGGAGAGGAGGGCAAGGGGCTCCCCGAAGGAGCGGACATCGGCGGCCGCGTGGCAGGTGGATGCAGGGCCGAGCCGTCCGGCACCTTTGGGGGCGCGCTCAGGACTCGAAAGGACAAACCGCGCTGGCCGGAGTGTCGGGCTGGAGCATCAGCGGCCCCGCAAAGTCCCCCGCGCTGCCGCGGTGCGTCCCTTCACCTGCCCGTTCTTTCTTTCTGACAGGTCCCGCGCACTCCGCCAGGGGAGGAGGTGGCCGAGCCCCAGGCTGCGGGAGGAGGTCAGAAGAAGGGCGACAAGACTCCCGGGGGCGGCGGCGCCAATCTCAAGGGCGACCGGTCGCGACTGCTCCGGGACCTGCGCGTGGACACCAAGTCTCGGGCGGCGTGGGCCCGTCTTCTGCAAGAGCACCCCAACGCGCGGAAATACAAGGGAGGCAACAAGAAGGGTTTGTCCAAGGGCTGCTTCGGCCTCAAGCTGGACAGGATCGGCTCCATGAGCGGCCTGGGATGTTAGTGCGGCGACCCCTGGCGGCGGTGAGTACTACCAACCCCGGCCGCCGGGAGCTCTTGCACACCCAGCTTCCCGTGAAGCCCCCCAGAACCAAGCCTGCACCCCCTCCCGCAGGCCGGCTCCTCTCTGATCCCCTGGACCTTTCCGCCTCCCAGCCAGACCATCTGGGCACAAGATTGAGTGTGTGTGCTAGACATTTGTCCCCAACACCATTTATCATCCCATTTTACAGATGGAGAAAGTGAGGGATAAAGTGGTCAGGGAACTTTGGCGAGTTCAGAAATGGCTCAGCATGGATGGACCCACCTGGCTCCCTCTGGAGAAACAGAGACAGCTCGGGGGGGGGGTGTAGTCCCACCCACCCCAGGGCCATAAGGCAACCAGCAACACTGACCCCAGTTCTCCAGCTGGGGGAATTGAGGGCTGATCCTGGGTTGGTGGGAGCAGAGGAGGAAAGGCATACATACGAGTCAAGGGTAAGTTGATCTGCTAGCCACTGCATCATGGTGCTGGGCAGTAAGCAGCCCAGTGGTCAGGACAGCTCCCTGGGTCTGTTGTCTCTGTAATGGGACAGACTTGGAGCGATACCTGCCCCCTCAAGTTAGGGAGAATAGCCATTTGTTAGCATCACCAGGGAGCATTTCTGCCCCAGAGCATTCTGATTCTTGTCCCTTCTCTAAACCAGGGCCGTGGGCAAACTGGCCTGTCCAGGGTCCTGACGCTGCAGCAATCGTGTGACTTCAGGATCGAACCTCAGTGTTCGTGGCACTATTTTAGGGCAAGGAAAAAGAAACTAAAATAATCTAGTTTTTTGCCCCAACCTGAAACTCAACATGTCCCAAACTGAGCCCCGCCCCCCCTCCTCCCCCCACCCCCACCATGCCTAGGCTCCATACCTGGGTTTCTGGTATGGCCTCCTCCGCCTCCACCAGGCTGGAAACCCCTGTGCTACCTTCAGCCCCGGCCGGGTGCTGCACCCCTGGCAAGGTACAGCGGCAAATGTCCTTCCCTCCTCTCTCCACTCCCCTCCATTCCTGCTGCCCATCAGTATCCATGGAGAAACAACATCCCAACCTCTGGAACTGACATCAAGTGATTTCGAACCTGACCTCCTGGTGTCCAGCCTTGCCTGCAGCCAGCTGCTGTCATTCCCTGTCCCACAGTCTTTCTGTCCCACTGCAGGCCAAGCTGTGTTCTCTCATCCCAGAAGCCTTATCAATTTCTACACTGTCTTCCCCCAAAGGACAAGCGCGCCCATCTTTGAAGGTCTCCAGTGCAATGCCTGAGCCTTTTTTACTACACAGAAAACTTTTTCACCTGAGCTATGTTGTTGGTGAACCTGTTTACCTCCCCAAATTAACTCATGAGCAACTTAAGGGCCGGACACTAGCCTAAGATGAACTGGGGCCTGCAGGATGCCCAAAGGAGCTCTTTAAAATGTCTGTCAATGACCCGGAAAACCTGCCCCACCCAGCTTAGGAGCACTCCTCGCCCGCCTGCCCTAGCATTTAGCTGGTGTCCTTCCTCTCTGCAGCCAGACTTGGCCAGGCTGTGTGCTCCTCCTGCAGGGGCTTCGTTTGTCTGAGATCTTGACTTGTCATGATTCTGGCCCTGGTGGACCAGCCTTTAGAAGCTACCATTGTGATGGGTTTGTTCTGTTCTCTCCTGTCTCAACAATGAAGAGACGGGGGAGCCACAGGCGTCAAATTTTCAATCTGTGAATTAAGCACCAAGTTCAAACTTCAGAATCCAAACAGAGGCTGTTCTGTGAGTTAGCAGGAGATAAGGTCCTAGAAAGTGCCTGGCATGCACGTCCCCATAGACCCCTTGTTCTCGGATGAGGCTGTCTGTGGGTACCAGGTATTCGTGGAGAGAGGTACTCCACAGGTGGAATCCAGGTTGCTAATGCTTCTTGACCCCTTTGACCAGGGAAGCTTGTCAACCTCCTGGAAGTTTTCTTTTAGCTGAATGCCCACCTCCACCACCTTTAACCTTCTCAACCCCACCCTCACCCCCAGCCCCATGAGGAGGCAGAGCATCCTTCCTGTTGCCTGCAACCTCCTAGTGGAGATGCCCAGGGTATCTCACTGTCTGGGCTTAAAAGAGAAAGGCAGCTTAGGGTTTTCCCGTTAATGAAAGCTCTTCTGAGGCTGTGGCCATTTGACTACACAGGAGTTGACTTTGGCTCTAACCAGCTGCCATAATGACTGTCGCTGATGGTTATAGCCTTGATTATAAAATGCTGATGGCAGAGATGAGGTGTGGAGGGTGCCTGAATGAACCCGTTGCCCATGGGGCCCAGAGACATCACAGACATCTGTCCTCTGTTTAAACATGTGGGACGGCAGAGAAAGGGGTTGAGGAAGTTCATCAAGGCCCTGAGGCCCGGGGTCCCTCTGCCAGGACTGTTCTCTGGAAGGGCACCACCCTGTCTCAGGAGGAAGCCTTCCTCTGGCCCCCGAACACCCACACACCCATTGGCAGAGACTGGGTGCAGCCCTCATCAAATGACTCTGCCAACTCACGAGCCAGCAAACCCAGCACGACCACTCATTTCCCCAGGGCTGGTGTGACACACCATTTCCTCTGATTCTGAAGGGGACCCTTTCTGAGGAGAAGCCAGCTGGGGAAGGAAGTGCTATTTATGGGCAGCTGTGACTCAGACACTCTGCCAATGCCCAGTGTGTGGCCCGCTGTTGAATCTTAAAGCCAGTCCTGGGAGGTGGCTATTATCCCATTTTATGGGTGAGGAAAGCGATACTCAAAGCTATGCATGGCCATCCAGGAAGTAATATTCAGTTGGGACTTGAGTCCAGATTTCCCAAATCTTCAGATGCTTCTCTCCCCCTTCCCTCCGCCATCCCCCAGACACGTAAAGCACCTGACGGAGGGTTTGTATCGTAGCAAAAAATAGAGGTGGGCCGGGGGTGGGTGGCGGGGCTTCACTTTCCATTCCCTTTCCCTCCCTGTGTCTCACTGAGAGCCAAGGACAAGGCCTGCACTTAGTCAGTGGGGGAGGAGGGCTGGCTGACTTTCTGGTTCCACCTGTGCTGGGGCAGGAAGTGCCAAGGACACAGCAGGCGATGGATGAGGGCCTGGAGAGGCCCGGAGTGGAAGGGCCCTTTTTCCTCTGCAGGAAGGCCTTCATCAGGGCCTGTAGGGCAAAGGTGGAGGCCTTTTGCCTCCTGCTACAGCGGGAAAGGGAGGAAGGTTCTAGAAGTGCGCTGCAGGCTGGGCTTTCTCAGCTGAGTGTCCCTTCGCCCCTCTGTGTTTCAGGATTGGGAACTTGCTCCGTTTTGCTGAGGTCATCCTTGGTCATCAGCCTCCCAGCATCTGGAAGCACCTCCAGCGCAATGTGGCTATTACATTCTTTTTTTTTTTTTCCTGGTACTGGGAATACACAACACCAGCTGTTTTATTATTATTTAGGGAGGGGGGTATGACTTTATTGTTTATTTTTTAATGAAAAATAAAAAGTTATATATTATATATATTATATACACAAAACACACACACCTACACCGACGTGATGACAAGGGACAGTTTTTAAGAGACTGACAAAACCAGCTGTAAAACATTGCTGTTTGTAAATTCATGTCATGCATAAATGTATTTATGTTGTAAAGCTATTTATATTGTTTATAAAGAGATATTTATAAAAATTTTATTTATGTAACTAAATGAAAGAAGTCAATCATTGTAATGTTTTTGTCTTAACTAGTTGAAAAATGTAAAAAAAAGTCATTCCATGAACATCTTGAAAGCTGTCTTTATTTACTCATTGTACCTTTTTTTAAGAATTAGTCTGAGAAGGAGGGAGAATGCGGAAACAAGGCTTTTGCCTCTAAATAGATCTAGCAGCCCGTTCCCAATTCTGGGTTGATTTGTATCAGAATCCCCCAGGAATCTTGTTAAAAATACAGATTCCTGCCCCTATCCACCCTCGGATCCACTGAATCTGACCTCCAGGGGTAGGACTGGCCATGTGGCTTTTGTCCCAAGTGATTTTGACCAGCCTGGCCAGGTCAGGAAGCTCTGCTCAGAGCACTGGACAGCTGAGAAGTCAGATGTGGTGAATTAAATTAAAACTGAATTTAGCTGACTGAGGCCCCTCTAATTCTACTCCATCTTCTCTCTGTTATTAAAGGAAACAAATCACTGAAAACTTCCTTTCTGCTTTGGGGAGATTTAGAAGGTTTCCATATATCTTGCGGAATCTGGTCTGGTTACCTTATGAATCTCAGCTCCGGGAAGCATGGGGCGGGTCGCTTTTCCTCATAGCAAGCACCCGGCTCAGTGGGGGCCTGAGGCCAAGGATCTCAGAAAGAAAGAGAACGTGTTGTCAGGTTTCCTATTTGCATAGCGCAGTGTGCTTTTCAAGCGGGTTGTGTGTTTTCCTTTCACCTGAAGCTGCTAACAATTACGGTTCCTACGGAGTCTTGCATGAGAAATTATGACCACTTAGAATCTCTTTTCCTGAAACCAGCAGGAAACTTAAATAATTCCGAGCTAGTCTCACCCCATCCTTGGTACGTGACTCTCCTGTGCAGCTCCCCCATCTGTCTTCTGTCCCTCGTTTGGTGAAAACAAGGACTAAAAGAGCCTCTGGGGCTGGTTCCACCAGGCGAGCATGACCCCTCTCAGGGGATTGGGAGCGGAGTGGCCCCAAAGGCGTGGGGTCAGCAGGCCTAGCCGAGTATCTCCAGAGGAAGCTTGGCTCTGGTGGGAGGGGAGGTGGCCAGTGGCACCTGGGTTTTCTGCTGGCATCCGAGCCCTGACCTCTGTTCCCTCAGCAGCAGGTTCTCAGGCGGGTCAGCGGCCGACACCGTGACCTCACCTGGGTGAGGAAAGAGCTTTGAAGACATGTTCCAGCTGGGGAAGGCGCGCCCTTCCCACGCCTCAGCCTCCGCCACTGCCCCAGGGCCCTTCTCTGGGCTGAGCTCTCTAGGGTGTGGCTATCTTCCTTCTCTCAGCCCGCTTCTGTGGCTCAGAACTCAGGTGCCAGGTCAAAGAGGGTGAGGGCTCGCCGGTGCCTCCGTTCACTGTGCTGTTTGCAGACCCTGTGTCGGGGGGTGCTGAGGGGCGCTGCAGGAACAGGAAGGCGGTGGGAACACTGTGGGCTTTGCTGGTGGTGAGGCAGGCACATCTTCCGAAGCCCGGAGACAAAAGGGGCGGAGAATTCTGGGATTCAGGGAGCCGCCACCAGAAGCTAAAGCTTTTCTCCGTGGACAGTATCTGGGTTGCCAGGATCCTCGGGCCCAAGCGACGCATGCTCTCCTCCCAAGTAGCTCTCATCCCCGAATTAGCTGCAAACCACATGCACTGTTGCCAGTTCAGCCTCCCGCTGGTGGAGGCCACCCCTCAACCCGTTGGCGTAGGACGTTGCTAGAAGGCAAGTCCTCCTTGACATCCAAACCTGAAGTCCTCCGACTGCTTCCTCGGCAGCAACGGGGACACGTCATCCCAGCCACGAGTTTCTGCTGGAAAGCCAGGGAAGGATCAACAGAGAGTCCATCAGTACCAGGAAAAGTTTTGAAACCTCCAGAGATTATCCGGGAGGTGGTATTGCACAAGGCTTCCAGTCCTCCGGGCTGTGTCTTGGGGCTCATCCCTCTGCACGAGCAGCTCGCCTCCAGAGCTGCTGGAGAACCTGCAGCTTCTCTCACCGGGGTGAACACAGCAGCCAGGACCAGCTCAGGGGATGGGCCTCACTGGAGCCCTGGTCCTCGGGACAGGGCCGGTACCCCTGCAGTGTCAGACGGTTCACTGCGAAAGACCAACAGGGTTAGGCAGAGGCGAAGAGAGATACAGGTGCTGGAAGGCCTCAGGCCTGGGGGTGTTCCGGAGGAAGCCATTCCCTTCCCCGAAGCACTTGGTTATTGGGGAGTCAGGGTGGGGAATGGGGGAGTCTGCCTGGTTGAGGCTCCCTGGTGCTACAGCTGGTGGTATGTAGGAGCCTGGCTTGGCAGGCCTGGGCCCAGGAACCCCACCTTGGGCTCCCGAACACACCTGGAGGAGAGGCCCCGTCTCTCGAGCCCATGCCAGGGAGGTACCACACTGCCCCTACCACGGAGGTGAGGCAGAGCGTCCAGGTCCCCAGCCAGGCAGGTTCCAGGGGTCTGCCTTCCCTCCTCTGCCTGAGATATGAGAGGTCCTCCCCGGTGCCAAACGGGCGGTCCAAAATGGGGCTGCACACAAGCAGAGGGGCCACGATATCTGGACACGGTCAGAGCCCTGCTCTTCCATAGGAAGAGCTCTTAACCCAGGCGGGTGGTAGGGGACAGACTGAGGAGCCCCAACCCCAGTTAGGGAGGGAGAAAAGTCAGGGTCCCGTCAGAAATGGGATTTGACTCAGACGTTTTACATGAAGAGGCTTAACCGAAGGAACCATCTACAGAGGTGTGGGCCGGTGTGACGGAGGAGTTGGTGGGAAGCCCGGGATGAAGGGAGAGACTGTCCTGGGGTTGGAATCGTGCCACGGTGCAGGGTGGGATGTGGGAGAAATACCCCAACTTCTCTCCCCACCCCGCCCAGCCTCTCACTGGTGCCTCCAATTGGCTAAACCCACCAGGAGCCAGCCAGCGGGGGAACCCGGGTCAGGTGGCCTGCAGGAGTCGCCTGCCAGGGTGGGTAGGGTGGGAGGCAAACAGAATCACAAAGCGCAAGAGGGATTTGGCTTGAGGCAGGGGTCCGGCACCTTCCTCTAGCAGGGATGGGGGAGACCTGCAGCAGGTATGGGGCTGATACCACCTCCCTGGCGGCAGCTAATTGTCTTGAACGCAGGAGACACAGGATTGACTGAGTCCGAAGTGTGGGCACTGCGTGACTGGCGGCTCCTGTTCTAGGAGGTGCCCCACATTCACACCTTTACTGAGCTTGGCTGGAGGGTCACTGACGCTCCCTCCACACCACCTACACCATCCACATCCCTCCCTCCATGCCCCACTGAACACTGATAATCATGTTGGAAAAATGTGATTTTTTTCTATTTATCCTTATAGTTTTTCTTTTTATTGTTATTATTCTTTATAATTGACTTACAATATTATATTCGTCCCAGGTGTACGACATAGTGATTTGATATTCTTATACATTACAAAATGATCACCACGATACGTCTAGTTACCATCTGTCATCCTACAAAATGATTACAATATCACTGACCATATTCCTTATGCTGTATATTACATCACTGTCAATTATTTATTTTATAGCTGGAAGTTTGTACCTCTTAATCTCCCTCACCTATTTCACTCATCCCCCCACACCCCTCCCCACCAGCCACCACCAGTTTGTCCTCCATATCTATGAGTCTCTTTCTGTTTGTTGCGTTTATTCGTTTATTTTTGAGATTCCACATATAAGTGAAACCATACGGTATTTATTTATCTTTATATTTTAATAGTCATATAGCTGTTATTTATTCAGTACATAAAGGTTCACTATTAATATAAGTATTAGGAAATGTGAGGTTATGCTGCAGTAACAAACAACCACCAAAATGCAGCGGCTTAAAATATTTATTTCCTGTTTGCACAAAGTCTATTATGGAGCTGAGCGGTCCTTCAGGGCAACTCCTTACCATACAATGACTCAGTGTTGCACCTCCAAATCAAGGAATTTTTCTTCAGTTGATGCGACATGGAAGAGAGCCTGCTGGGAGGTCAAGCAACCAGGGGCTTCTACCCAGACAGGATGCCTGAGACTTATAGTCACACTTAATTGGCCAAACCAAGTCACGTGACCATGCCCTACTTTGAGGGGCTGAGGAAGTGCAGTCCTCCCTCGTGCCGAGAAATGGCGGAGACCTGCACTTTACCGAGCAGGAGCCAGCGCCCTACACCCATACGCAGCCACCACTTAGAGTTCCTTCGCTGTGTGCCATACACTCCCTAGGAAATTCTACTTTATCTGATGTGAACGTTATCAGCCCTACTTTATTTTTATTTGTGCTTGATATCTTTGCCCAAGCCTTGATTCTTTCCCTCTCTGGTATTTTTTTTTTTTTTAGGTGTGTTTGTAATGTATTAGATTAAAATATATGTAATTTAAGACGTTCTGCCTTTTAATAAGAAAACTAGATTGTTCACATTTATTGTCATTATTGCTCATGCTTGGCCCAACTTCTTTATCTGAATTTCGACTTTGTGTTTTTAAGGTTCTTTAAATTTTTTGTTCCTTTTAATTGAATTTTTTTTCTTCTGTAGACTATGGTGCTTGCTTTAATCTTCTGTAATGATTTGGAAACTAGACATCCTGTTTTTTTTGGGTTTTTTTTTGTGGTACGCGGGCCTCTCACTGCTGTGGCCCCTCCCGTTGCGGAGCACAGGCTCCGGACGCGCAGGCTCAGCGGCCATGGCTCACGGGCCTAGCCGCTCCGCAGCATGTGGGATCTTCCCGGACCGGGGCACGAACCCGTGTCCCCTGCATCGGCAGGCGGACTCTCAACCACTGCGCCACCAGGGAAGCCCGACATCCTGTTTTTAATTGTTAGTGGTTCCATTTAGTTTTTCATGAAAATTATTAAACCCACATTTATATTATTACCAAAATCACAAACAATAACTTTGAGCTCCTTCACAAGAGAGACAAAGAATTTAGCCCATTTGCTTCTTCCCTGACCTCTTCTGACCTTTCTGGGTCTCCATTAACATAATCTGAGGACAGTCTCCTTTACTGGACTGCTACAACCACCAAAACATCCTCACTCCAAAATACCTTCAGCTTTCTTTTTGTTCCCCCATGTCCATCAGATATTTTGACTTTCCACTCTAACGCCCTTCTCCAGACATGGCCCCACTGCACACATCTTAGTCTGGGCTGGTTTCTCTGCCCGCTGCCTCCTCTCCATGGCTGCCCGGGCCCCTCCCACGGGTGTGAGGTTTGAATTTCAGCCCCTGTGCTGGGGTGTGTGTGTGTGCGTGTGTGTGTGTGTCGGGCCAGTATGGGTGCTGTGCATTACACGGGGCAGCATACGTGCGCTTCCTCCCCAGAGTTTGCCAACCCTTTCATTTCACGAGCGACAGTGCAGGCACCGGCTCTGCGTTGCGTTCCCGAGAGGAACGCGCATCCTCCTCTGGCCGACGAGCCGCAGAGGAGAATGGACAGACCTGTCCTCTCTGGGGCTGGCCGCCTCTCCGAGGAATCTCTCCGAGGTCTTCTCTCGCTTTGTCTCATCTGCTGGGGGCCTTAAGGCTTTGGCTATGAGCAGGACAGAGACAGGGTTCCAGGGGTCCTAGATGTTAGATCCAAGAGGGTCAGAGAAGGCGCTTCACTCGGATGGACACCAGGGGGCGCGACAGCGCTGGGAGCATCAAGGGCTCCCCTGGGACAAAGTCAGACAAGCCTGAGGGTGCTGGCGAGAAAGGCCAGAGTGCCGCGTGGAGCGTGCGTCGATGGGGGCAGATGGACCCCAGGCTTGGGTGCGCCGGCTGAGATAGGGGACCCCGGAAAGCGCTGCGGGGCTCCCTCTCCTGGCTTACTGCTCGGGTCAGTTGGTCTGTGGACACCCGTACTGGTGTGAATTCCGGGTGTGAGCAAAGAAAGGTGAAGCAGGCGAGCTGCAGCCGCCGCCAGATCTCAGGCAGCATGGAGAAGAACTGGGAGCTCTGGACAGCCTCCTGCGGAAGGATCTACCTCTGCACGGATCTGCCTCCTTTTCATGACTGAAAGCACCCCATCAGTAAAAACTTGGGTATAATTAGGTATCTGAACATAAAATACAAGCACGTCTGTGTTAATAAAAGTATGATAGTATTATATACACACATACTTTCTTCCCAGACCCTGGATGCACCCACACCGCCTTGTGGAGAGCACTGGCCCAAAGAGCCCTCAGCATCTTTCCATGGAAGGCCTGGGGCTGCGGGCGCTGGTGTCAGCCTCCTGCATGATCCATGACCCATGAGAGTGGAGGAAGCTGGGCCCACACTCAAAGAAACGGTTTAGATCATTTTTGAGGCTTGAAATGGGATGACATCTGGCCGGATGTTGGCCAAATGGTGACAACAATTACCTCTAGATGAGGGATTTCAGGTGTCTCTGACTTTTTATTTCTTGTACTTTTTGGTTGTACTTGCCTTGTTTGCAATGAAGAGGTATGTACACGTGTACATATGCGTGTGTATATATGTATGTACATGTATATATACACACAGGGATGTTCATAGCAGCATTATTCATAATAACCAAAAAGCGATACCAACCCAAATGTCCATCAGCTGGTGAATGGATAAAGAAAATGTGGTCTAGTCACACAACAGAATACTATTTGGCAATAAAAAGAAACAAGGCGCTGATACATGCCATAACATAGATGAACCTTAGGAACATTATGTGAAGTGAAAGAAGTCAGACACAAAAGTCACATATTGTATGGTTCCATGTACATGACAGGTCCAGAACATGCAAATCTACAGAAGCAGAAAATAGATTCTGAGTGATTGTCTAGGGCTGGAGTGGGAGGGTGAGGGGAAATAGGGAGTGATTGCTAATGGGTATGAGATTTCTTTTGGGGGGTTAAGAAAACAGTCTAAAATTGATTGTGGTGATGGTTACACCACTCTGAATATACTGAAAACCATTGAATGTACATTTTAAATGGGTGAAGTGAGGAGTATGTGAATTATATCTCAATACATCTGTTATGTAGAAAACAATAAGGTTATTTCAAAAGGGAGAAGAATTTCAAACACTCCAAGAAAGGAGACTCTTAGAATCAAATCAGGCTCTCAGAACCCAGCCCTGTGCTTGGCTGGACCTTCTCCAGGAGGGGCGTTTCCTAAGCTGCATGCAGTGGGGGCTGGACCAGCACCAGATGTCAGCTGACCTGGGCCCCGTTCCTGGCACCATCCCCTCCAGTTGGGAGGCTTGGGCAAATGAAACCTCAGCATCCTCTTCTGTAAAATGGGAGCAATAATAGTCCTACCTCGTGTGGCCACTGTGAGGATGACATGAGATGATGCGCGTCAGGTTCTGTGCTCTTTGCCTGGCGCACGAAGACCTACGATTACAAGACGAGGTGCGCGCACACTCCACCACCCGAGTGCCCGGCTTCCCAAACTGCAAACAAAAGCCCAGTCCCATGAACAGTGATGCCCAATTTACCGCAGCCTGTAGGCCGGTGCCTCCTGCCACAATCACCCCACTAGTTTCAGGGAAACCCCAGAGGCACCACACACATCCTTTCCTTGTCCTCCAGGTGGACAGTCGATGGTACCCCAGCCCTCAAAGGGGACACTGGCCAAGCCATGCTGTCGAAGCCCCGCCAGGAATGCTGCTTTGGTGGGCACAGAAAGCCCCCACTGAGGCCACCTGAGCTCTCTGGGGCTGGGGTCGCGGAGGCTCTGGTCCCTGAGCAATGCTGCTGGGTCAGATCTTCGTGAGCTGCTCTTTCAGCTGCTGCCACCAGCCACTTGGGCCTTTGGGCCTTGAGGTCAATCCATGTGGGGAGGGGCAGGGGTGGAGGGTGACCAGTGACCCCAGGCCATCCCCTCCTTCCTCATCACACCATTCTGTCTGTCCTTTGCTTTGTCCTTACAGCCAGTCCAACACCTCCCAACACTCCCCCAAAACTCCCTTCTCCTTCAGCCAAGCAGCAAATGTCTTTGTGTCTATTGACACCTACTGATGGGTGGCCAGAGTGGTCGTTAGCTCCCCGGTCCACGAAAGCAATCCCATTTGGGCAGAACCAAGATGCTCCCCCAAAGTGGTTGCGAGTTTCTCAAGGGCAGGGATGAGGTCTTTCTTGTTCTAATGTTCCCAGCACCTAGCCCAGTTACTGGCACATCACTGATGCTCAGCGAAAGTTGCTGGCAGCAAAGGGCAAGCTGAAGGCTCCTGCGCTGATCCCTGCAGATGGGAAGTTGAGTGACTCTCATGGGTGAGACCCTTGGGGTGACTCTGGGGGACCACTCACAGAAGGGACGGGGGCTGTGAGCAGGCCGCATTCTGCAATCAGGAAATGAAGCCAAAGTGGCTGGCCTGGGGGTGTGAGCTTCTGTCCCTTGAGATGGTCCCAGAATCACAGAGTGCTCAGGGCGGCTCTCGTGCAAAGCACGTGGTAGAGGAGAGAGGCCTCCAGGAAAAGCCCTTCTCAGAACTGGGCTTACTCCTTACCCATCTCTGCTCAAAAGCAAGAGAAATGGCTGCTCCATCTCTGTCATTGCCGCCATCAAAGTTTTAAGACTTGCTTTATGACCCTGAGAAGCCCATTCTCCCTGGCTCATGGCTTCCATCTGTCTTCTGGCAATGTTCCCACTCTGTGGTCTTTTCCTGTGATGAGAAAGTCTCTCTGACCCTTTGCACTTATGACAAACATCTTCGGAGATGTGTGGTTAAACAAATATCTTTGCCCCTCTGAGCCTCAGTTTCTTAATCTGTAAAATGGGGATAATACCTAATTCAGAGGGCTGTGAGAAGACTGCATGCCCTAGTAATGTCTTACCTGTTCTCTCAGTTAATACTCAGTAAATGGCAAGAATAGCAATAAAGTGTGCATGGACTACTCTGGTTAAGTGCATTGAATACAGGGGTGAATATGAAGCTATAGTCTTTCCTAGGTGATAATTATTCCAAGTAAAAATATATTTCACAGAAACAGAATTTTAAGAAGCGTACCTGAAACCATCTCAGTAGAGAGGTTTTAATTCATCTAATGCAGAAGCAGATGCTGTCGAATCTACTATACAAGGACATCCTCGATCTGACCACATCTTGCCCCTCCTCTGCTCCCACTCTGCTCAAACCACCTCTGTCTCATGCCTGGACAACCACAAGATCTCCCTAGTGGGTTTCCCTGCTTCTAGTGTTACTCCGCTCTCTTCTCCATAGAAGCCCAAGTAATATTCCCACCCCGGGGCCTTTGCATTTGCAGTTCTCTCTGCCTGGACAGCCATTTCCCCAGATATTCTCATGATATAATCACTTATTATTCAGATCTCTGCTCAAATGTCAACTTCTCAGCCAGACCTTCCCAACCATCTTATCTGGAATAACTTCCCATCTTACCACCCACACACTGGTTACCCCCTCACCCTGCTTTATTTTTCTTCTGACATTATATTATGTGGTTCTTTGTTTATTGCTTGCCTTTCCCACTAGAATGTAAATTTTGTAGGGACAAGGTTTGTTTTGTTAACACTGAAAGTCTAGCATCTAGACTCTAGAACATAAGTACTCAATAAATATTTGTCAAATGAGTAAATCATGTGTACAGCTGAGTCCTAGATAACTACTCAGTTACAAGCAAGTTTAAAAAATACATAAATTAATGGGAGTGACTTTTAGCCAGTTCTGAAAATATAGACTGCTCTTTCATGTGTACAGCCTATTAAAAACACTTCAGGGCTTCCTTGGTGGCGCAGTGGCTAAGAATCCGCCTGCCAATGCAGGGGACACGGGTTCGAGCTCTGCTCTGGGAAGATCCCACATGCCGCAGAGCAGCTAAGCCCGTGTGCCACAACTACCGAGCCTGCACTCTAGAGCCCGTGTGCCACAACTACTGAGCCCACGTGCCACAACTACTGAAGCCCGTGCGCCTAGAGCCTGTGCTCTGCAACAGGGAAAGCCACCGCAATGAGAAGCCCATGCACCACAAGGAAGAGTAGCCCCCGCTCACTGCAACTAGAGAAAAGCCTGCGTGCAGCAACGAAGACCCAACACAGCCAAAAATAAATAAATAAAAAATAAATAAATTTATAAAAAAACAAACCCTTCAAAGCCCTACTAACAGGAAAAGTGTCTGGGTATACCAGGGAGGTGTTTTGCAAACTACTCAGAGAAACTGCTGAGGTCTGAATCGTTCTCAGGAAAGGGAACTCAGGGTCATGAGGGAGAAAGCCGAATGCTCCTGGGAGGTGTCAGAAAGCTCAATCCACCGAGTCATCACTGGACCCCGTCCTTCTATGGGAAGCTCTAACAGAGCACCTCCAAGAAAACCTTCCCTGCCTGGAGCCCACTGTTCTGAAGGTGGGTTCAGATGCCCTCAGGTGCCATAAGAGCAGCCAAACACTGTTTTTGAAGGGAGATGGAAAGGGAGACAAATAACTGGGTCTATTAGAAGTTTCTTTTTTTAAAAAATCAATGGGCGGGGGGGGGCGGGTACTTCCCTGGGGGCACAGTGGTTAAGAATCCACTGCCAATGTAGGGGACACGGGTTCAAGCCCTGGTGCAGGAAGATCGCCCACATGCTGTAACTACTGAGCCCATGTGTCATGACTACTGAAGCCCGCATGC
Source organism: Lagenorhynchus albirostris (assembly GCF_949774975.1). Lineage (NCBI taxonomy): Eukaryota > Metazoa > Chordata > Mammalia > Artiodactyla > Delphinidae > Lagenorhynchus > Lagenorhynchus albirostris. The sequence goes on from NC_083100.1 coordinate 7,991,491, forward strand.
TCTAGGGCCTATGTGCCGTAACTACTGAGCCCGTGTGCTACAAATATTGAAGCCTGCACGCCTAGAGCCCGTGCTCCACAGCAAGAGAAGTCACCGCAATGAGAAGCCTGCTCACCGCGACGAAGAGTAGCCCCTGCTCACCGCAACTAGAGAAAGCCCATGCAGGGCAACGAAGACCCAACACAGCCAAAAATAAATAAATAAATAAAATAAATTTATAAAATAAAATAAATAAATAAATAAGAAAACAAGAGGTAACCAGAGGGAGGTCGGGGGGGGGGGGAGAGACACTGATGACAGCCAGGCCCTCATCCCAGGGGCCCCGCCCATGGACTGCAGGAGAAGGAAAAGGGAGGCGCTGTCTCCTGCTTTCTATAGAACACAAACTTTTCTTAGGAGATAATCTTTATTGCTGGCCCATATGTGTCTGCATTTCTTTATGTTCCAAACAAAATAAGTGCTGTGAAGGGACTTCCCTGGTGGTCCAGTGGTTAAGACTTCCCCTTCCAACGCAAGGGGTGCAGGTTCGATCCCTGGTCGGGGAGCTAAGATCCCACATGCCTCGTGGCCAAAAAAACAAAACATAAAACAGAAGCAATATTGTAACAAATTCAATAAAGACTTTAAAAATGGCCCACATCAAAAAACAATTTTTTAAAATAAGTGCTGTCAAGTACATTCTACCACTGCCAAAACACTGGGTCGACAGGTCAGCAAGGACTGGGACAACAGTACAATTTGGCCCAAACATGGTGGCATTTAAGGTTAGCCAATAATTCCCAACATATCATCAGTCTTTCTTTATTCCAATAAAAAAACGAAAGAAAGAGAAAAAAGAAAGTGTAGCGGGGCCTCAATGTCTGTTGCAGGTCCTTAGAGAATGGAAAAAAAAGCTGGCCAAGGCAGGGGAAAACCTCAGCCTGCTGGTGCCCTCTGGTGGTAAAGTGTAAGGACTGCATGGGATTACAAAGGTGTAAACCAACGGTTCCCCAACTAGAGCTCATGGGATCTGTTAAAGCAGAGCTGGCTGGGCTCCACCCCTGTTTCTACCTTGGGAGGGTGAGTGGGGCCTGAGAATCAGCATTTTTAACGAGCTTCCAGGTGACACTGCCACTGCTGCTGCTGTTCCTGAGGCCACACTTTGAGAATCACTGGTTTAGGTTTATCCACCCTAACACCTTACTTGTGTAATACTAAACTGCATTCTAGGAAATTACTTAAAACAGCATTTTTCAACATCTCAATCGTAGTTTACGGGTGACGTTTTTGTTGGTTTTCAATCTTCCAAATTTTGTAATGTGGCCATAACTTTTTTTTTTTTTTTTTTTTTAGCAAAACAAAAAGACCCAAAGCACATCACTCTTGTTGGAGAATTGTTGCATCGCTCTTCCAAGAGGCAGGCACAGACCATTTTTGTGAAGATAGCTTGGCCCTTCTTGGCCACTCTAATAGCCTTCGTCTAAGGCTCTGTTCTTGCAAAGGCCCTACTGGGTGGATGAGGGCTGTACCCCAAGCCTGTGGGGCTGGCTCCACAAATACAGGCCAGGCCCCTGGAGGACGCGCCTCTCGCTCTGAGCCGCCTCTCACGTCTGCCTGGGGCACTCCAGACCCCTCTCCTCTTGCTGCACCCAGGCCGGTGCTCTAGGCTCCTCCCCGCTGCTCCTCCAGGAGCTCTTGAGCCCCGGGCCCAGTCTGCTGATGGTCAGGTTTGGGCTACAGATGAGGAGACTCTCAATTCTCACGGGCTCTGCAGAAGAAGACCGCTCAGCACCTCAGGGACTGGAAGAAGACGGGCTGTAGGGGCAGGGGCGGGGCTCGGAATCAGCACCGCCAAGGCCACAGGGACTTTCTCTATCAACCCTCTGGCTCTCTCTAAGGGTCGGCGTGTTCTCTCAGACCTGCTAGGACCATGAGCGTGGCAGTTCCCATACATTTCCCCTCCCAGCTGAACCATCAGAGAAGGACTGGGGGCTTGGGTGGGGGCACTCTGAGGGTCAAAGACCCACCTCGGGCCAGTTGATTGTGGCCGGATTTCAGAGGTCTTGTGATAGCGCCGCCTGGGGCGGGGCAGACAGAGTCCCAGCAGCTGGGTGGGAGCGGCACACAATTCCCCTGGCTCCCAGGAGTTGGAGCTTGAAGTCAGTCCCACGGCAGCGCCGGAGCCAAGGCCCAGTCTCCCTCCGTGGTTGGCCGTCCCTCCAGCTGTGGCTGACAAGAGCTGTCTGGGCTCTGCACACGGCTGCCTGGCCCCTTCTCGCAGCAGGTGGGGTGCTCAAGAATGGGTGCCTCCAGGTGCTCCACGCCACCTGACCAGAGCTGAGGGGCCCCTCCCTCTGCGGGTGCTGGAGGGACCGGAGGATCCCTGCCGGAGGACAGAGCTCTTGGGGGGGCCTCAAGTGGCCAAAATATGGAACTGTCTCCCGTCCCTACCTCTTCCTCACCAGGAGCTGCCATGGAATTTTAAATTTTTTGCAGCAGTTTTATTGAGGTATCATGAGGTACCATTTAAAGGGCACAATTCACCATAGAATTTTAAGGGTTACTTTACAACCTCTGGAAGTGGCTTCCACCTTTTGTTTTTGTTTTTGTTTTTCTGCGATACGCGGGCCTCCCACTGCCGTGGCCTCCCCCGTTGCGGGGCACAGGCCCCGGACGCGCAGGCTCAGCGGCCATGGCTCACAGGCCCAGCCACTCTGCGGCACGCGAGATCCTCCTGGACCGGGACACGAACCCGCGTCCCCCGCATCGGCAGGCGGACTCTCAACCACGGCGCCACCAGGGAAGCCTGGCTTCCACCTTTTAACCTCTGAAATATCCATCATTAACAAACTCCAAGTACATCTCCAGAGGCTTATATAAGATATTTTTGTAACTTATCAATGGTTATTAAATAAACAGTTGATATCAACCAGCTCATTCTTGTCCGGTCGTGCTTCCTGATTCAGAGGTTCGATGTTAGGTGAAGGGAAGTGAACTTGTCCTCAGCTTAACAGCTGGCAGCAGAGATCCCCTTGGGAGAGGCACTGCCTTTGTAGAAAAAACACCTTGATATTTTGAGAGAAAGGTGAGATTTGAGAACATGTAAGGTGACAGGCATCCAGGCGGCAGAGCTGGCTGAACTGTCCTGTCCGCCGTGGGGACCGGGACGGGGGAACAAGGAGGGACACTGACGCAAAGCGGCATCCAAGGGTCAGTTTGAAGTTGTCCTGCTGACACGTAAGTCCTCCTCCTGCGGCTCGGCTTTTGGGGGGAATGGGGGATTAAGGAAAGCCAGGGTCCACGCTCAGCAGTGACCTGGGGAAAGCAGGCCCCATGGGATGCTGCAGGAATCCAGCACAGACCCCTCAGAAAGCCCTCAGCATGCGGAATGGGCCCCGAGCTGAGCTCATATCAAGTCCAGGGGGCGAAGGACACCGCCACCTGTTGCACACGCACACCGCCTGCTGGCTCACTTGTATACAGATGGGGAAAGGTCTACAACATTCTAGGTGTGTCACACAGCTGTGTGCCTTCCTTGAGCCAATCATTAGCACCCATGTCAAAAAAGACAATGTTTTAGGGCTTCCCTGGTGGCGCAGTGGTTGAGAGTCCGCCTGCCGATGCAGGGGACACAGGTTCGTGCCCCGGTCCGGGAAGATCCCACATGCCACAGAGCGGCTGGGCCCATGAGCCATTGCTGCTGAGCCTGAGCGTCCGGAGCCTGTGCTCCGCAACGGGAGAGGCCACAACAGTGAGAGGCCCACACACCGCAAAAAAAAAAAAAAAAAAAAAAAAAAAAAGACAATGTTTTAAATCACCAAGTAACCGGTGTCCTCCCAGCTCCCTTCCGTGTCTCCCTCCTGGGGACCGATGTCCCCACACCTCTAGCATCTACTCCCTTCCATGTGGTCCCTGAGACGGTCAAGTGCTGGCGTGTGACTAGTGTTGAGCCCCGGGCCCGCTGCTCTGGGAGCCTGGAGGGCACCGTGTCCTGCAGCAACGGCCAGGGGTGCAGAGGCACGGGCTGCTGATGGGACTGGGCATGGAAGGCAGGAGCCGGGTCTGGAGCCCTGGCTGGCACCTCCTCAAGCCAGCAGAGCCCCCTCAGGCAGGCCTCTGTCTGGGGCACACACTCAACCACAACCTCCTGGAGAGCTGGCCCAGGACGCCCAGTCAGAGTTGTCCTGAAGCCAATTTCCCAGAAGCCCTACAACTAACATCCTCTGTCTCTCAGGGATTCTCCAAGGCGTTGGTCAGATTTTTTCTTTTAAACCTTTGAAACAAGAGGGTCTAATTACCTTCCCCTTTGCCCAGGCCATTGTCATGTTCTCTTCTTCAAGGTTAGAGTCCTGGCCCCTCTCCTCCTGCAAACTCAGTCAAGAGACACAGGTGTCCTTTCCTGCTCTCCTAAGGTGGGTGGGCGCTGCCCTCAATGAGTCTAAGGAGGTTTTCTGATACCTTCTTAAGAAGAAGAGGAACAAAACATAAACATAACTTCTAGCAGGGAACCCTGACATTCCTATAATTCTAAGTTTAATTTTCAGGCAAAAATGGAGAACATTTTTGTGTATTTTAAACTGCAATTTGTGTTTATTAAATTATCTGCTTTTTATACCATTTGGATTATTTAAAACATTGCAGTCGCCATATATTTTATACTTAAACTAGCACAAACATTATTTTGTCATATGTGAAAAATAAATTTAGAACCCCAGATCCACGCAGGCAGGGATTTTTGTCTAACTTGCTCATCTCTGCGTCCCCAGTGTCAAGAAAAGAGCCTTGTCGCATAGCAGTGGATTCATTGGTTAATTCACTCCTTCAATACATATTTGTTAAAGGAGTGGAGTAACCAATTAGTTAATCAACTTCACAAATTTAAAATACCTTTGACACCATAACTCACAGCTTCCTTGCCATCCTAAAGAAGTAATACAATGCAGTCATTCTCACATTCTTTTTAAGATGTTTTATCTACCAGTGTGTCTTACCTTAAATGGATGTAATGTTTTATTAAGAATCAAGATTGTAAATTCTTATGGCATTAAATTTATCTTCCCTGAAATGAGAGCATAATATATTAACATTAATAATTCTGAAACTTTTGAACTGATGAAAATTCATTGGAGAAAAATCTAACCAGGTTGGCTCTAAGAAAACCGTGATGTAATAAACATTCAAAAAACTACAAGTGAACCCCTGATTTTACCACTTACTATCTCTGACATCTCACTGAACCTAGGGCTCCTTATTTGTAAAATCAATAATGTAAGACCTCACCTTCCTACTCAATGGAGCTGCTAAAGATCAAGTAGGGTCACACAGGAGAGCATTTTGTAAAACGCCACTCAAAACTAAGCCTCCCAGACAATATGCACGGGTATCTGAATCTGCATACAAAAAATGGATGTCTTAATTTTTTTTAAATCAGATAGTTAAAAAATAATTAGATATTAAACCATTGCTATCATTTGTATTTCTTTGAACCTCACTGCTTGTTTATTGGCCCTTTGTATTTCTTTCTCAGTGAATGACCTGTCCTTATTCTTTGCTTATTTTCCTCTTGGATATTTGTCTCCTAACTGATTTCAGTAGCTCTTAAGCTGTTTAGCATATTTACTCCTTATCTGTCATGTAGGTTGCAATTATTTTCCCCAGGTGATTTAATTTACCAGATGAATGTTTCAGATTTTTATATAGGTCAAGTTTATCAATCTTACATATATATAGGCTTTTGATCAATGCTTGAAGAAAGGTCTCCAAATTCAAGATTATAAAGTATTTTCCTTATATTTTTGATAGATTTAGTTTTATTTTTAAATATTTAATCCATCCGTCATTTATTTCAGCATAAGATGAACAGTAGGGAATCTAACCTCATTTTCCCTCAGTGATGAGCCAGTTATCCCCAGGTCATTAATTGGCTAACCTGTACTTTCCAGACTAACCTGAATTGCCACCTTTTTATCTCCTAAATTCCCACTTGAACTTGGAGTCAGATCTGGACTGTGTCCTATTCTGTTGATCAATCTGTTTATTTCTATGCTAGTATGACACTTTTAATTTCTATAGGCTCAGTAAATTATTTTAATATCTGATAGAGGGTGAATCTCACAGACATCAATCACGCTGATTGAAAGGACTAGGCACAAAAAAGAACTTTCTGTAAGATTCTACTCAGATGAAATTCCAGAGCAGGTGAAACTAAACTCATCTATAGTAACACATCAGCAGTTGCCTGTGTCAGGTCTAGTGTGGGAGGAGGGGGGATTTGGGGGAAGGTTAACTCTAAAGGGGCATAAGGGAACCTTCTGGGGAGACAGAAATGTTCTATATTTTGTCTGGGTTGGTGGTTGCAAGAGTGTATACATTTGTCAAAACTCATTCAATTGTGCATATCTCAGTTAAAAACACATGAAAAAAAATGACAGGGCAAATCTCCTCCTTATTTCATTGCTATTTCTGAAAATTGCTTTTCTATGCTCTTATAATTATTCTTCCAGGTGAATTTTAGAATACCTATAAAAAATTAAAACTTTTTTCACTGGGCTCTTGATAGGAATTTTGTTAAATGTAGTTATTAATTTGGGGTAGAAGAGACATCCACAAAGACTTTCCATCCACAAAAAGGATACATCGCTTCATTTATTCAAGTCTTCTTTGGTAATTTTTTGCCATTTTGGCAAAAGTTTTTTTTGTCAGGTTTTGGTATCGGGGCTGCCTCAGGGGTTATGACTCCATATTCTTTCCTAATTCTGCAGGCTTTTTCTTTGTAAAACTTGCCCACAAGTTTCATCATGTCAAGGAATGAGCCTCTTTTCCCCTTTATTATGTATTGACACCATATGCAACCTGAAGTCTATTTTGAAAAAAACGAATCTATTGGAACGGTCTCTTTTTTTTAACCATTTCACACTGTTTTAATTATTGTAGCTCTATGAAGTATTTTAGTATCTCTTACCAAGAGATTCTGGTAAATCCGTTGAGCATTCTAAAACTCCTCTTTTCTCCCTACCTTCCCTGCTCCCTCCGGGCATCTGGTAGAACGTCAGGAGATAATGACATCATTTCGGAAAGGTTTCTCTGTGTGCCGCTCAGTTGGTTGGCAGCTGTTTGCTGTGTAGGTATGAGGGCCTCCAGTCTGTCAGGCCTGAAACACATTTACCTTAATAAATGTCTTTACCACATGCTGAGGAATCCTGAAGAGGAGGCTGGGACTCTGGGACCAACGCAGCCAAGAACACTCTGTTCCATCTTCCATCTTAATAATGAAATGCTGACTGCCTGCTAATAGACGCACATTTATTTTAAATATATGAATAGGATGATTGTTTAAAGAGACCTCCAGCTGGTTAAATTTTGGTTCCTGCAATAAAACTCTCCTCCAGCACATTCTCTGGCTTTGGGCCCTGGAGGGCTGCAGGTTCTCTCGACTGCACTGCTGACTGTGGTCTCGAGTGTTCAGGTTTTCCGGTGGTGGTTTTCATGCTCTGAGGCAGGGCGTCAGGAGCTGCACTGGCCTCCAGAGGACTTCCTCCATGATCCGAATGCTCCACTTTTAGAGCACTCTTGCCAGTTAGGAAAATTTTTATTCGGTAAAATATTTTCAGTGAAACGTTGGGCTATTTTCCTTTGCCATGATCAGGCAGTTCCTCTCTCCCCCTCTCCTTTGAATGCGTAGACTTCTTGATGCCCACCTGCCAGTGAAAGAAAGGCCTTCAAGAGCTCTAAGCCACCACCAGGTGTCACGGCAGGGCTTTCCCAGGCGTCCTCCAGCAGGCTCTCAGGTTCAGTTAGCAGGCATGGCCTGGCATCCAGGTTGGTCTTGTCAAAGCCCCCAGACCACTGGGCCTCTTCCTTTGTCTTGGTCGTCCCTTTGATGGCTTTTCCCCTTGGCTTCCAACATCCTCTCCTCCATACCAGGAGTCATCTGGGTCCTGTTAACATGAGGATGGACCAGAGAGAGTGCCTAGCGGTGGCATGGGGGTGATGCAGGGCAGCCAGGACTGTGCAACAGAGGAATCTGAGTAAGGAGCAGGTAGGGCTGTGCCAGACACTGCTTCTAACATAGAAGGATGGAGGACCCAGGACGGGGAGACAGGGTGCGGGAGAGTGTGAGAGTGTGGGGGCATCGCTGAGCAATCTGCTCTCTGGTGACCCGAGTTCAGAGGAAGGAGGGATGAATGGGACTAGGTTGGCTGTCTTCATGAGGTCTGGGACTTAACTAGGTGGAGTAGAGGGGCTCAGGCAGGAATGTGCAGGTGGTTCAGATGTGGCTGGAAAGGAAGGTTGGCAGAGAAAAGAAGAGGGAGATGAGGTTGAAGAACTGGCTTTAGTTCAAGTGAGAGGAGCCTTCCCTCCAGAGCCAAGGAGAGTGGACTTCACTACACAGACTCACTCCTGCTGAGTCCTGCTGGGTAACAAACACACTCAGAAATCTCAGTGGCTTAGAACGGCAGCCATCTAGTTCACATTCACAGGTTTGCAAGTTGGTTGCAGCAGCTCTACTTCAAGCTCTGGATTGTGTTTAGTTCTCCTCCATGTCTCTCATTCTGGGACCAGTGGCCACCTGGGGTATGTTCTTTCCGTGATAAATAGCAGAAAGTGGAAGAGGGGTGGGTGGCAACACATATGCTCTTTGGAACTGACTTCTGCCCATATTCCAATGGTCAAAGCAAGTCACATGGCCAAACCCAACAGCCATAGAGCAGAGAATCACACTTTGCCTACTCTAGTTGGGGGCAACTCAGCATCTCCCTGCAAAGGGCATGGGTCAGAGACTGGAAACAAAGCTCTCATTACTGCCACCACCAACCTACCTTCTTCAACAACTTTAGCTCCTGGTTCATGAGTGGCCATGTGGCATAATAAAAGGAGTGCCTAGGGAGGTCTGGGGTCCTGGATTCTAACTCCAGCTCAGCAAGTCATTTCGTCTTCAGGACCCTCCATTTCCCTTCTCCTCCGCATAAGATGGTTGTTTTGGTTGGTTCCCAAGATCTCCTCCAGCTCTAGCCATCATGAGTCTGCAATACTCAGATAGTTCCATCTGCCACAAGCCTGATGGCTTTGGATCAGATAGAGACCAGAGGCAGGAGACCTGTGAGATGAACGTGCAGGAGCGCAGGCATGGAATGGAAAGAGAGGAGTGAGTTTGCAAAGTGTCAGGAAGGAAGAATAAAGCCGGGTGTTAAGGAGATTCTAACTTTTTTTAAAAAATTTATTTATTTTATTTATTTATTTTTGGCTGCGTTGGGTCTTTGTTACTGTGCACGGGCTTTCTCTAGTTGCGGTGAGCAGGGGCTACTCTTTGTCATGGTGCACAGGCTTCTCACTGCGGTGTCTTCTCTTGTTGCAGAGCTCAGGCTTCAGTAGCTGTGGTGCACAGGCTTAGTTGCTCCTCGGCATGTGGGATATTCCCGGACCAAGGATCAAACCCATGTCCCCTGCATCAGCAGGTGGATTCTTAACCACTGCACCATCAGGGAAGCCCTTAAGATTCTTATACTTATCTTTCTTATACTTATCCCCCTCTTACAGATGAGAAAAAGAAGGCATGTACCCTAGTTCACTAGGCTGATGAGAATTAGAATGGGGATTCAAACCCAGACAGCCTTGGTCGAAATCATTTAATATTTCCATGAACAGTCCTTCTCCCAAAGAGGTTGCCACGGGAACTTAGGATCAATACTCAGGGGTCTGAATCAAGGGAAACTGGGCCTATTTTGCAGGTGCCTGGAACAGGAAGTAACCATGAGACCAAAGGAAGAGAAAGAGATTGGGAGAAAACAGTTTTTAAAATTCAGAAAATAAAACAAAAGGGTGGAAAGCTTTAAAAACCCTTGAGGATTTCTCTGAAGTGTTGAACTATGGAGAGTTGAGAGAGCTGCTAATATCATTTCATTCCCACTTCAGCTACTACCTGGCGAGGGACTCGCGTTTCCTGTGGGTTCCCGGGATGGTTTGTATTCTTTTCCTGACTCTTCTCTCACACGGACAGGCCCGTGTGTGGAGCCAGGTGTGGAGCCTGAGCACAGCTGGCTCTAATTTGAGGGGCCTTCTGCCATTTTAAGATGACCTCACCCCATTCCCTTGACTTTTCAATATGCAATTCACGACACTTTTCCAAAATTCGGGTAATGATTTATTGGTGTTTTTTCTTGCAGTGTGAGGTTTTTTGTTTGTTTAGGGGTTTGGTAACTGTTCTTGATAGGGGCATTGTAAACGTTTCTACTAAAGGAGGGAATCAAAAATATCACTTTCTTATTTCTACCTTTCTGGCTGTACTTCAGTCTTGGCCGAAGAATTCCTCTCCACCCTCCTGCATCTCCCACATCTACCTTTGAAAGGCCAGTGTAGAATGAGGGGCCGATGGCTTACGTTGTTTTGGAGGGAGCATGCCAGGATTTGCCACTTGCCTCTGACACTTAATAGCTATATGAATAGGAGAGTGTACTACACAGTCAATCCCAGGGGCAGCAGGGAACTGTTCTAAGGGGAATACCCACTCTCTTGGTCCTTTCTGAAAGAAGCAGTTCCTAGTAAGGGTGGCCGCGTGCGGTGCTACCCTGGCCACAGCTGATTGGCCAGGGTGGGCATCTGACCCATGAGTTCCGGGCATGAAAGGAGAGTGGAAATTCATTAAGCCAATCAGATTTCCTTTCAGAAATCTTAACTGGAGGACTTCTCTAGTGGCACAGGGCTTAAGAATCTGCCTGCCAATGCAGAGGACACAGGTTCAAGCCCTGGTCTGGGAAGATCCCACATGCTGCGGAGCAACTAAGCCCATGAGCCACAATTACTGAAGCCCGCACGCCTAGAGCCTGTGCTCTGCAACAAGAGAAGCCACCGCAGTGAGAAGCCCGCGCACTGCAATGAAGGGTAGCCCTCGCTTGCCACAACTAGAGAAAGCCCGCACGCAGAAACCAAGACCCAATGCAGCCAGAAATAAATAAATAAAAACCTTGAAGATATTTTAAAAAGAAAAAAAAAGTGGGATTCTTTAAAAGAAAGAAAGAAAGAAAGAAAGAAATCTTAACTGGTAAAATAAGGAGCAAATCGTGCAGTTAGTTGGTCGAGAGATGGGCCGGGGACCAGGCACTGGTGCGCAGCGAGGAAGCCTGGCCAGGAAGCCGCAGCTCCTCTTTCGAACAGACGACAGCATGCCTGGTGCTGGAGCTGCCTTAAATCCACAACAACTCACCTCCAAGTGGGGGTACACGGGGGCCCCGTGCTTGGACACTTCCCTGTCCTGTTGACAAGCCACTTTCGCCTGGCGTGGGGGAGGGGTGAAGGAGGCAGCCCGCTTGCCCGACGGGAGAAAGAAGAACGGGAAGGGTGATGCCTCTGGCAGTTCCTCGGTGCCTCTGAAATGTGGGCTAGGGCAGCCCTCTGTTTAGCTGAGAATATTATTGGGTTTGGGGTGCCCAGGGAGGCCCAGTACCCAGCGTGGCGGGAGTTAAATTGCGCAGCATAATGAGGTGGCCGAGTTTTAAGGAAGCAAATGGGGACCCCCAAAATGGAGTCAGGATAGGTTGGAGGTACCTCCTCAGGCGCTCGGGAGGCTGCAGGCTGTCAAGGGAGGAATACGGGGAAGTTCCTGGTGGCGGAAACCTAGAGGATTTTTTTTTTTTTTTTTGCAATAAGTAGTTTCCATTTTATTTTTTCTCTTCATACTTAGCTTTATGGGCTAAGGTGTACGTCTCCTTTGTGTCTATAGCAGGTCCCCCAAAGTCATATAGACAGGGTAGCTTAATAAGTATTGCTGAAGACTGGCCAGATTTTATTAAAGAAATCTATATTAACTACCCTGACAACATTTTTACATGTGGCTCCAGGTAATTTCAGTTGAAACCTAGAGGATTTTTAAGACTACAAAAATATTCACAGTGAAACAGTTTGTGCCACCGTGAGTTAAACCCCTTTCACCATCCAACACCTTCAGTAAAATAGTACAAAATAGCCATTTAAAAGATGCCCCAGAAGACAGAGCACCTGAGAGTTTCTGGATCACTCAAAGAACATCCACTGGCCAAAGCAGCTGGAGCAAGCCTCCTGCTCCTGGCACTCAAAGAGTCTGTGGCAGAACCTTGCCCACCGTGGGCTGCAAGGACCAGGGAAACAGTGTCTGCCGATGGCCAGCACAGTGCCTGCACACGCAGCACACGGAAGTTATCCAGGACCAGTTCCAGAGTATCCCCGGGTGGAACACGGGACGATCACAAAAGCAAAGACGGGACTTCTTACTGGGATGAGCAACGGCCTTGTTGACCCAAGGGCTGAGAGGGCACGTGCATTTGTCAGGAGAAAATTAAATGGCCCTGAAGCATCTTCATCAGGTGCTAAATGCCTCAAAGTGACCACGGTGCCACCTGAAAGACTAACGTGCTCTGGATTTTGCGTGGCCCAAGTTTCCCCAGCCCATGTCTCACGACGGGAGTAACCCGTATCCCCATGGGAATAACGCCCATCTACTCCCAAGGACCCTCCCCTTTGCAAAGTTCCCTGCAGGCATTCTCCAGCCAACCCCGGAGGTTACCACACATGAGCTCCTGGATAATTCCAGGTGGCTCCTGCAGGGTGTGTGACAGCCACCCCACCTGTACCAGGTAGGCCCTGACGTCTCCCCTCAGCAGGGCCTTTGATGCCCTGGATGCCTCAGAGGGCCAGAGCTGCATGAGTGTCCACTGCGCCGATGACACTCGTGGGGCTGTCAAACATCCCCAGAACGATGGTTCAGACGTGAGCGTTAAAGAATGTGTCCTTCTTCTCCTTGACCCCAAAATGACAGAACCCCCAATTGAAAAGGTGGTCAAGGCAGAGGACGGGAGCAAGCTTCAGCACCGCTAGCGAGTTTGGCCCAAAGAAAACAATCACAGACTCGTTCCCCTACAGGAGAAACGTACGCCTCCTTTACTCCTTCATCCAACACACGTGCTTCCAGAGCTCTGACATTTTTACACTGAACTTGGCATTTCCAATCCAGATTTTGTGACGGGTGCTCTCGGTGTCTTGTGACAATCAGTGTGCTGTCTGGAACACAAAATGTGACCTGTTCACCAATCGATGTCCCCTTCCTCCCAGGCATCGCTGGTTTTCACCGCCCAGGCTCCCTGCAGTCAGGTGCGGCCCTATGACTGAGTTCTGGTCTATGGGATGTGGGCAGAATTGACACGTGCTGCTCCCAGGCCTGGCCCACGGAAAGCCCCCGTGTGTGGTCCTCCACACTCCTTGCCCCTCAGTCAGCTTGATGTGGACAAGCATGGTGACCCTAGAAGCGACGTGCTGAAGAGAGCAGAATCTTGGGTCCAAGAACCAGTGCTTGGAAGAGAACCAGCATGCCAAGCACAACACCCGCTTTGGACTTTCTAGATGTTTGAGCCCGATGTATTTTGAGGTTTATTTGTTACAGCCACTAGCATTATCTTCATTAAACCAGCTGGAAGATATATTTGATCTTTAGAGAAAAGGTCCTTCTGTTCTAAAACTTTGAAACTTAGATGTGTTTGTGGTAAACATCTGTTTCCTTTCCAAAATCTGCCCTAACTAATTTGATTTTGCAAAATACTGAAAATTAGTCTGTGGTACTAAGTGCATGGAGAGGAACAGAACGATTCGCTTCACCAGTTCAGCATACAAAAGGGAGTCACATCTCTCTGAATTTCTAATTACACGTCCGCAAGCTTCTATTAGCAGGAAGTTCAGTACTTCTACCTTGAGACCCCCCTAACAGATAACCACACACCAGACAAGGACAGTCAGCTCCCATCTTTGCCACTGAGGCTGCCACCCAGTGTCACTGCTGAAAACTGGTACCAAAGTCTGCAGGATACTGTGGGCCCCTGAAGTGATGCCGCTGCTGGTCCTGACCCAAGGGTACCCCTCTTTTGGTCTCCAAGGCCTCAGTTTCCTTAGGCCATCTTCACCAGCTTGGGATTCTCCCCAAACCTCCATACGAGCAGGGTGCTGGACTTCCAGCCTCAGCCCACACTATGCCGGGACCCACACAGTCCTGTCAAGCAGGCCGCCTTGGCCAGAGCACACTAGATGACCCTACAGGCCTCCCTAACTTCAAATCTCAGGGAGAAGGGGCTGGGGTCTCAGGAGGCCCTTGGTTTGCTTGTGCCAGAACTCTGCACACCGGGGAGACCAGCACCTCTTGAGCCTCTTCTCCACCGACCCCCACCCGGAAAATGAAAGCCCACCCTCTTTCCATCGTAAAACAAAGGGGCCACCCAGTGACTCTCTGCAGACCCAGGTCTACTCCAAGATGTCCTTCTGTCTCAGCTTGTTCCAAAAAGCAGCTGGGAGCTTTTTCTTCTCCATTAAAAAAATTGCTGCACATTACACTGAGCTGAGGGAATGGATGATGAACCCCTGGGAAGATATTTATTTCCATTTTGCTGCAAAAACAGGCAAGCAGACTGCTGAGAATCTGATCCCCTCATTTTGTTTGTAAAACATGTTTTGTATTAGTTCATTCCTTTTTCCAGAGTATATTAATTTGCATTTGGTCCTTTTTAGAATTTGGCTAATGACATTAATTTTTGTAAGGCTGACTGTAAGGGAACTTTCCCTGCATATAACCATAATGTTAAATCCTCTAAAGAACCAGCCCCAAAAGGACTTGTGAGCCCAGCATAGCCAATCTCCCCCTCTCTGTGCCCCAACTATACCCAGCCCAGGGTACCTGATCCCCAAATGCTCTGGCCTGGGATCAGGCAAAACCTATTCTCCATCAGGGTGAAATTTTTTAAATTGTTACCGAAAACAAGCGAGACAGAGGGAAAGTAAGACGCAACAAGCAGTGTAAGGCTAGACGGGTTTATAAAGTACAGGCGTGAGCCCCACGCTAGGGTGCACTCACTGCTCACCGCAAGATTTGCACCTCCCTCTCCCTGGATACAGGGTCGGCTGGGTGCTTTCCTGATTTTGAGCACTCTCTACCCCATCCCAAGTACTTCCGGGGACTGGTCAGGGCAAGAACTCCAGTCAGGAGTCCGTGTCCAGTGGGTGGCCAAGAGCTCAGCAGAACCCCCAGGCATGTGATGTGGGACCTGAGCCCCTTCCTCCATCCTGTCCCACTTTGCCCCACTCGGCAGAAGGACCATTTCCTCCCACATGCTATTGATTAAGTTTATCAATTCTCTCTCTTCTTTCTCCATTTTGTTTAAATTTATTACTTCCTTTTTCTCCTTTCTCTTGGTTCCTAACTTAAAGGGAACAAAGTTCATCAGGTATAGACTTGATTTATTATTTCTCTTTTTTTTCCCTCCCTAATATAAGCACTGGGAACAATAAATCTCCTCTAAGTACTGCATTGGCAGCATCCCAGAAATCTAGAAATGTCACTTGCATGCTTTGGTTCTTTAAATATTCTGTGGCGCCCTAAATGTCTTCCCTAACGAAAGGCTTATTCAAGAAAGGATCTGCTCTGCCAAATGCAATAAGAAACAGCTGAAAAAGAGGTTCAACTAGAGGAAGGAAAAGGAAGGAGATAGAATAGTCATTTGCCGATAATGTGAATTTATTCCCAAGATAATCAAACGAAAAATTCTTAGGATTGATAAGGGTTTAGTTAAAGTGAATGGATACAAAATAAACATTCAATTCCTTTCCTCTATACCAACAGTTAGAAAATAAAAGAGTGGGGGGAAGACACCTCCACAATAACAACTGTGTAAGTAAAATGCCCTCAAGGCGAGTTTAACAATAAATACGCAGAAACTATATGAAAACTGAGAGTCATAAAAGAAGACAAGGAAATACAGAGACATGTCATGTTCCTGGGAAGACTCAACGTTGTAACGATGTCATTTCTTTTCAAATTGATGTATATATTTAAAGCAATGTTAATCAGAACCTCAGTGGAAGCATTTGGGAACCGTGCCCAAATGATTCTGAAGCTCATCTGGAAAAATAAAGAGACCAAGAGACATACCTTTCCCTACCTCTCCTGCTGGGCTGCGTGAGGCAGGCCTAGATGGCAGGGGTGGGAGGTGGGCAGGGGTGGGGGGCACAAGCCGGGACAGAGGACTGGCCGCCACTTGGGGCCTCGCCGTGCCTGAGCTTTCAAAGCTCAGAGGAGACTTGGGTGTTTCCCACTGAGGAACACGCGAGTTTATTTTAGTCGTTCCACAAATATTCACTGAGCTTCAGACACGATTGTAGGAACCAGGGCTGGAGCTCTGAAAAAGACAAAGCCCCTGCTCTGAGGAGCTTCAGGGTGTTCGGTGGGGAGGCGACAACAGACAACGAACTTGTGTTAGCACATCAAGGTGCTGTGAGGACTTCTAGCCAGAGGAGGGGAGTAGGCAGGGGAGCCACTTGTGGGAGAGGGGATGGCTGCTGTGGGGTCGTGCAGGGTGAGGGCATCTCCAGAACTGGACCATGAGAAGAACGGGCAGCAGCCCGGCAGCGGAGGGGCTGGGCTGGACCCCAGATGCCATCCCCTCCTCCTGGCTGCACTCTCTGTTTACAGAGGCCTTGCTGCCCTGGAAGGCGTGGCCACGCCCACTTACGGAGCCGCCTGACCTGCGGCAGCCAGGCAGTCTCTCTCTCCAGGAATTTGAAATCAGACGCACTGACTGAGCGGAGTCCTTGAGGAAAGGGGCACTGAGTGGTGGGAGTGGGGGATGGGGGGCTGGAGTGAGGGTCAGAGGAGTGGGGAGCTGAAGGCAGGAGCTGGGGTTCAGGGGAAAAGCAGAAGCTTGACTGTCCCCAGGAGAGAGACAGACAAAACCACAGACAGAGAGACAGAGAGGGACAGAGACAGAGAGATAGAGCGGGACAGAGACAGACAGGGAGATAGAGAGGGACAGAGACAGACAGGGAGATAGAGAGGGACAGAGACAGACAGGGAGATAGAGAAGGACAGAGGCAGAAAGACAGAGAGATGGAGACAGAGACAGGGACGAGAGAGACAGAAACAGAGAGAGAGAGAGATCACACATGACTTTCCAGGGGCCCTGACGCTCAGCTCTGTGGGTCTCACGATAGATTCCATGAGAATCCATCTTTTATCAATTGGTCCCCAAGTGACCAATTCACCAAACGTAGCTAGTACACTGATTTTCCAAGCACTGTTTTAGGGAATATGCTTTTTAAATAAATATTTAATATTCTTCTTTAATATCTTACCAGAATTTTAAGAAATGTTCAAATTGTTGAAAACTAGGCCAATTTAGTCTTTTTGACTTCACTCTTTTTATTAAGATATTTCAAATTTATAACATTTCATGTAAGAATTTTCAGTTTACACTGCTTTCTCTTGAATTCTTTTAAAAGTTATTTTCTGTTTTGCCAATATTTAGCACCTTTAGGATTCTTGTGCCTGTGTCTCTGCATGGCCATTTGATGAATTTAGCAGATGTATGGGTGTACCAGACCCATGGCTTCTCACTGTTATAAAGCTGACAAGCCATTTGTTTCTCATGGAACAAAACAATTTGTACTTTATGTATTTCAAAAATAGTTGAAAGCAGTTTTGATTTTGTCTTCAGATGGCATTTTAAGGGACGTTCGGTTTGCCTCTGCCTCAGAGCAATGGAGAGACAGTAGAAAGGAGATCAGGGAGGCTGGGACAGAAGGAGGGGAGGAGAATCGTGAGCAATGGAGGAAGGGGCGATGGTATTAGGTGCACATGAAGGCTGTCAGGAGCAAGTGGGGGTTACAGCAGACACACGAGGAAAGCGGAGCCGCCTGCAGGAAGCGCCGGAGGAAGGGCGAGAGGTCTGTCCAGGCCCCCGCCGCCTTGCAACAAACCCCATATGAGTCTTTCTTCCTTGCAGCTGGAAAAACCAAAGCAGAGCACAAGCAAATGAAATATTTACCTAACCCCACGCACGTGTATAATTAGGTTGTTTCTGCTTTTTCTTTCTATTATAATAATGATACATTAGATATAATTGGGCATTGAGCTTTCACCATGTTTAGAATTATTTTCTTAGGATAGAATGCCTAGAAATTAGTGGGTCAGAAAGTTAAAACACCAAGGTTCATGCCAGAGGACTTCCCCGCTTGCGGAAAAGGGATTTTACCAGTTTACACCAGCAATGTCTGGCAGAGCCTGTTGGCCTGTAACCCTCAACACCCAGTGAGTATTTGCTCCTTAAAATACCCTATGGTTCAGTGATCTACAGCTGCTAACGATGGGAGGGCAGCTGCGATTTTGCTCTTGAAACATATCAAGCCCTATGGCCAGCACCTAGTCTCTCCTGTCACGCACGTCACAGATTCTAAAGGAATGAAGGAGCTATGTCTTCTGGCAGTGTTACTGCATTTGAGGCGTCTCCTTCAAATCCAGTCTTTAAACTCTAAACCTGGAGATGTGCATTCCCAAAACAAAGGCAGTGACTGTTGAAATCGCGTGCCGTTAATATTCTCAAGAAGCAGGCTGACTCCTGTCGTGGAGGGAAAAGAAGTGGTGGGAGAAGCCCGTGGTACAGCTTCAAAAGTGGAGAGTCTGGCAGGAACAACAAAATCTCATGCAGGTTTATTCTGAGAGTGAACAGAGTGGATGGAAGACCTTCAAGTCACCTGCCCTCAGTGTTCTCTCTCCTGCAGATAAAGGGGCTGGTGTTGGCTGAGTCGGGTCAAAAGGGTGGGCAGGGCTTCCGTGGTGGCGCAGTGGTTGAGAGTCCGCCTGCCAATGCAGGGGACACGGGTTTGTGCCCTGGTCAGGGAAGATCCCACATGCTGCAGAGCGGCTGGGCCCGTGAGCCATGGCCGCTGAGCCTGCACGTCCGGAGCCTGTGCTCCGAACGGGAGAGGCCACAACAGTGAGAGGCCCGCGTACCGCAAAAAAAAAAAAAAAAAAAAAAGAAAAAAAAAAAGGTGGGCAGCACGGGGGCCTCCACGTGGACCCTGATGTCTTAGTACAAGTGACTGACCTCAGCAAATAATGACAAGTGCAGAAACCATGTTACGTCTTAATTTAAAAATCCACGTTGGTTTCTGCTTTGAAATGCTCTCAGTTTAGTGATCTGATATGAAGATGCAAATTCTTTCAGAAAACAGTTTTTGTCTGAGAACAGTATTAAAATGGTAGGTTTTTAATAGTTTCTAGGAGAACTGCTACCTCCATTGCCCCCTCTCAATAGAAGAAAACGCTCAAGGAACAGCTTTTGACTTCATACTGGTCCAAAGTGAGAAACCGCTGTCAACATCTGGGTGGAGATTCCCCACATCCTCCAGCTCCAAGCTGGTCCCTGTTGGAATCCTCGGGCTGGGGGACATGGGCTTTGTTCCTGGGTCTGGCCGGGCTGCCCACACGCTGACAGTCAGCTGTTTGGAAATCCTTAGGCATCCCCCCGGGAGACTCTGTGTGACCAGAAGCCAAGATCCTTGAGGAAGGGGCAACAAGTTCTCTTTGCTGGGCCCGGACCTGAGCCTCCAGCTTCCACCAGGCCCCCAGACCACTGGAGAGGCTTCGCCCACCCAACACAGACTCCCCCTCCCAGAAGTTCTGTCACTCCTGGTCTCACCTGCCTTCTGAGTCCTGGAGGAAAAGCCAGGAACAGTAGGTGGGGAGACAAGAGCTTGGAGGCCAGGGGATCACATTCCCCTAGAGAAGCGCAACACCGGCAGCCAGAGCCAGGACTTTGTTGCTTGAACCTGGACAGCTCGAGGCAAGTCTTGCTCTCCAGCAGGAAGGGACGCATCATGCGTTCGTTCATTCATCAAGCGTCTACCACGTGCCATATACTCCGCGAGGTGCTTCTACAATATGAGGGTAAATACAAATCTAATTTAAAACTTAGATCTAATTTAAAAAGGGAAAGAGAACTTCCATCCTCTTTAGCATTCCCTTTAGAAAACGTGAAATTGGAATGCTTTCTCTGTCTCTGAGACGTATGTAAATCTTTTTAAAGGCCAAATGAGCCTGTTGCTAGTTTTGCAGTTGCAGGGGGTCTTGAAGCCATCCCTGAAATATGAACATCAAGAAGGGTGGCCCCCTTCTATTTGTCTCTGTGGGAGTTTTAGCCTAGGTGCTTGGCTCCAGAGGTAACTTCCTGCTGGTTGAAAAGATCTGAGCTGTTTTATCTTTCCTTCAGCTAAAGACAGCTAACCTATGTAATAGGTTGTATCTGCTTGGCTGCATGAAATGGTGAGACTTCTTTCTGTCTTTGCAATCTCTTTGGTGGATGCCTGTAATGTGCATGCAGCCTGGTTCAATATTTATTCAATAGTAAAACTGTTTTCTTTCTCTTCTACCTTTGTGGAGTTTTTCTGGGTTGGCAGGTATCTTAGTCAATTTGGGCTGCAATAGCAAAATAACATAAATTTATTTCTCACAGTTCTGGAGGCTGGAAATCCAAGACCAGGGTACAGCATGGTCAGGTTCTGGTGAGAACCCTCTTCCAGGTTGCAGACTGCCAACTTCTCACTGCGTCCTCACATGGTGAAAGGGACAAGCTAGCTCTCTGGGGTCTCTTTCATAAGTACACTTATTCCAATCCTGAAGGCTCCACCTTTATGACATAATTACCTCCCAAAGGCCTCCTGTCCTATTACCATTACCTTGGGGGTTAGGTGTCAACATATGAATTTGCAGGGGGACACAAACATTCAGACCATAGCAGCAGGAGAGTTTATTTTTAATTACTTGCCCAACAATTGGGATGTAGCAGTGAACAAGGCAAAAATGGTCCACGCTTTTAGAAGGTTCCAATCTATTGGTTTGAGGCAAGATGCAGACAACCTTTAAACACTGAGTAACTGAACATAGAGTTAAGTATGGGGACAACCCTGAACAATAAGAAGGTCCCTCTTCCCAGGGCCATCCAGGCCCTTTTTCCTGGGGGAGAAGGGCAGGGAGGCCTGTTACCAAGAGAGCTTCTCCTGGGTTATTAGCAGATCAGCACTGGAAGTGTTACCCAGAATACAGGTAGAATGAAGACAAAAAGACCAAAAGAAAACTTGATTGACTGTAAACTCTGCTGGCAGAAGGAATATACTGTGCTAAGATGCAAAGGAAGAAATCACAACAGAAAACATGAACAGATGTGATTATATAGGAATGTACAACTTCTGTAGATTTTTCTTTTACCTTACCATAATTATAAGACTTATCCAAGTATGGAAAATATTTACAGCAAGATTATATAAAGGGTTCATAAATGCTGATAAAAACACTAAGCCCGGGACTTCCCTGGTGGCACAGTGGTTAAGAATCCGCCTGCCAGTGCAGGGGACACGGGTTCGAGCCCTGGTCTGGGAAGATCCCACATGCCGTGGAGCAACTAAACCTGCGCGCCACAACTACTGAGCCTGCGCTCTAGAGCCTGCGAACCACAACTACCAAAGCCCGCCTAGAGCCCGTGCCCTGCAACAAGAGAAGCCACCGCAGTGAGAAGCCCTCGCACCGCAACAAAGAGTAGCCCCCGCTCGCCGCAACTAGACAAAGCCTGTGCGCAGCAACGAAGACCCAACACAGCCAAAAATAAATAAATAAATTTATTTAAAAAAAGAGACAACACTAAACCCTTAAAAATAAATGGGCAAGGGATAAAAACAGACCTTTCTCAAAAGAGAAAACACAGTATAGGAAATATATTCCACCCAGAAATAAAAACATCTGCAACTTAATCCAGCAATGAGAGACTATTTCTCACCTCTTATCAAATAGAGCACCTGTGAAGGGCAGGTGCTCGAAGTAATACAGAGAGGAATGGAATCTAGTGAGTCTCTACGAGCCTATCATCCAGAGGGCGGTGAATAAGGGATCAGACAAGTGCCGTCTAGGAATTTAGGTAAGCGTCTTAAGAGGCCCCATGGTGGGGTACAGAGGAGAGATGCCCTGCGTGGAGGTTCAGCTTTGGGGAGAAGTTTTCAGGGAGGACTTGGCCTTGAAGGAAGGTGATTCATGGACAGCGAAGACTAGCAGAGGAGGAAGAGCCAGATGACAGGAATATATTCACTTGGGCTGAAGTGTTGTGAGAGATAAAGCTGGAGAGAGAGGGGTTGCCATACTGCAAGGCGTACATTCACACTGGGGGTGGGGCCGAGTGTAAGGCGGGGTCAAGCTCACACCCTGGCCCCAGTTCCCAAAGAAACAACCCTTCCCTGTCCTGCACAGGAACCTCCAGACCTCAGACAAGCCACAAGCCCACTGCCCAAAAGTAAGTCCTGCCCTGCCTAGGCCTCTACTTGGGGGCCTGAACACCAGACCCCAGGGGACAGGTGAAAAGAAGAATCATTGTTGTGGAAGCATATTATTTGTAAGGGAATTTAGCTACAAAGGGAGCACATTCTTTTTTTTTTTTTTTTTGCGGTACGCGGGCCTCTCACTGTTGTGGCCTCTCCCGTTGCGGAGCACAGGCTCAGCGGCCATGGCTCACGGGCCCAGCCGCTCCGCGGCATGTGGGATCTTCCCAGACCGGGGCACGAACCTGTGTCCCCTGCATCGGCAGGTGGACTCTCAACCACTGCGCCATCAGGGAAGCCCAAAGGGAGCACATTCTTGGTGAAAGTTAGGCTGGTTTGTTTTGTAGCACTCTGACTCTCCTGTTGGCACTGGAGGGCCACACATCTTCAAAGCTATGAAAGGAAAGCTTCGGTGCCAGATAACAGACTTTCAGGTGCCATTTAGTGACAAAGATAATGAAGTTTTTCAATGACAGGGTTCAAGTATAAGTGGGGTATTGTATGCCCACATAAATTATGGCTGAGCCAGGTTAATTTTTTTCTAGGGTTACATATGGATGAGAAAAAGGGTGTTAGCATTTTTATGAGGTCACAGAATGTCAGGGAAGATGAATGTCTCTGGTGAACTATATCATGGATGGAATTTAATCTCCCAGATGCCTCTGAGAGGAAAGCTCTCTGAGAGGACAGCCACCCACCGTCTGCCATTCTTGTGTTAGAGAACTTGCTAAAAAACTCACCTTCCGATGTGGACGCCCATGGACTCATTCCTCATGGCAGAAAAGGACTGGTAATCACACTCCTGTCCCTTTGGGATGCTGGACCAAACAATGAGAAGTGCACATGCCTGTGACCATACGCACTGTCTTCGTGGGGTTAGAGTCACATTTCAGGTCCCACACCCAGAGGCCCTGCGATAGTGCTAGATTAGTCACAGATTAGTGTTTCACAGCATTCCTCGGGGCTTACAATAAGGTTTTTCCCAATTCCCCAATAATGTGGAAGACAGGGGGGAAAAGATTGTCCTCTAAGTGGTATCAAACAGAGCCTGGAAAGAATACCTAATCAGGACTCTGTCTGATCCGTCCCTGACCACCACCAGCCTCAACAGAGAGAATGGCTAACATTTGTGTACAGATTTCTGTGCGAACATATGTTTTCTATTTTCTTGGGTATATACCTAAGAGTGGAATTGCTGGGTCAGATGAGAACTCTGTGTTGAACTTCTTGAGGATTGCCATATTGTTTTCCGAAGTGGCTGCACCAGCAGTGTATGAGGGTTCCGATATCTCCACATTCTCACCAACGCTTGTTATTATCTGTCTTTTTGATTATAGCCATTCTAGTGGGTGTGGAGTGGTACCTAATTGTGGTTTTCATTTGCATTTCCCCAATAAGAGATGTTGGGCATCCTTTCACGTGCTTATTGGCCATTTATATATCTTCTTGAAGAAATGTCTATTTGGATCCTTTGCCCATTTTTTGTGAGTGGTTTTTTCCTGACACAAAACACATGGTGTCTTTTCCAACCTCACTTTTCCAACTTTCCAACACCAACTGGGTGTCCTACAATCTAATCCTATGCTGGCACTAACTACCTGGAGTGAGCATCAGATTCCACAGGTTTAAGAGCTCAGTCCTGTAAGACTGGCCCACTTCAGACACCAGCCACAAGTATCAAGTCCCCAGGTCACCTATAATTCTGTCCAACTTGGCTACAAAGTTGGAGGCTCCCACCTGCCCCAGGTTCAATGGTTTGATAGAATGACTCATAGAACTCAGGAGAATGCCAATGGGTCCTGAGCACAGGGGCCTCTGTCCCTGTGGAGATGGGGGTGTGCCACCCTCCTAGCATGTGGATGTGTTCACCTAACTCAGCAGCTCTCCCAATGCCATCATTTAGGGATACTTATGGAGAACTGTGCCCATTGGTGATTAACTCAGTCTCCAGCCCTTCTCTCCTCCCTGAGGGTTCCGCGTGAAGCTGAAAGTTCCAAGTTTCTAATCAAGGCTTGGTCTTTCTGGGAACCAGCTCCCATCCTGAGCTGCGTAGAGGTGTGCCGAAAGTCACCTCATTAGTAACGAAAGATGTTCCTGTTACCCTTATCACTCGGGAAATTTCAAGGGTTTTAGGAGCTCTGTGCCAGACATTGGATTGGATTATTTGCCTTTTTATTATTGAGTTGTAAGAGTTCTTATATAGTCCCTTATCAGGTATAAAATTTGCCCATTCAGTGGGTTGTCTTTTTCTTGTTGGTATCATTTGAAGCACAAAAGCTTTTAATTTTGAAGAAGTCCAATTTACCCATTTTTTTCCTTGGTTTCTTATGCTTTTGGTGTCACATCTAAAAAGCCATTACCAAATAAAGGTGATGAAAATTTATCCCTATGGGTTTTTTTCCTAGAAATTTTACAGTTTTAGCTGATATTTAGGTCTGTGATTCATTTGGGGCTAATTTTGTATTTGGTGTGATGTGGGTATACAACTTCAATTTTTTTGCATGTGAGTTTCCAGTTGTCCCAGCACCATTTGTTAAAGACACTGATTTGTCTTGGCACCCTTGTGAAAAATCAATTTGACTGCAATGTAAGGTTTATTTATAGACTCTAAATTCTATTCCATTGATCTATATTTCTGTCCTTATGCCACTACCACACTTTCTTAATCACTGTTCTTTTTAATACATTTTGAAATTGGGAAGTCCTCCAACTTTCTTCTTTTTCAAGATTGTTTTGGTGTTCTTGAGTTTTCATATGAATTTTTAAGATCAGTTTGTCAACTCCTGCAAAGAAGCCAGCTGGGATTCTGACACAGATTACACTGAGGCTGCAGATCAATTTGCGGAGTATTGGCATTTTAATATTAAATCTTTTGATCCATGAACATAGAATGTCTTTCCATTTATTTGGAATTTTAAATTTTCTTTCAATAATATTTGAGAGTATAAGTTTTACACTTCTGTTGTCAAAGTTATTCCTAAATTCCTAATAATTTGGTGTTATTGTAAATGAAATTGTTTTTTGTTTGTTTGTTTTAATTTAATTTTATTTATCTTTGGCTGTGTTGGGTCTTGGTTGCTGCGCACGGGCTTTCTCTAGCTGCGGCGAGCGGGGGCCACTGTTCGCTGCAGTGCGCGGGCTTCTCATTACGGTGGCCTCTCCCGCTGTGGAGCACGGGGCCCCAGGCTCGCAGGCTTCAGCAGCTGCAGCACCGCGAGCTCAGCAGCCATGGCTCGCGGACTCCAGAGCGAAGGCTCAGCAGCTGTGGTGCACAGGCCCAGTCGCTCCGCGGCACGTGGGATCTTCCCAGAACAGGGATTGAACCCGTGTCCCCTGCATTGGCAGGCGGACTCCCAACCACTGGGCCACCAGGGAAGCCCCCGAAACTGTTTTCTTAATTTCATTTTCATATTGTTCACTGCAAGTGTATAGAAATACAATTGATTTTTGTGTATTGATATTGTATCTTGCAACCGTGCTGGATTTATTTATTAGTTCTAATGGTTTGCCATACTTTTTTTTTTTAACACTGTATGATAACAACAGGAGAAGTTAGGAAAGCTTCCTCAACCCACCTCATTCCAAAAGCTCCAAAGAACTAATTTCACATAAAAAACGAGGAATACAAAGTATCAATGTCAAATATCATCCAAAGTGTCTGTAAGAAAAAAAAAAGAGAATAAGGAGCAGAATAACATCAATACAATGAGCGAAACTATACCGACTACACCAACTCAAGAAAAAAGACGTTATAAAATTTAGAATTAGAAAAACTCAGAAGTGAGATGACAAATTTAGGACAAATTTAGAAATAAAAGAAAAATAAACTCAGAAATAAAGAATCAGAAGAAACAAAAGAGTGAATCAAACGATGCCTCATGAGAAATAGAATGTGAAAAGTAGAAAATATTTTAAATCCAAAAGAACACATAAAGGGATTTAAGAGAAAATGATAAATATTGGAAATAGGCAGAGGAGTTCTGAAAATGAAATTCCTAGCAAGGGAACAAAACAAATACTAAAAACTAAAATTCTAGGAAACTTTCCTGAAATTAAAAAAAAAAAAGGAAAAAGGAGAAAAACCCATTTGATACCTACATTGTACTAGTCAGGATCCATTTAGGACAGAGAAACCACGAAGTCATTTGAATAGGGAAAGTTTCACATGAAGAATTACTAACTATAACAGCAGACTGGAATAACGGGGGAATGGCTAGTAAGGAGTAAAAGGAACACTAAAGAATACAAAATAGCAGATAAAGGCAGAAGCCTCTACACCTAGGTCTGAGACAGAGGAACCAAGAAAAGGTCCCTCATCCCAGGGCTGAGACTAAGACCTTGGGAGAGGACACAGCTGTGGCTCACTGAATGGTGAAGTCAGCTGAGGCTCTGAAGCCACCCAAGGGGATGCCAAGGGCAGCTCCCCAGGGGGAGGTGCTCTGTGCTGCTGATCACCAGGCACAGCTGGAGCTAAGAGCTGCATGCGCTGCATTAATCTGGTGCATGAGGCACGCTAGAGTGAAGAAGGGAAGCCCCTTCCTCCTCCATTGCTCCTAGAGCGCCCTCTACTGACAAAGTTTAACATTGGGCCAGCCCTCAAAAGGAAAAACAGGTACAGGGTCCACCTCCATGACTGCACAGAGTAAAGGATGGCTTTGGGAGCTGAGACACAATAGATTAATAACCTGTACATATTAATGTACATATCATGTATTAAAAGAGTACGTGATATACCAGAGAAAACTGACTCAGAATGAGCAACACCAAGACATATTTTAGTAAATATACTGGATATTAAAGGGGAAAAATCCTTTAAACATCGATGGGGAAAGAAACAAGTGACTTATGAGAGGACGAAATTAGATAATCATCAGACTTTTCAACAACATTGCTTGGTACCAGAGGAAAATGGTGTGACCCATCCAAGAGGGCAAAAGTGTGAGCCAAAGAAAACTGACTTTATATCCAGGAAAACTATCGAGTATAAAAGGTACAAACTGTTATCAGTGTACAAGAACTCAGGGAATATTGTTCCTATGAAATCTTCCTGAAGAATTTACCAGAAAACAAGCCTCAGACTGACAAAATTACTTGACACTTCAGCATAAGAACTAGTGGACAGCATTATATACATAATTACTTGGAGAACCAAAACTATATGAGGCTTAAAAGGAAGAGAATATAAATGTGGAATCTAACAAAACAAAACAAATAAGACAAAACAAAACAAAAACACACTGTTGGACACAGAGAACAAACAGGTGGTTGCCAGAAGGGAGGCGGGTGGGGGGAAAAGAGACAACAGGGATTAAGCGGTACAAACCTCCCGTTAAACAATAAGTAAGTCACAGGGATGTCACATATAGCATAAGGAATATGGTCAATAATACTGTAATAACTTTATGGGGAAAGATGGTTACTAGACTTAGCATGGTGATCATTTCATAACGTACGCAAATGTCAAATCATTATGTAGTACACCTGATCTAACATAATATTGTATATCAACTATATTTCAATAAAAAACATAAAATAAAATGGAAGAGAATATGGTATAAGAGGGCTATAAGCTCGACTGATGTAAATATAGAATAGCTATAAAAAAGGGGGTGAGGGGGCTTCCCTGGTGGCGCAGTGGTTGAGAGTCCGCTTGCCGATGCAGGGGACAGGGGTTCGTGCCCCGGTCTGGGAAGATCCCACATGCCGCGGAGCGGCTGGGCCCGTGAGCCATGGCCGCTAAGCCTGCATGTCTGGAGCCTGTGCTCCGCAACGGGAGAGGCCGCAACAGTGAGAGGCCCGTGTACAGCAAAAAAAAAAATGGGGGTGAGAACTTTAAAACTATTTTCGCTTATCATTCTGGTGGTGGCAGCATTAGTATTCCCTGTCGTGTGTGTAATGTTGCCTGAAACAAATGAATAATTATGGGATATTTTAACTATCATCCCCTGTGTCCTAAAAATCAGGATTCTCAGTGTGGAAGAAAGGAGATGCAGCTGTAATTTTTTTAAAGATTAAATATAAAATCTATAGTCCTGAAATTTAATTGGAAATAACAGTATGACCTTACGAGGGATTTCATCTACCATTCTATCTATACCTATTAGCTCTGACCACTGAAACGACCTAGAAACCATGACCAAGCCAGTAGCAGTGAGCATCCCTGGAGTACACATTGTGGTCAGGAAATGGCATTTCCCACTAAAAGTCAGGGCTGTGTGGAAAATGACTGACTACTGGTCTGAGGAGAAAGTGTACAGAAGGAGCCTGGAACATCTTGACATAAAGGACAGCACACAAGCCATCACAGGAAGGTTATGTGTAGACTAGGGTAGTCTCAAAAGAACACAGGAGCCCACCCACAGATGCTCCCACTGGCCAGAGACAGGCCAATTTGAGCTTTGAACATAGTAATAATTACAACAAACTACAACTCACCAAATTTAGTTAAATCCATGAGTTCACAATGATATTGAAAAACTGAACTGGTCACCTCCAGAGGATAATAAGGAGCCAGTCTATTATTTTGCAAACTGGCAAACATAGCGAAAGAGGAAAGCATTTATCCTGCCTCTCCTATGTGAGCTATACCATGGGGTAACCTCATGATAGATGAAAGAAAGCATCTGTTTATAAAGAATTCCAGCAAGTAAATGAAAAAGAAATGATGGAATTAGAATATCATGATCATTTTGTAGCAGTGGCAGCTGTGGTTCTTTTCATTACCTTATGTAAAACACGGGAACAGTCTCATCAATGTTGCCATCATCTGTTTAACTCAGTATATTTCCTCAAAGCCTGTTTACTCATAAATTGTGTGGAGTGACAAAATTAATAGGCAATAAAATGTGAATCACAGCACAGTGAAAACAATGTATGTCACCATTTTGGACCCCCAGGGAAGTAATGGATCTAGGGGCTGAACCTCCAAGGCTAAGAACACCCAGAAAAAGAGGCAGTTGATGAAGGAACACATCACACTAGAGTCTCGTCCAAAGGATAGAAGCTGGGTCTGGTCGAGCCTCTAGATCCAGCTGACAATGGGCAGCAAACACAGCAGGCAGCAGAGCATGCCGAGAGGCCCCATGAGTGGGCAGCCAGCAAAATCCAGACTGTGGCAAACACTGCAGTCAAATGGCCTGGATTCCTCAACCAATAAAATGAAAGGAAAAGAAAGGGATGAAGGAAGAACCTGTGGATTAAAAGAGGTAAAATATGTGGGGTTTTTTTTAAGGGGGCAAGACTGAACCATAGTCTAGGGATGCACACTTGGCTGATGAAACTGCAAAGAAACAAAAGGAAGTGACTGCACTAAAAGCCAGGTAGTGGTTACTCTGCAGTGGCAGAGAGGGGCTGGGCCTGGGACAGGGAATGTGGAGGAGCTGCTGGGGGCGGGGGGCTGCAACGTTCTACCTCTCGGATTACAAGAGCATTTGCGGTGTTTGCCTTATTATACTTCATTAAGCTCTACGTTTGTCTTGTAGAGTTTTCTGTATCTATTTCATTTCACAATAAAAAGATTTTTAAAACAAGGAGTGTTTAAGAATTGATGCGTATCTATTAAAATACATCGCATACCACAATGGTATGAACAGCATGCTTGGAGAAATGCTGACCTTTTCCATAAACCTGAGTATCTTGGGGTGCAAGAAGCCACCCTGCCCCAGGAGAGCCTCTCTCTGAAGACCTCTGTGTCCACTTGGAATGGATGGACTTCATGGTGGTGAGTAGGGCGGAGTACAGCAGGAAACTGTTGTCCGTACTGGACAGCAGGAGGGCACAAGGGGCAGCCAGTGGGCATGGTGTGGTGGGGTCCGGGGGGGCCTATCAAAATATATCCCCAGCCCTACCGAACATATGCAGCTGAAACCCAGGATCCTGCTTCAACCATAGCATCTCCTCTGCCGCCCACTGGGCCCCTGCAGACCTACACCAGGCCACTGGGAGTGACTAGAGATGCCATAACCAGGTTAACATCCTGAGGCGTGTGGAGATCTGCAGCAGAACGGTGTTTTAGAGACATAAACTGCTACTGTGGTAGAGACCTCCTGTCCAGCAATCACTCCACCTGATGCAAAAACTGCACACCCATCCCAGTAGTCATGTCTCTACTATATGGTCCTGTCCTCCTGGTCATAGCTGATTTGACCAGGGAGGGACCCAAGACTCCATGCCAAAGATGGAAGACATCTGTGGTTTACTGTCCAGCATCTATTTCCCCTCTCTCTGGTAACATCACCTCAAATTCCTTTTCAGACACTTCCCCTGTCCCATGTGGTCAGGGTGGACACTTCCCATCTGAGATTAGATTAAACCAATAAATTATCCCAATCACGAGGTGTTCATGGAGGGGTTAGTAGTCCCGGCATGAGCCAACCAATGTATCTCATTCTCTTGGCCCTGCGATTGGTTGAGACATGGGCACTTGACCCAGGCTGGTCTAATCAGAATGAATCTTACAACTTCTATAGGGAATGATGAGATCCCCCCACTCCCTCTCTTCTTCTGTGTGATGTGGGGTGAGGATGAAAGGTCTGGAATCGCCACTGCCACTGTTGGGATCTTGAGGGAGGGTGCCTGAGAAAAAGGCCAGAACTCAGAGGTGCGCAGAGCAGTGGCCGGTACAGAGCAAAGGAGTGAGCTCTCTGATGACATCCTAAACCGCTGGCATCCGTTCAGTCATTCCTCTGGATTTTATTACATGAACCAATATTCCTCCCCTTCCTTTTCTTTCTTTTTTTTTTTTTTTTGCGGTACACGGGCCACTGTTGTGGCCTCTCCCGTTGTGGAGCACAGGCTCCGGACGCGCAGGCTCAGCGGCCATGGCTCACGGGCCTAGCCGCTCCACGGCATGTGGGATCTTCCCGGACCGGGGCATGAACCCGTGTCCCCTGCATTGGCAGGCGGACTCTCAACCACTGCGCCACCAGGGAAGACCTCTTTTTTTTTTTAAATTGAGCCGGTTTGCATGAGGTTTTCTGCACCTTGTAATTAGATGCTAGGGTTAGGAATGTTGAGGCTTCAAGTAACAGAAAACTCTACTAATGATGACTTAAGCAAACATGGGTCCACCTTTGGCACAGAACACAAAGTCCAAAAGATGGTGATCCAGAGCCGCTCGTATAGCTCAACAATGTCATGCGTGCTCGCACACGCATGAGCACGTGGAATCCGAACAAGGCCTGAATTATATCAAAGTCAATTTCCTGGTTAAAGTTATGTGAAATGTTATAATTGGGGGCAAGTGGGTGAAAGGTACACAGAGCCTCTCTACTATTTTTGAGACTACTTCTGAATCTACAATTATTTCAAAATTAAATGTTTTTTAAAATAAGATATGTAAGTGCATAGACAATTCTGCGAATGATTTCAGGGGCTTCGCATCTCTCTGAGGCTCACCTAGCTTCCTACAGTGAAAGGCTGGGGCAGCATTCACTGGCTCTCTCCTCTCTAAAACCTCACATTCCTGCATTACCACCCAGGCCCTGCCTATTAAGTTGCTTCAATTTCCCAATGAGACAGAGAACAAGACAGCTCAAAGAGAGACGTTGGCATATGTGAAATTTATTCAGGTACCTTTCTGGCGGGTGGGGCGCACATTTGTATGCACACACACATCCCATACTCTGGCAACAACCTGGGTCTACCATCAGACAGAATTCATTTACCACTCTGGGACCTACAGTTTTATCCCTTCAAAGTCATCTTCTTGTCCCAAGCCCACCTACAGACTTTCAGACAAATAACTCAATTTGGAGAGGAAATTAACCCCATTATCTGTTCTAAGTTCCCCTAGTCCATTGATGCCAAGGCCCCAGGGCCCAGGCTGTGTCTTTGTCCAAAATATACTGTTCAGGTTCAGGCTCCAGCACTATCCCCTTGGCACCCTGATGCACGGCTGCCCTCTGCTGGTTGTTTCTAGGTAGTACTTAAAAATTCATATAAAAAAAGCAACGACCCCAGTGGAGAAATGAGTAAAGGACAAGAACAAGAAAGTCACAAAAGAATAAATGCAATGGTATAATCAGCATATGAAAAATAGCCTCACTGGTAATTAAAAAGATGTAAACTACAACATCAAGGAGATAATACTCCCCTCAGTCAGGTAGGTGGCTAATGGAAAAAAATGACAATGTCTATCTAGTGCTGTCCAGGGCTGGGAACACATGGTTCGTCACAAGGCACACATAGAAGTGATCACCTCAGCAAGGCACCCTGGGCTCCACTGAGTCTCAGGGGTGGGAAACGTTTATACTCTTGGCACCTGTAACTCACTCGGGCTCTGGCACCCTGGCGCCCTGTTGTGAAGCTCCGACTTGCACAGGTTGGAGGAATGTAACTGAGCAAAGCTTTCTGGAGGAGTAGCTTGGTTCCCTGTAGCAATGGCCTTTAAAATCCAAACTACTCTGAATCTCAAACATTCCACTTCGAGGAATTTTTCCTAAAGCAGTTATCAGACAATCGAGTGAAGGAATTATAACCAGAAGAGCCAATCTTCATGCCTCCACGTTCTCAGGCAAGGTGCCCCCATTCTCCCAGAAGCCAACCAGGAAGCCATGTCAAAATTCACAACCAGGCATGTGGTTTCTTTTAGGCTGACCTCCGAGAGGCTGTCTTTGCTGCTTGAAACCCTTCCCCAACCTTCCCTCCACGCTCACAGGAATGGGGCCACTTTTTAGTTATTTTTCTCTTATTTATTGCCCATCTCCCCACAGAACAAAAGCTCTATGAAGTCAGAGATGCAGTCCAGGAGTTCCAAGGGGTGACCAGCAGCGGGATAGTGACCTGAGGCCCCAGGAGCCAAATGAGCGCTGAGGAGCTACAGTGTTAAACTGACCCAGTGGGTGAAGGACCATGCGCTCGCCTCCCAAACATGCTAGAGGAAGGTGACAACCTGCGAAAACAGAAGAGTGACTCCTGTGTTATGTGTGTGTAAACCCCTGCGTGAACAGGGATTTTTTTCACAGGGTTATTTATAATAAAAGACAATACTGGATGACCCGTTACAAATTGACATCCACAGGTGGAATTCAAAACAAGGGAGTAGCATTATACTTATTGACAACTATTCCAGGTAGCCAGTGCTGAGTAACAAGCTACTCCCAAGCTTGTAGCTTAGACAACAGCAGCATTTATTTTCCTCACCAATCTGCAGTCTGCAAGGGCTGGGCAGGGAGAACTCGTCTCTGCTCCATTTGGCCCTTGCCTTGAAGGCTGGATGCTGGAATCACCTGAAGGCTCACTCACTCCCAGGTGGCACCTGTACTGTGAAGACCCTTTGGGCATCTCTCTCCCTCCTTCTTTCTCTCCTCTGCTCCAGCCCTTGCCCCTCCAGGCGACTGTCAGCAGGGTAGCTTCAGCAAAGCCAAGGGACCCCAAGGCATGCATCCCATGAAAGACAGAGCTGCATGGAAGCTGCGTCGCCTTTTCTAATCCAGCTTCAGACGTCATTCAGCATCACTTCTGCCACATTCTATTCAATAGAAGTGTGTCACTGAGACAGGCCCACATTCAAGGGTAAGGGAATTGGCTCTCTCTTTTGTGGGAGGAGTGTCCAAAAATTTGTAGACATATTTTAAAACCACCACAACATGGAAAGACGTTCACAATACATTAAGAGAAAAAAGCAAATTACAGAACAGTGTGAACAGCCTGGCAGAGCTAGTAGCCCCTTTGCTGTCCAACCACACCTAGTCCCAGGACCTAAACCCGGCCACCTCAAGCCTCCCTGCCTCCCAGCCTCTGGAGGTGCGGCCATGCCTGAGCTTCAGGGTTAGTCTCGGAGTGGGATCTGGATATAAACCCAGCTCCATCATGTCGCTACTCAGAGCTGTTTCCTTAGGAGTAAAACCAGAGTTATAACAGAACCGACCTTAGAGTTGCTGTGAGGGTCCAGTGAGCTACCCTAAAAGCATTTAACCCGGCACCTGGCACATAACAAGTGCTCAAGTGCACAAGCCTCACCTGGTGGAGGCTACACGGCTGGAGCCAAGCCCCTGGTGAACAGCTTGCGGCAATGACAGGACGCCGCGCCACTGCTGTAAGCCCCCAAACGGCAAAGTGCCACTCCCACTCCCCGGAGCTCTGGGTAAGCAAAGACGCCACCCTCCATCCACAGCAGGACCAGATTGTGCGTCCGCTAGTTCCCTCCCATAGGACAGGCACTGTTCTGCGTGCTGAGCACCCCGCCACGCAACGCAGACAGCAGAGAGCACAGCCCCTGCCCTGGAAGAGCTCACACTCTGGCAGCGGGTGCAGATGACTGAACACAGGGCTATACTGTAGGCAACAGGCGGGGGCACAGAAAAAGATGTGGGGCACCAAACGTGCAGAGGGAGGCACTATCCTCGGCAGCGAGAGGTTACAATAGGGCTTCATGGATGAGCATGTGCCAGGTGGACGAGGAGGAGGGGAGGCAGGAAACCCAGGCAGACGGTACAGAGGCACAGAGGTCATACGGGCAGACGGGCACCCAGGCAGACGGTACAGAGGCACAGAGGTCATACGGGCAGACGGCATGGCGCTTTCTGAACAACCGTTCAGGGAGACTGGAGACTTGGGGTGAGGAGAAGAGGGACACGTGACACACAGCTCGAGGGATTTCTCAAGCTCTGACAAACCTGGACTTCATGGAGGGGAGGACGCTGGAGAGTGTGCAGCAAGGACTAACACTGAAAGAGGACTTGGGAGGCAGGGGGAGGCTGCACCGACTGCAGGAGAGGCTGCTGCCGTAGACAGGGAAGTACGGAGGGGCTGAGAGACGAGGGAGGCACAGGGGGGAGCGGGGGAAGGGAAAGGCAAGGAAGTGAGGGTGCAGGGCTTGGGGAGGAGGGAGGACCAGCCAGCACAGGGATAGAACACTGGGACGTGGCAGATTTGGGCTTGCAGAGCTATCAGCCTATTTCCTGGGGTCCACGTTGTTGAAAGATCTCCATTTTAACCCGAAAGCATCAAGATAGAGGGTTCTGAAATGAAGTGTGCCAAGATCCTGACCACCAGTGGAACCCAAACATCTACAACAAAAATACGAACATCAGTTAACAACCACTAACACCTGTGCTCATGGCAAGTCTGGCTTTGCCTCCTGTAATCCTCACAATCCCCCTAATAAGGGGTGTTACTATTGTGCTCCCTTTGCAGAAGAGGGAAGAGGCCAGAGCGGAAGGTCACACTGCCTGCTACAGGTCTCTTTCCCCTAACCAGCAGGACACACTGCCTCTCACTGGCTCTGCTTCACCCAAGACTTCAGGTGTTCAAGAAACTTGTCAGGTGACTGAAGGGCGCTTTCCCTGCACCATCAGTCACCATTCAGATTCACAGCTCATTCTGAATGGCCAGCAGCACAGCATGACCACTGCTTTAGTGGGAACACCCTGGTGTATTTACTGAAATGACAATGTGGTCCCTGGACTTAATATACATAGTACTTTATCATGTTAAGGGAGCATCTTTTCCTTAGCTTCCTAAAAGATTTTATTAGGATTGTATATCTAACTTCAGAGAATTCTTTTCATCTATATTCATAAACCAGATTAAGAGAAAAAAACCTATCTTTGTTAGATTTTGGTAATAAGGCTCAACTAGAAACTTTTTTTTTTTTTTTTCTTTGGCCGCATGAGGCAGCTTACAGGATCTTAGTTCCCTGACCAGGGATCAAACAAACCCGGGCCCTCGGCAGAGTCTTAGCCACTGGACCACCAGGGGATTCCCTAGAAACTTTTTTTTTTTTTTTTTTTTGGTGGTACGCGGGCCTCTCACTGCTGTGGCCTGTCCCGTTGCGGAGCACAGGCTCCAGACGCGCAGGCTCAGTGGCCATGGCTCACGGGCCCAGCCGCTCCGTGGCACGTGGGATCCCCCAGGACCGGGGCACAAACCCGCGTCCCCTGCATCGGCGGGCATACTCTCAACCACTGCGCCACCAGGGAAGCCTCAAACATTTTTTTTTAATTGAGTTTTCCATTCCTTCTTTTTTTACAAAAACCTGTTTAGCCTATGATGATGAAAGGAATCACTGAATCCTTTAATAACAAGAATTCACCCAGTAAACAATATGAGCCCAGAGCCTTGTTAGATACATCCTCAGTAGCTTTTACATTTCATTTCTTGATTTCTAGCCAGTTCCAGTATTTTATTTCTTGAGTGAATTACAGTCACTCAATTTTCCAGAAAATGCTTTTTATCATTGAATTTCAGATAGATTGATAGTGGGTAACATCTTACAGTTTTAAAATCCTAACTGTTCCCTTTATTCATTTATTGTCTTTTATTAATTAGATTTTCCAGGTATATATCTTTTTCATTATTTAAAAAACCCCTTAGACTAACTTTTGATCTCGCCGGTTAATTTGTTTCTGCATTTATCTTCATCATTTCCTTCCATATACTTTCCTTAATCTTGTATTTTTTAGCTTTCTTTGGCTGCCTTCCTAGTATATAATGGGTATCCAAAGAGTATACTGAATGAATGAATGAATGTTCAAAGACGTGAAGTGGCAGAAAAATGGAAAAAGGATGGGTTCAAAAAATATAAAAATAGAATTGTCAGGATGTGGTGAATCAGACACAGGGTAGGGAGGAGTTAAGGATGAACCCCAAGTTCTGGCTCAGGTAACTGTTTTATGGACTGAATTATCTTCTCCCCAAACTCATATATGTTGAAGCTCTAACCCCAATGCGACTGTATCTGGGGCTAGGTCTTTAAGGAAGTAATTAAGGTTAAATGAAGTCATAAAGGTGGGGCCCTAATCCAATATGACTCATGTCCTTGTAAGAGGAGGAAGAGACACCAGGGATGCACATGCTCAGAGAAAAGACCATGTGAGGACACAGTGAGAAGGTGGCATCTGCAATGAAGGAAAGAGGCCTCAGGAGACACCAAACCTGCCAACACCTTGATCCTGGACTTGCAGCCTCCAGAACTGAGGGAATAAGCTTCTGTTGTTTAAGCCCCCTGGTCTGTGATGTTTTGTTATGGAAGCCCTATAAAATAATACACTTGGTGAACTGTGGGCACCATTTGCTGACTATGTAAGCAGACCTGGGAGACAGCAAGTAGAAATGCCCAGTTGTCTGTTGACCATACGTGTTGGCAGAATGAGCCAGAGATAAAGATTTGGGTGTTATAAATGGAAGTGGAACACCATGGGATGTTTACACAGAAGTAAAATAAGACAGTCACAATGAAACTCCAGCAGACATCTCCACAGGACTCTAAAGGAAGAGACGCCCCTGAAGAAATTTTAGAATAGGCAGAAAAACACATGGAAAACCTAGAGAGATTATTGGGGCTGTGAAAACTAAGAGAAGAACACATAAAGAAGTGGACTCAACATTGCCAATTGTAACGTAAAGATCAAGCCAAATAAAGACCAAAAAGGTTAGCAAGTTGGAGATCTATGGTCTCCTTGACAAGAAAACCATCAGCAGATGGCTGGCAGTAGGAGTCATGTGGCAAAGGTTCAGGTGTGGATGAGGGAGGAGGTAGAGACAGAAAGGGTAGACAACTCTCAAGAAGCTTGTTTGATAAGAAGAAAAAAAGTGGTGGCTGCAAAGGGACATCAGGCTCAGGGAGGGTCTCCTTAACGTGTAAAGTTCTCCATCACATACAGCCACTAGAGGAGAGGCCAAAGCCACGAGTGAAAACCCTTGGGAGAAGAGGTGAGGCAGATCAATACCACACAGGTGGACAAACGACACTCCCATGGAAGGAGGGTTGCCTTTTCCACTGTGATAAGAACAAAAGTGTAAAGGGTGGATGTAGATGATTCTGTAGGTGGAAGACAGAAACTGACAGTTTCCCCACCTAGTGTGATTTTCACTCTGAAGTAGGAATAGTCATCTGCTTAGAGTGAGAGGTATGGAGTAATTGGTTTTAAAAAAACAGGGAGGGCTTCCCTGGTGGCACAATGGTTAAGAATCCGCCTGCCAATGCAGGGGACACGGGTCTGGGAAGATCCCACATGCCGTGAAGCAACTAAGCCCGTGAGCCACAACTACTGAGCCTGTGCTCTAGAGCCCGCGAGCCACACCTGCTGAGCCCACGCGCCACAACTACTGAGCCCACGTGCCTAGAGCCCGTGCTCCGCAACGAGAAGCCACCGCAATGAGAAGCCCGCACACCGCAACTAAGAGTAGCCCCCGCTCGCCGCAACTAGAGAAAGCCCGCGTGCAGCAACAAAGACCCAACACAGCCAAAAATTAAATAAATTAATTAAAAAAAACAAAAGAACAGTGAAACTTAACAGCTATAGGGAATGAATGAGAGCTGATAAGGGGCATATGACGTGATGCCCAACAGCTCTGAGGAGCCAGTTTAGAGACGAGTGTAATGGCACCACCCTGCGGTTGTGTGATTTCTCCAGCGGTTGTATGAGGGTGTTGTATGAGGCCCCAATCTCTTTAGATCTTCCTGTGTTTCTCTGCCTGTTCTAAAATTTCTTCACGGGCATCACTTCCTCTAGAACCCAGCTGAAGGTATTTGCTAGGGTTCCGCTGTGACCTTCTTATTTTACTTCTATACATTCTCCATAGGTTATATGATTCACCCCCATGGTTCCAGCCCACTTCCTATGACTCAAAAGTTTGTAAAGGTAACTAACTGGATGAATCCATAGTAGGGTTTTGCTAGGAAAAAGCAATGTAGGGCTTCCCTGGTGGCGCAGTGGTTGGGAGTCCGCCTGCCGATGCAGGAGACGCGGGTTCGTGCCCCGGTCCGGGAGGATCCCACATGCTGTGGAGTGGCTGGGCCCGTGAGCCATGGCCATTGGGCCTGTGTCCGGAGCCTGTGCTCCGTGACGGGAGAGGCCACAGCAGTGAGAGGCCCGCGTACGGCAAAAAAAAAAAAAAAAAGCAATGTAAAGACAGGCACAAATGACCCCAAGAAGATCTGGGCTGCCTCCTATCTTGGCTCTCCCCATCACTGCATTGTGGGTTTCATCCTTAACCAAAGGACAACAGTTCTCATCCCTAATAGACCCAACATTCCTTTTTTATAATGAACACGCATTATACCCACTTTTATTGCCCTGAGGTCATTATAAATAACCTGCTTAACAGACATAGGTTTAAAAGATCCATTTAATGCCCTCAGGGTAATGTAAAGGAAATGTAAAATGAAATTTATAATAAAAAATATATTTCAGGGCTTCCCTGGTGGCGCAGTGGTTAAGAATCTGCCTGCCAATGCAGGGGACACGGGTTCGAGCCCTGGTCCGGGAAGATCCCACATGCCATGGAGCAGCTAAGCCCGTGAGCCACAGCTGCTGAGCCTGCGCTCTAGAGCCCACGAGCCACAACTACTGAGCCCACGTGCTACAACTACTGAAGCCTGCACGCCTAGAGCCTGTGCTACACAACAAGAGAAGC
This sequence comes from Lagenorhynchus albirostris, assembly GCF_949774975.1. Classification (NCBI taxonomy): domain Eukaryota; kingdom Metazoa; phylum Chordata; class Mammalia; order Artiodactyla; family Delphinidae; genus Lagenorhynchus; species Lagenorhynchus albirostris. The sequence goes on from NC_083100.1 coordinate 8,030,974, forward strand.
CACTGCAATGAGAAGCCTGTACACTGCAAAAAAGAGTAGCCCCCGCTCGCCACAACTAGAGAACGCCTATGCGCAGCAACGAAGACCCAATGCAGCCAAAAATAAATTTTTAAAATATATACATATATTTCAATCTGTAAATCTCAAGCATAACTACAAGAAAAGAATTAATAAAGCAGTCAGATGTTCATGGCTGTATACAGGTCCCCAGGAAGACAGGTACAATCAAGTACTGAGCAGGGTATGCTATACTTGAAACTCAAACACAGGAGCACTGTGACATTCCATCAGGTCCAGTAAAAATCAACCTTAATTGCTACATTAAAAAAACAAAAAGTGGGCTTCCCTGGTGGCACAGTGGTTGAGAGTCCGCCTGCCGATGCAGGGGACACGGGTTCGTGCCCCGGTCAGGAAGATCCCACATGCCGCGGAGCGGCTGGGCCCGTGAGCCATGGCCGCTGAGCCTGCGCGTCCGGGGCCTGTGCTCCGCAGCGGGAGAGGCCACGGCAGTGAGAGGCCCGCGTACCGCAAAAAAAAAAAAAAAAAAATGTTTTGAAGTCTCAAGCTATGAGAATAATGACTTTTAAGTACAAAAACTGGAATGTGGTTTGGTTTCAGGCAACCCAGCACATGAAAGATAGAGAAAACAGCAAATACGTAAAGTATCACAAGCTGTTTGTCATAGTAGCTTCTTTGATAACTACCCTTTCCTGTCACTCTAAAGTTTGGGGATGGAAATTCGTGACCAGTGGTGGTCATCTTGGATTTGGAACACAACAGCCTGAACTTGGGGGCTTTGACCACCTCCCTAATGTTACCCAAGAAGAACCATAAAGCCTCTCATCTGGAAAGAAAGTAAAGAAGGCCAAACAGGCCCTTAGGGAGCAGACAGCTTAGAGTTAAAGTAGCCAGAGCCAGGCGGTAAGCACTGCTACCAAGCGAACTGTTCATACTGCAGTGTCTCCCTCCTGACCTAAGATGCTTCCCTGTTGCTGAGGACACCTCTTCTGAATACTGTATGTTTATGTCAAACACCTATGCACATTTCAGACCCAAGCCCAGCTGTCCCAGCATACTAGACGGGAAACTGCAGAGCTCGGAGGCCAGGCCTCCTACCAGAGTCCGACAGAGCAAAGAACATTCCAGCTGTTCCCACAATTCCTGGAGCCCCACTGCCACACTCTCTGCTTCCATATAAAGGGGCTGGGTGGGTTTGGGAAGCAGAGGCTGCGATGTGTTGGGTGTCAGTTAAGAGCAAGATGAGCCCTCAGAGGAATAAGCAGCTAGAAGGGTACCAAGGGTCAGTCTGGGGAGCAAACTCTAAATCAGAATGCAACACAGAGAAGATGGCAGGGCATATAAGTAAGGAGATCCAGGAGGCTTCGTTTTACCACTGAACACCAGGGTACTTCTCACATGTAAAGTGAGGAGGACTGTAACAATACTTACCCTTACCAGCCTCAGGAGATTGGTGGAAGGGATTCAATGACTTATTGTAGATGAAGACATTCTGTAGAGCACTTTATGAATGTTGTTCTTATTACTGTCATTACTCTTTTTTAAGGAACAGCAGACCCATGGAGAAGGTGAACCTAGAGCTTCCTAGGGCCTGGGGCAGTCAAACAACTAGTGGTCACACATTTCATACAAGTGAGTCACGCTTCCTACCTAGTCCACTCCCCAGTGGGAAAGATAAGGATGGAAGACCACTTGCAAGAGTGAGAGTGACTGTTTTGTGTCTGGAAAGAATAGCTGGAAAAACCTATAAGGCTGGGAGGTGTTTTTGAGAAATACGTTTCCAAAAATTTCCCCAAAATGTGTTCCACTAAATATTACCAAAAAAGGATTTGGTGGTGAAATCAGTGTTGGGAACAGGCTTCCTCCCCCAGGCCTTCTTTGAGACCTTAACAATGAATTTCCAGTGAGGATATGGGATGCAGGATGTGCCGAATTTATTTAACAACAGAACCCCTTTTCCACAGAGCATCTATCAAAGGGTTTCATGAAACATACTTTGGGAATTAAACCCTCCAGCTGGGCATAATGTTATATGGGGACATAAATCATAAAAAGGGAAACAAGAGTATTTTGTTAACATTTGATCAATGGTAGGCAGCTGTTGGACATTTTGGAAAAAGGAGAAATCCATTTTTTAACCATGGCACTGAAACAGTATCACATTTTCCCTGAACCACCCTAATTCTAGCCCCTCAAGATCTACCAGCTATGCAACCTCACATTCCACAGTCACATACATTAAATCTACTTTTATTTTGTTTTCTAAAATGTGCTTTTTCTCTCTTTAATATCAGTCCAGGACCTCCACCTCCCCTTAAAAAAAAAAAAAAAAAACACCACCACACACACACATACACACACCCCACCCTCCAACCAGGTGAAACTCCCCGGCGATTAGTCTATAACAAATATTGACACGAGGGGGGAAAAAAGCATGTTGAAATGTATTAGAATCAGAACCTGTACAAAAAAAAAAAAAAAAATTAAAATATAACCTGAAACTGTTCAAGTTCAGAAAGGCTAGTCAAGTCCTTTTCTCTTGCCAGGAGAATGCCATCATCAGAGGGCTCTGGGTCACCAGCCAGGGAGGGTGGGAAGAAAGAAACAGAAGCAGCAACAGATCCTTCACCAGATAGAGGGGCCTCAACACCACCATCCCACCACGGATGCAGCCGGGAAGAATTAAAGATCTCGGGAGAACAAGTGTTGGCAGACAACCCCAGTGGGCAGCCGGGGCCTTGACACCAAAAACCAGTCTGAGTAGTCAGAGGCAGCAGGGAGCGAGGCCAGCGGAGAACACCAAGCCGGAAGAAACTTCCGCCACCCAGCAGACCCGCAGCGACCCCTACGGGTGCTCAAATTCCAGAGGTTAATCAGCCCGGTGCTCCCAACTAATGAGAGACTGGAGCTGGGCGTAAGAGGCTGAAAACCCGCAGGTTTAGTAAACATAGCCCAGCATCACATCCCTCCATGGCCTGATCTGAGCTGCCAACAAGGGATAAGGCAGGAGAGGGAGAACAAAGCATTCTGATACCTGGCTAGAGCGCCTGCACCATGGTGGGCACTGTGGCACATGGGGCTGGAGAAGGAGTGCCTCCCGTCACTCAGAGAGGGGCCTCCTTCGCAGTCATCCCTGTGGGCCAGTTAAAGCTGCTTCCAGCTTATGACCAGCCTGACAAAATGACACGAAGCAAAAGAAAAACTGGGAGGGATACAAGCCCTTAGACAGAGACAAGAACCTCCTGGAGGGAAGCTGGGCAGTGTCTGGCCCTGTTGGGATGGCATCCGTGGAGCCCCTGAGTCTGAAGGGAGCAACTGGGGAAGAGGGAGTGGGAGAGGGAAGGGAGTTAACGGTTCTTCTGGAACAGTACCAATGTGGGGGGAGGCGCCGGTGAGGGGATGGGCAGGTCTGGAACTCATGGAAGGTAGACAGGGGAGGAAATAGGCCCTTGGTGTCCCCTCCCCACCTGACCCAGGCCTGGTGAGTGCCAGCTGCCCCAGCCGGCCCTAGTGGCGGCTGGAGACCAGACCTTTCACTTTGGACATCTTCTTAGTGGGCTGCCTCTGCTCAGCATGGGGGGGACACTCTCGTTCAGCCAGCTGTTGCTCCATCTCCTGAGCTGAGGAGGACGCAGTAGCTTTGAGTGTCTTCTTGATGTTGGTAACCTGGAGGGAGACACAGAATTGGTGTGGTCAGCTTGTAAGCGCCAGAAACTCACTGCAACTTGTTTTCGCTATAAGGGGGGCCACTCAAGGGAAGAAGCCAGAATCCTCTGCAAGAAAATCTGAGATTATCTTCAGAAACTCAGATGAGGAGAAACAAGCAGGGGCTGCTCATGGAAGATACATGGAAATGAGTCAAGTAAAAAAGTGGAACTAATGCTTTCTTGGTTGAAAATGGGGAATAAGCCAAGTGGTAGTGGACCATTTGGCAAAAAGGTACAACACAGCAAGTGAAAGAAAGCACTGGTTAAAATGGCCATAGAAAAAGAAAGGGTGACACAAGATGCTATACTCAGCTCATTACTGTTCACATATGCAACCACAGATATTTTCACCAGAACTTTGGGAATACAATTCCCGAATTCCCACGAGCCCTTCTTGAATAAGCAACTAGAGGATAAACTTCAGCCAACTAAGTGACAAATGACAAAAAATGTAGTAAAAGAAAAATGCGACCACAGTACTGTTTTCAGCATTCCTTTCTTCGATTAACAGAGAGGCTCCGAAATATTTAAGCAACTCCTAAGCATATCCTATGCAATATCTGTGTACTGCTCTAGGATGAATGTTCTACCATTTTTTAATTAGTTCCCAGTTTGTTTTTCACTTATGTATGGTGCTCCTGTGAACAGCCCCCCATGTTTACTTTTGCATACTTTTGTGAACACCTGTGGAGGACATATTCCTAGAATTGAGCTTTCCACATCAAAGGGTTTACACATTCTACTTTAGTAACGATTGCCATACTGCCTTCTGAAAAATGATTGTACCAACTTGTCCTTCTACCAATCGTGTACTCCTGTGCCCGTATTTATACACATTCCCCAACACCAATTCTAATGGACTGTTCATGCCTTTGCCCTTCATCTAGTTGAGGTGTATTGGTGCAGAGTGAGGTGTATGTTTGGCGGTAAGAAAGTAAAGGCGGGGACTTCCCTGGTGGTGCAGTGGTTAAGAATCTGCCTGCCAGGGCTTCCCTGGTGGTGCAGTGGTTGAGAGTCCGCCTGCCGATGTAGGGGACACGGGTTCGTGCCCCGGTCCGGGAAGATCTCACATGCCGCGGAGCAGCTGGGCCCATGAGCCATGGCCGCTGAGCCTGCGCGTCCGGAGCCTGTGCTCCGCAACGCAAGAGGCCACAACAGTGAGAGGCCCACGTACCGCAAAAAATTTAAAAATTAAAAAATTTTAAAAATTTTTAAAAAATTTAAAAAATCTGCCTGCCAATGCAGGGGACACAGGTTTGAGCCCTGGTCCAGGAAGATCCCACATGCCGCGGAGCAACTAAGCCCGTGCGCCACAACTACTGAGCCTCCACTCTAGAGCCCGCGAGCCACAACTACTGAAGCCCGCGCGCCTAGAGCCCATGCTCCGCATCAAGAAGCCACCGCAATGAGAAGCCCGCGCACCGCAACGAAGAGTAGCCCCCGCTCACCTCAACTAGAGAAAGCCCGCATGCAGCAATGAAGACCCAATGCAGCCAAAAATAAACAAGTAAAATTTTTAAATAAATAAATAAAAGAGATATTTGTTTTTGTTTCACTTCAGTGTATTCTGATGGCCTTGGGGGAAAGGTTAAGAAATGTGATTTCTCCGTTATCACCGCTTTATAAAATAACAAGGTTTGTCCAGTTTGATATGTTTTCTAAGCATTCATTCAAATGCCTATTTACCTCCTCAAGCAGCTTTTTCTTATAGAAACTATCTCCCAGTAAGCTATTATTTCAGGTGCTCAGTGACCCTGGTAAGCCAGAAAAAGAAATGAGACTTACCCCAAGGAAAAACCTGGTTTGTTCTGCACTTCTGACACGCCACTCAAGACCCCGTACCTTCCTTCCCTTCCACAACATGTGCCCTCCACTCGAGCCACGCTAGTCCCCGGCCTCACACCCGGAAGCAGTCATTTCTTCTGCCTTGTTGCCTTTCCTGCACCCTGTTATTCCAGCCTGGGCAAGCCTCCTCCTTCGCTAGCCACCTCTGACCCTACCTCTTCCACAAACCCGTCCTGACCACTAGCCTCCCCTCAACCTATATTGCCTGGCAGCGCCCTCTCACTCTCGGGTGGTGGCATCCTGTGTGCTGTGTCTCCTCTGTGTTTCAGGAGTTCACATCTAGCTTCCAGTAAGACTACGTACTGACAAAGTTGAATCCTCCACAGTCAGGTAAACATGCCATAGGGAAAAAGAGGGCTTCTTGGGCAAGTGTCTCTTAGCCTAAGAAACGAGGCCCTTTATCTTAAACAAGGCCTCAGCCTGGATGGGGGGATGACGTGGCTCACAGTGGGCCCTATTATGGATATGTCATGCTCAATCAGTTTGATTGTTAGCATTTTAAACACAGGGAACTCACAAAGTAGACTGCCGAGCCAATAACAGACTCTCATAGTTGAAGGGGAGTTAAGAGTCAACTAGCTTTTTGTAATAGCTGTGCAGGTCTACCTGCAGATAGCTCCTTCCGGGATCCAAGAGTGGCCATTCATGTAGGTCCACCAGTTAAGCCCATCTCAGCTTCAAGAAACAATCCTGAGAAGTCTAACTGCTCTTGCACAGAGCCGCCCTTTAAACGACGACTAGTATCCCGCAGACTTGTCTTCTTTGGCCTAAATGCCCTGATCCTTCTAATTTTCTTCCTTGAGTAGTCTGGCTTGCAGGCCATCCCCATCCCATTACCCCAGATGACCTAGAGTTTGTCAAGCCCCTCAAATCATGGGCCTCAGGAATTTTCAGGTGGGACTGCGCCTGCTAACAAAATCACAGCCTAGTTCTACTAGAGACTTTAAATATTCAGGCAAAAGGAGAAAGAAGAGAGTCTTAGGGTAGGAAAACCTCTTTGAGCTATGGGGCAGAGCAAAGGGAGACAACAGAAGTAGAGTGCACAGTGGGGAAAGGGTTACATAGAAAAGAAGAACGGGGAGATGGAGAGAAGCACACTCTTGGTGCACCACACAGCCAACAGGCTCAAGATCTGTCACTAACTTAACTCCTGGGGCATTTTCTACATAAAGAAAAACAGGGCTTATGTCCAATTATGCTCTATTACCTACCTGACTGGAACACAGCCTATTTTGTGAATGCAGCAAGAACTACAGATTGACATTCCAGAGAACATCAGTCTTATAAGCACACTGAAATATAAAGAAAAATACACTCCAAAATCAAATGTAAATGAGGAGGTGCTTTGTGGAGGTGATCATTACCTCCCCTCCAGGGTATTTGCTCAGAGGTAATGACACAGCTCATAATGTTATTGTTCTATCTCCTCAAGGTATGCTGGAATTGTAACTAATTATGCGCTATTTCTGTGAAAAACTAAAAGGAGAGAATATTCTTAGGCAGTTTGTGATAGGGCTGATTTCGTTAAGAGGGAAGACTCTTAAAGCTAATACTCAACAGAAGATAGCTGCTGTTATAAGATTTTGGGAGAAAAACGTCAAGATTTCCCCTCTGGGAACAAGCAATCTAACTTAAGGACAAGTAAAGAAAAGATCAACTCAGTTGAGAAAATGACTATAAAAGTTAAGTCAAGGGCTTCCCTGGTGGCGCAGTGGTTGAGAGTCCACCTGCCGATGCAGGGGACAGGGGTTCGTGCCCCGGTCTGGGAAGATCCCACATGCCGCGGAGCGGCTGGGCCCGTGAGCCATGGCCGCTGAGCCTGCGTGTCCGGAGCCTGTGCTCCGCAACGGGAGAGGCCACAACAGTGAGAGGCCCGGGTACCGCAAAAAAAAAAAAAAAAAAGTTAAGCCAAGAGTAACGGAAGCATAAATACAGGCAGAATAGGACAGAATTACAGCTGTGTTTGTGGTAGATCTGTTTTATTTTCAAGTCAACAAATACTTAGTGAGCACCTTCCATGTGCCTTCAGCTGGGGGACGGTCAGCATCCCTCACATAGTAGCCAGATCATGCATCTGTGAATGGAAAAACTGTCAAGGCTCTGGGCTTTGACCACGCTCCCACTCTTCTCATACCTGTCTGTTCTAGATTTCCTAGAAGATTATTAAATTAGTAAACTGTTTTAATGGGTAGTGGAGGTGACCTTGGAGGTTTCCTCAAATTTCTTTCTCTCAAACTTAATCAAATCCTTACTGCCACCTGGTGGCAGCATCAGGCTCTGCCAGCTGTGTTTTCCAGCAGCGGGCCGCTGAGAGCTAATCCATGTGTGCTGGCTCTCATTTAATAACCATAATCTAAGGAGCCCACACTGTTGTCTACGTATTGGTCGTGCCTCAACATTAGGCAGTGCCTTCTTTCATCAGATGCCATTTTTTCTGGAAATAAACTTGAGCCATTCAAAATTCTAAAACTAGTATCATTCAGTTTTGCAAATGACCACAGTCAAGCCCACCACCTGCCACACAATTAGCAACAGTCCGAGCACAATGGGGCAGCCAGTAGCGATCAGACTCCTCCTCCTGCGCCACCAACCAGGTTTAAGAGTGTTTCAGGCTATCCCAGGTCAGGTGGGCGTTCCGCCTCCAAATCTACTGTTTCCAGGGTCTGATGTACAGGGAAGAATCAGTGAATACTGTCCTACTTTGCTCAGACATCAATCCCAGGTCAGAGAAGAGACCAAAATATTCAAGAGGGGGATCACAGAGCTTATTAGAGAAGCTGCAGGCTTACTTTCCTAATTGCATCTGTCTTTGACTAATGCTAAATTAAATATAGTTCACACTTCTTTGGCTAGAAGTAGAGTTAAAAATTTACAGTGGATGGAACATTCACAGCGTAGGTATGCATATATATACCGGGATGTGTGTATCTGAAATAAATGCCCTCTAGTTCATGGAAGCAGAGTGCAGCAGTCCACTGACACCTATAGGGTGTGCCTGAAATATAAACACTCATTTGAGCACCTGTTATGTGCTCATTAGGCATGGGACAAGGAGCTGGGCTTACAAAGACCAGGTTTTATTTTCAAGGAGTACATACAACAGAGCAGGGGAAATCTTCATATTTTACAAATCCCCCTTAGAAAGGCACAACTACTTATTTCTTATGTTCCTTAGCTGTAACTCTGGGTCCCATTCTGCTACACTCTAGGATACCTGACTTCTAAAATTCATTAAATACCATTAATGCTTCAAGCTCCATCACGCTAGAAAAGGACTTTCAGTGCTAAAATTCTGGTCTTCAGGGCTCCAAACAAATAGGGAGATGGTTCCACAGGTGTCCAGGCTATAGGCAGACAAATGCCCACTAACTCAAGGGCTGGAGCCTGCATCTCTCCCAGAGGCTAAAAATGTCCTGAACAACCAGGCATCTAACACCACAATCACACACTTATCTTCACCTGCATTTCATCCACCAAATCTTTTCCCTTTTTTCCTTTTTCAAGATGAAACATATCATGCATTTTAAATGGTTACAACATACACATACAGATTAGAGAAGAATACAATGAACACTGTGCACCCACCACACAACTTAAGAGGCAGAGCAGCACCGGGGCCTTGAAGCCCCATGTGCCCCAGCCCAGCCGCACCCCGCCCTCTGCCCCGCCTGGTAACCACCATCCCTCCATCCATCTTTAAGACCCATCCCCAAACTCGTTTCTTTTGCTCTACAGCTGCAAAGTGCGTGTAAACTGAGGAATTACAACATTCCGCTCCCCGAGCCCGCTCACGCTCTGGTGACCAGGAATCAGAAACGAGACGGACAGCACCAAGAGGAGGGCCTGGGTCACACTCGCCTCTACCCCAGCACCTCACCCAGTGCCCACGAGCGAGTGAGTGCTGTTTCATCTACGCCAAGATCACAAGACAAGGGACAAACAGGGATACCCTGGAGTGGGGACAGGCGTTCTCTTCCTCACCTCGGCCTCTACCTGCTGCTGAGTTCGGCTGTGGTTTTCCTTGTACTGGTTGGCTCTCAGAACTTGCTGCTCGATGCCCAGCAGGACTGCCTCGCAGCCATCGCACCTATATAAGAGATAACCAGCCCTGAGCCCCAGAAAAGCCTGGTAGTTGTCCTGCAGCCTCCCAAATCTCCCTCCCCGATTCCTTAGAGACTTCCTGTAACACTCCGTCTGCCAGGGCTCTTGCCCCTTCACTCCTTCCAAAAGACAGGTGTTTCTGAATACATAACATAGGGCATATGGAAACAAACATGGAGGATGTGGGGTGGTTTCTTAGAATACAGCTTTAATTTCCAACCTCTGTATCCCATGGGAAAGCTTCACGGACTGTGCAATTAAAGGGATTAGGAGGGACTTCACAGATGGCACTGATTAATCAGTTTTCTCAATAGAAAAATTTATTTTCTAAAAGCATCCTATTTTGAAGATTGCCCTTTTTCTCAGAAGTGTGTTACTTCCCAACTGCCACCCCCTCCTCATTATATCATTTTCCCCACTTTTTATTTTGAAAATTTAAATACGTTAAAAAAAAAGTTGAAGGTATAGTACAATAAATAGCCACATACCCTCCACTTTAGAGTCAACAGTTGGGAACATTCTGCATATTTGTGGTGCTGCTCTACATGCCAATTTTGTTTCAAATCTAACTCCAATGCATAAAAACAAGTTGTAGGAATTCGTACTAGTAAACATCCTGGAATGGGGGCTAGAATAGGCCCTCTGGATGCAAACACGTTGAAGCCAGACTATGGAGGTGAAAGACGGTGTCAGTCATCTCAAAAACGGAAAAAGACAGCCAACTTTAGTGGGACTGGAAACCTAGATTTTGTATGCCAGACCATTTTCATGTTAGGGGTGTTTTCTAAGTTTATTTCCCATTTAGTCTGACTTCACCGTTTTAAAATCTTTTGAAAGTTACTGCTTGTGTCAGATGTTGTAAAGGGAAGGGGTCTGGAGTCACACTTGGGACAGAACCTGGGGTAAAGGGTGGGCAAGTACATGCCTGGGGATCCAACAGTAGCTGAAGTGAGGGAAACTTAGGGGGCTGTGGACCCCCAGAGGGTCAAAGCTGGGCTGTACATCCCTGGATACACACCCCTAGAGGCTAAGCCAGAGAGTCAGTCTGTACATCCCTGGATACACACCCCTAGAGGCTAAGCCAGAGAGTCAGTCTGTTTAAAGACAAAATGAACCCCAGCCCTCTGCACAAAGTCTGCCTACTCTGCTTCATGGCCTCCGACGTGCCATGTGCCGCCTGGGAACACACACTCTCCTCACCTCCAATTATACTCTCACCCTGGCCCTCCTTCACAACTCAGCCTTGAATCACACCATGACAAATCCATGTAGAACGTGCAACAGCTCTTGCGAACATCAAATTCCATTAAAATGGAGTACATGCAAATGTTCCACTTCCTTTTATATACCAGAATATGGTTATCAAATATTCAGTATATGAGTCTGTGTTCCAACTTAGAATAGCCCATTCCTTGTCTTTAATATCCTTCACAATGTTTTACAAACACTAGCCCAATGTTACCGATGCCGAACTTGGTTCTCTTATCCAAAGAATCTTACCAACACTAATTCCCAAGCTTGGTCAAACACTGAGGGTGAGTCTGCAAAGCACAGGATCAGTGTCACACAGCGAGGCTTCAGAGGCTCCACCTGCCAACTCTGGGCATTTTACAGCCTGCTACTGAACAGCCCCCAACTGCACAGGACAAGAACTATTTTACAACCATGGCACTAGGAAGCCTGAAGTGATTCCTACTGCCACACAGCTGTAGTCACAAATGCAGCCCCACTCCCTAGCTTGCTGTCCCAAGGCCCCAGCTCCCAGGCAGCCCCAGCTGATACCTGGAGACCACATTTCCCCAAACAGAGGCATAGAGGGCATGCTAGGTATCCCCTCCCTAAAGAGGGGGGCACCTCCTTCTTTGAGCCTCACCATTCATGCAAGGTCTTGACAATATTATTGATATCTTTCTTTCGGATGTCACGGCCAATGCAGAAATCCACTTCTAGCAGCTGGTTTCGCTGATCCAGCTTGCCCTGGATGATATCAGTGTAGACAGCCTCGATGATGAGGTCTTCCAGTTCCCGGAGATTCCGCATCTCCAGGTCCTTCAGCAGCACGGAGTAGGGGATACACTATAGATAAGGTACATGTGATGTTTACAAAAACCATTGGTAAACATTAAAGAAAATTCAGGTTATTACTCAGATAGCCAACATATGCCTCAGGGCTTTGGGAAATGCAGTCTAGTGGTAATTATTAACATCTATGGCAACAAGAGATGGATAAATGAGCTGTGAGACCCGTGGGATCCAAACAAGACCCACAGCATCTAGGAATGCGTTCTCCTCCATCCCCTGCCTCCTGGACTTTGCTCAGCTTCCAGCTTTCATGCTCTGAAGCACACTCTTAGAGATCCCAAAGACTCTTTCTAGAGGAAAAAGGGATATCCTCAGAATGTGGCACTCTGCTGCCTTTTGGAAGCTGGCAGAATTTGTATAAGACGCCAGATCATCAAAAAAAACTCCAAAGAATCTCAGACACTGGACCCACAAACTGGCTGCTTGCCCAGCAGAGCACAATTAAAAATCTTACAGTCTAATGCACCCACCTACAGGTGACCAGTGGATACTGCAAGCTCAGAGGTCATCCTGAAGTTTACATGTTTTCTTGGTCTCTGACAACCAATGTCAATTCCCCAACAGTAGTCCTGTAATGGACTGTACCGACATTCTGCATGACTCCAAGACAACTGGATATCTAAATACCAGTTTTCTGTAAATCCTATGACACATCACTATTAGTTTGAAAATTAACACAGCAATCAAATCTGCAGAAACAGGAGGAAGATGTATGAGGAGAAGAGGGCAAACATACCTGGGGGTTTTTCTATGACTAAAGGTCTGAAATCCAGGGTTGGTACAGGGGCTTAGAATGACAGGTTGGACAAAGGATTAACCTCCAAATTATACAAGCAGCTCATGCAGCTCAAGAGCAAAAAAACAAACAACCCAATTCAAAAATGGGCAGAAGACGTAAATAGACATTTCTCCAAAGAAGATATAGAGATTGCAAACAAACACATGAAAGGATGCTCAACATCACTAATCGTTAGAGAAATGCAAATCAAAACTACAATGAGGTATCACCTCACACCAGTCAGAATGGCCATCATCAAAGAATCTACAAACAATAAATGCTGGAGAGGATATGGAGAAAAGGGAACACTCTTGCACTGTTGGTGGGAATGTAAATTGATACAGCCACTGTGGAGAAAAGTATGGAGGTTCCTTAAAAAACTAAAAATAGAACTACCACACAACCCAGCAATCCCACTACTGGGCATATACCCTGAGAAAACCATAATTCAAAAAGAGTCATGTACCACAATGTTCACTGCAGCTCTATTTACAATAGCTAGGACATGGAAGCAACCTAAGTGTCCAGCGACAGATGAGTGGATAAAGAAAACGTGGCACATATATACAATGGAATATTATTCAGCCATAAAAAGAAACGAAATTGAGTTATTTGTAGTGAGGTGGATGGACCTAGAGACTGTCATACAGAGTGAAGTAAGTAAGAAAGAGAAAAACAAATACCATATGCTAACACATATGTATGGAATCTAAAAAAAAAAAAGTTCTGAAGAACCTAGGGGCAGGACAGGAATAAAGATGCAGAGGTAGAGAATGGACACTTGAGGACACGGGGAGGGGGAAGGGTAAGCTGGGATGAAGTGAGGAAGTGGCATGGAAATATACACACTACCAAATGTAAAACAGATAGCTAGTGGGAAGCAGCCGCATAGCAAGATCAGCTCGGTGCTTTGTGACCACCTAGAGGCATGGGATACGGAGGGTGGGAGGGAGACGCAAGAGGGAGGAGATATGGGGATATAAGTATATGTATAGCTGATTCACTTTGTTGTACAGCAGAAACTAACACACCATTGTAAAGCAATTATACTCCAATAAAGATGTTAAAAAAAAAAGAATGACAGGTTGCAGAAACGAGGGAAAAAGTCGCTCCTACTCTTTGCTACACTTGAGAAGTTCATGATCAGGACAAAAAAAAATTCAGGTCCTCATTTCCTAACAAAATAGGCCTCCCACCTGAAGTGCCCAGCTGAGAATCAGAAATTTGTGATTAGGCCAGATAAAATAATTTTAGCACGTGAAACAGCAATCCAAGAACAAATATACATCTCTCCAGCTCAATCACAGAGGGGAAATGCAAAAAGCAAACTTTTTCAAAGGCACAGCCCCACAAAAATTTATAGACATTTAGGCTGGGATTGGGCAGAGAGCCAAAAATCAACTATAAATTAATCAGACCTGGATCTTCTTTGTTAATGGCTATAAGCAGCTGGTTGCACGTCTTCTTCTAAAAAGAAGAACTCAGAGATATAGTGGAGTGGTATCTTACAGAAGGTTAGGGTCAGAAGTTAGCACAGAAGGCAAAAATTCCAATTAGTAAAATTAATCTTGAAAATCCCCAGAGGAAGGCAGCATATTAAAAAATCTATCTCTCAGTAAGTTCAACATAGCAAGTTTTTCCTCCTGCACAGGAACAGTTCACTGTGCACTGAGCAACAGCTGAAGCAGTTAACTTGCCTTGAGATGCCTTGATGTTTGAAAAATCTGTATCTTGAAACAGCAGTCTCCTTTAAGCATGGCAAAATGCTCACAGCACGTGGGGTACCACGGCATGCCAGAACTGAGACCTGCTGATTCACAATCACTCCTGGGCATACTTTTCCTAAATGGAATGGTGAGTAATTATCTACACTATTTTAACTGTTATCTTTTTCTCTTTTGTCCTTTGCCAGGCAAATTTTATGCATTTATGATGCAACTCAACTGTGTGTAGCTGGGAGTTCCCACACTGATGCCAATGTGACACCTGCCTCGAGGTAAGGAGGAAGACAGGAAAGGGTTTGGATCGTACCTTCATCCTTGACGCCAAGCTCACGATGGTAAGGTGTTTCAGCTTGTTCTGCTGAGCTGTGCTCAGTTCTGGCAGGCTCTCCTTGTTGGCTGCTCAGTCCCACCCACCACAAAAATCAAGACACAAAATAAAATTAGGATTTCTTCATGGAATAAGCACACCAACTCCCCACATCAAACCTGCTATTGAATCACTGTCATGACTCTGCACTTATTCACTAGGCAAATGTTCCATAAGCACCTCCCATCTTCTCTGAAATACCATGTGCTACCAAAGAAGACAAAACTGAATCTCTACACACAAGAAGCTTAGTCTCCTAAGAAGCCGGGCATCAGTGCACAAAACGGCATGACAATTCTCTTACTGGAGTACTATTTTCAACATGTCTTCACTGAGCGTCTGTTATGTGCAATGCACTGTCTTAAGTGATTCAAGGAGAACAGACGGGGCTTGTCAGGGCTGCTACACTCCGCAACTCCAGGAGCACCAACTACCACCCAGAGTCGTGCAACTCAATGGCCCTGGATTTGTCCTCAGTCTTACCATCCAAAGTTTCAACAGCTACAAATGCAAGAGAACTACCAGAAGAAAGGTACAAACTACCAGAAGAGAACAAGAGGGTGAGGAGGTGGGGGAGAGGCAGAAAGGGAAACAGGGGGAGAGAAAAAAGAGAGAGTGCAAGTGAGTGCAGTCACACTGGGGAACTGGGGAGGTACAGGAGACAAAAAGAAAGAAAGGTGGACTATGAGATGATCCTTGAAGGACAGGCAAAACTTTAGCAATAACAATAATAGCAACAGCAATGGCACCAGCCAAGGCAACGTATATGGCAAGCTTTACTTAGTGTAAGTGCACACACAGATCCGTTCATATACACACACATCCAGTTAGTCCTCACAACAGCCCCACAAGACAGATTCCAAATGTCTTCCATTCCTTATCCATAATGCTGGATTCCAAAAAGGTGAATCCACACTGCTTTTGCTCCCTTGAGCACGGTGCTGAAATTCATTTGGTGGCAAATCATGACCTAAATTGAGTTAGGCTTTTTATCCCACTTGTTGTGAATATTCATTTGTTTTGCTGCAAAACTGTGAATGTGTTTGACTACCGGTGCTGCCCACATCTCTCGAGGGTGTTACATAAAAAAGTATATGCATCATATTACCTTTTTAAAGTCCCCAAAATTCTAAATTATGAAACATCTAGCCCAAGAAGTGCAGATAAGGGATTGTGGACCTTTTTATTACTCCCATTTTACAGATAAGGAGACTGAGGTACAGAAGACCATTTAATTTACCAAAGAACACACAACTATTGAAGTGGACACAGAATATAATGCAAGAATCCTGGTTCTAGAGTCTGTAAAATGCTGCTCTTTAGTGAGGATGGAAACAAAGGATACACACACTGGAACAAAGTGAAGGTCAGAAAAAGCTGGCAAGTGGCAAACTGTCCAGTCTGGCAGCAGCACCGAGTAAGTAGAAGTGACCATGGAGAAAGAAAATGAGAAAAAAGGGGAAGTCGAGGACATAGTAGAGAAGACCCTGAGTCACACCACTAAAAGAAACTGCCAGGCCTATATCATTATCACTAAAATAAACTAGGGAAGCCAGACAAAAATGGCTTGGGTGGAAGGTAAGTTAGTGTCTGGACATTCATGCACCTCATTCCTGATATTTAAGATTCTAATTTATCAATACAATGACTCAAATGATCTACAAAAGAGAATGGGGTAAGTAGATTATGGAGTATTCGATTATGGAATATTAAAAATGACTACAAAGACTTAAAACATGGATAAATGCCTATGAAATAAGTGAATAAAGCAAGATATAAAATGGTATACATAATCTACTTACACCTACATATCAGAAAGCACAAGCACAAGGAAGAAAAGTCCAGCACCATAATGCTAACAGTAGTTTAATGGGAGTACAAGTGACTTTTTTCCCTGTTTTCCAAACTTTCTTCAATATGATGATAGTATTTAGATAATATTTACAACGCTTAAATACTTTACAAAGTATTCTGACATTTCACAACACTCCAAGTGTTCTACAAACACCAGTCCTCAAGAATCTCATCTGGAAAATAAACAAGGGCTATATTTATGGATGAGCATAAACATAGTCCCCATTTACCCACTGGGAAATAAAAGGTGGGAACAAAAGTCCTCATGGGAGGTCACTTACAGAGCACAGTAAAATGAGAAACAGCCAGGTTAGGAAGATACCACCCCATGTTTTATATCCCAGACCTCAGTGACCCTCATGAAGGCAACATATCCAGACAGAGCAACAAAATTAAGAAAAGTCTTTGGAGGATCTTAACCAACTCACCTATGTAATCTGGGTATGTTCCATAGGCAAACAGATTCAGCAACTGCAAATAAGCAGCATTACCTCCTTCTGCAAGCTGAGGAGGAAAAAAAAAAGCAGTTCACAGACCAAGCTACCAATCACTGCAGTGTTCAAGAAGAGGGCAGGTGATCACATGCCACAGTTCTGACCGTTTTATTGCTTGGTCCCTGAGGTCCCTCCCAACTCTTTGAGTCTTTGGGAAAAAATAAATAAGGCCCCAAGTTTAATTTTTCTCTCTCAGGAATACATGCTTTACACTGCACAGAGCATGCCCAGGAGCTACTTTTGTCACACAGACACACACACACACACAAAGCAGTAAGCACTGGGAGCAGTTCAGGTTTGCTCAGGATTCCCCTGCCATCAAAACAGACTGGAGGGACTTCCCTGGTGGCGCAGTGGTTAAGAATCCGCCTGCCAATGCAGGGGACACGGGTTCAACTCCTGGTCCAGGAAGATCCCACATGCGGCGGAGCACTAAGCCTGTGCGCCAAAACTACTTAGCCTGCGCTCTAGAACCCATGCACAACAACTACTGAGCCCACGCGCCTAGAGCCTGTGCTCCACAACAAGAGAAGCCACTGCAATGAGAAGCCCGCGCACTGCAACGAACAGTAGCCCTCGCTCTCCACAACTAGGGAAAGCCCGTGCACAGCAACAAAGACCCAACACAGCCAAAAATAAATCAAATAAATAAGTTAAAAAAAAAACAGACTGGAGCAGTCTTGTCAATATACCAGCTTGGCGGGTACAGCACAAGGCACTATCAATCCAAACTGAAAAAAGTGTAGGGTTGGCTCCAAGCTTCAGGACTACATGTGGACTGTGAATGCTGGAGATTAGCACAGCATAAGGCGTGACAGAACAGCCCAGCTGCGACAGGAAACCAGGATACCAGCCCCAAATAAAAGTTTTCATTAGAATTACTTATTCCTCGCTAATGCTAATGGCAAAGAGCTATCTGTAGAAGAAAAACGAAAGAGATACTGTTCTGCCAGGAACTGCTCTACTCTGCTCTGCTGCCAGTTACCGTAACTGGGTGTTTCCCTTACTCACAAATATGTACCTGTTACTCTTCCAATTTACCAAACTCAATAAAGTCTAAACAGGAACCAAGTGGTATTCTGTGGACACCAACAATACCACTTGATTTTAACCATCTTTTAAAAAAAGCTTCCAAAAACTACGTCTGTAATTTCTGACCACTGAAAGGCAGCTAGCTTATTCCCAGCTCACATATGGAAAAAAAACAAACTATGGGAAGATAAGGGTGATTTGCTAAGCACTCCAACGAGAACTCTAGCATCTGAATACCCCAGCCTACTGTCTCAGGTTACCGAGAATCTCCGGAGGCCCTGAATCATAAGTGGAAGAGACCATCAAATCTAGCCCCCACTTTTCAGACAGACGATTACAAAACTAGCCATAAAAGACTATTTTCTCTAAAGCAGACACTCCAAAATTTCTCCCACTGGCCTAAGTCAACAAGGTCTTTCTGGCTTTAATTTTCATCCATCTCCTCTTACCCAAACTTCCATATGAAACAACCACCTGGCATATTCATTCAGGCTTTTCACAAACTTGAAGAAACACACTACCCTTTGGTCATCTCTTCTTTTGAAAAATGATGAGCTACCAAGCCATGAAAGAGCAGGGAGGAAATTTAAATGCAATATTACTAAGTGAAAGAAGCCACTCTGAAAAGGCTCCATATGTATGATTCCAACTACACAACATTCTGGAAGAAGTAAAAAGATCAGTGGCCAGGGATTAGAGGGGAGGAAGGGATGAAGAGGCAGAACAGAGGACTTTTAGGGCAGTCAAATACTCTGTATGATACTGTAATGGGACATGTCATTACACATTTGTCTAAACCCATAGACTATAAAACACCAAATGTGATCCCTAATGTAAACTATGGTCTTTGGGTGATAATGACGTGCCAGTGTAGTGCCACACTGGTGGCAGGCTGTTCATGTATGAGAGCACAAGGTGTATTAGAACTCTCTGTAGCTTCCTCTCAACGTTGCTGTGAATCTAAAACTGCTCTAAAGAAATAAAGCCTATTAAAAAAAAAACTCAGTTTTCTTAAATTTCCCTCACAGGATTCCTTTTCTATCTCTGGTAACTAAATTTTTACTGAAAGTCTACTGTGTGTCAGGCTACATAATAAGCTCTAAGGAAAACAATGGTGAGCACAGTAGATCTTACCCTCACGGAGCTTACAGTCTAGCAAGACAGGCTGACATCAAACAAAAATTTACAATTAAAAAATAAAACTAGGGGCTTCCCTGGTGGCGCAGTGGTTGAGAGTCCGCCTGCTGATTCAGGGGACGCGGGTTCGTGACCCGGTCCGGGAGGATCCCACATGCCGCGGAGCAGCTGGACCCGTGAGCCATGGCCGCTGAGCCTGCGTGTCCGGAGCCTGTGCTCCGCAATGGGAGAGGCCACAACAGTGAGAGGCCCACGTACCGCAAAAAAAATAATAAATAAATAAAACTAGGTCTTCCTGTTTCCAGCTATTGCAGGGAGAGGCAATGATGCCACTCCACACATCTGCAATGGATGATCATGGGGAACTGCTCAAGTTTACTAACCAAGAGGAATAAGCAGATGTACAGCAGCAAGTCCAGTAACGTGAAGACCCATACTCCTTCTGCTACAACGGGCTGATTCACAGCAGGGCTACAGGCATGGAGCCGGCAGCTAATGGCAAAGGTGTCCTAGTGTCATGAAGAGAAGAACTGGCCAGCAAAAGCCAGCCACCCCATATGTGTGGACCACCATCAACAAGAATGCCTGGGCGACACTCAGTAGCATCGCGCACATGATCCTCAAGAACAAGTACTGCCCAGATCTGCACATGGTGGCCGTCAGCAGAGCAGGCACCACCCTGGGCAGCCAGGAAGAAGCTGTGATGGTGAAGAGGAAGCCAACCCACCCTACCAAGAGCTCCTGAGCACATCCTCCAAAGTAAAAAGATGTCACCAGACTTTTCGATCAATCAATATAAAAGTATCAATCAATAAATATAAAAATATCCAAAATGGGAAGTAGAGGTTGAAAAAGTATAGGTTGCTTTACATGTCTGTGCCACCTGGTTACTCTTCACCAGATCTTCTCATTTTTAAGGCACAACAACCAAAAGTGATACCCAAGGTTTTAATAACAACATCAAACAAGCAAACAAAGCAAAAAGGACTACTTCCCAGCTTTTCATGTCATATCTTTTTTTTTTTTTTTTTTTGGCCAACGTTGGGGGAATATGTGGAATCTTTTTTTATTTTTTTTATTTTTGGCTGTGTTGGGTCTTCATTTCTGTGCGAGGGCTTTCTCTAGTTGCGGCGAGCGGGGGCCACTCTTCATCGCGGTGCACGGGTCTCTCACTATCGCTGCCTCTCTTGTTGCAGAGCACAGGCTCCAGACGTGCAGGCTCAGTAGTTGCAGCTCACGGGCCTAGCTGCTCCGCGGCATGTGGGATCTTCCCAGACCAGAGCTCGAACCCGTGTTCCCTGCATTGGCAGGCAGATCCTCAACCACTGCGCCACCAGGGAAGCCCTGTCATATCTTTTTTACACACCTTCTTCAGCACAACACTGCCCTTTTCACAGGAACAATATATTCTTTTTTTTAAATAAATGTATTTATTTTTGGCTGCTTTGGGTCTTAGTTGCTGCGCACAGGCTTTCTCTAGTTGTGGCGAGCAGGGGCTACTCTTCATTGCAGTGCACAGGCTTCTCGTTGAGGTGGCTTCTCTTGTTGCAGAGCACGGACTCTAGGCTTGCCGGCTTCAGTAACTGTGGCACGCGGGCTCAGTAGTTGTGGCTCGTGGGCTCTAGAGCGCAGGCTCAGTAGTTGTGGCGCACAGGCTTAGTTGCTCTGTGACATGTGGGATCTTCCTGGACCAGGGCTCGAACCCATGTCCCCTGCACTGGCAGATGGATTCTTAACCACTGCGCCTCCAGGGAAGCCCAACAATATATTCTTTATTCATGCCCATCTCATGTTCGATAACAAAAATTTTCTGCTATGTATGTACCTGACCAATTTTCAATGTCTATATTTGCACTGGAGGTTTTTTGTCCCTAAGAATGACTGAAACTACCCCTGTTAAACATCAGTCCATGCTTATACTCTACTTTTCTAATTCATCAGGTTCAGTTGGATTTTTTCCCCTATCTTTCGAATTACTAGCAACCCAATCAAAATTTGCCCCAAATTCAGATGAAAATATTGACCAGAAGGAGCCCAGGACATTATCCTTGCTCTCTTCCCCTGCCTCACCAATTCCTCAAAAGGATATCTCGTGGGTCCACAATGCTTCAGCATGGAAATTGCTTGGAAACCTGGAGAATCACAGGAAGGTTAAGAACAAAGAAGATAGAAAAATTGTTTAGAAACTGCTCTTACCTCCTGCACATTGGCCAGCTCCAGCAGTTCTCCGAAGACATATACTCCAGGAGCCTCCAAAACTTGGCTTATGAGAGCAGTGAGGGCTGAGCCACTGGTACCTTTGGCTAGTAAGATAAACTGTTCCAGGAGATTACTTGAGGGTTTCTGTTCGCCTGCCATTCTCTGGTCTTGAGATCTGTCCAAAGAAAAGTATTTCATTCTTCCTTCTCCTTTGCAAAGTCTATGCCTATTTAATGCTGGATCAGACATCAGAATACTTTAATTTTACAGTATTCAAAAAGGAAAAAACAGCTCCTCAGTCCAGATCTCACTTTGTGAGATGGGTAGCGTTTAACTGGGAGTTAAAGGGATTTTGTCCTTATTCTGAGGTTTGAAATACATTTAGTAAAAGCCACTTCATTCCATCTGGCCCTTTGCCAAAGGCAGCACCGTCTAAGCCCTTAAACCTAACCAGGACCTAAAGAAACACACAGGAGTATCTCAGTAGGTGTCTTATATCTACCTCATTTTTAGACTCTGGTTAAGAAGCAGAGAATCTTGCCAAAACACAGAGGCAGCAAATGTAAGCAAAAGCAATCAGTTACAGCTTCGGTGTGTCATTAGAATCCCACCTATAACCAGATGCAGATAAGGAAAGACAAAAAGCAGACAAGAAAGATGGCCCATTTATCAAATAAGTCATTGATCAGATAGAAAAAGGGGAAAATCATCTTGAAAGATAAGCAGCAACATATTCAAACTAAGAAAATACACACATACATGCTGTGTAAGTCCACGAGGAAAATCCCTTTATTTGGCCTCCTACTGATATGTGACATTTTACCAAACACGACTTCAGAATTTGTACAAAATCTCAAGAAAACAATAAAAAGATTTGAGAAAACAATGAAGATATACTATTGCCACCCTGAAGACATTAGGACAGGAGGGTCCCTCAACTGTATAATCTACTTACTACAAGCTGGGTGTGTGAACACACACACTGCGTATCTATTCTACAGGAGCTCTCCATGAGAAAAGATTACTCCTCCAAAAATGATAATATACTGGGCAGTGTGACAAAATGAAGAAGTATAGTACAGTGAAAAAGACAGTAAATCAAAAAAGGTTAGCTTCGTGAGAAACTAAGTTTTCCTCTGGAGGCAGGCACCAAGAGCGGCAGCCCTTTCACAGTACTACAAAAGCAAGTATGTCGCTTCATCCAGGATTACCTAAGGAGGTCTTGTCGGAAGCAGCAAAAATGAAGTGCTAGGGAATAAATGCTGCTGAGGGAAGGGGTAACTGGGGGGAGAGGGTAGGAAGGAGATGTCGGGGGAAGGTGATGGTTAGGAGAGGAAAAACAAAAACCTCGCTTCCAAGTGGACACGTGCGAAGACATTGAATGACAGGGCGTGGAGATGGAGAAGGGGTAGAAAAACGGACAGAACTTCGGTTCCTCAAAAAAACCTCGGCCTAAGGAGCAAAGCCCGCGGGGGCAAAGAGATGAGAAGGCGCCGATAATCGCTTTCTTCTAGAGTGGGAGAGCCCGAGGAGGCGGCTAGGAACTCAGGAGAGATGAATTCCCGTCCTAGGGGGAGGCGCTATTTTGATGGACGGCAGAGGGGCAAAGGAGCAGCCTTTACGGGTGGGGAAGCGAGAGCAACCGCGGTGCGGATGCTGAGAGTCGCGGAATGGGGTAGACTTCAGGGCGGGTGGCGTGTTCCAAGCAGAGCCGCGGGTGCAGGGTGATGAGCCGCGGGTCGCGCTCCCCGGAGCGGGGGCGGGGCGGTGTGGCTGAGGGCTTTTCCCACGGCTGGCGCTAAGCCTGACGGCCCAGACGAACCTGGCACGCCGGGCCCCACCCTCTCGCCGGCCCCTACCTGTCCTCGCGCCTCTCCGTCCTCTCGGTCGCTGGCTTGGCCTCCCGGCGCCTGCCCGCAGGTTGTCAAGCGTCCATGATCGGCCCGGCGTCCGACGCTTTTCTGCCTCCGCCGACCCGTTGCCCTTGCGGCTCCCCCGGAAGCCTCCCGCCGCTGCACTCGAGTTCCGCCCACACTAGGTTCCCCCGCCGCGTTTGCAGCCTCAGATCTCCAGGGCGGCCCCGGCCGGGGAAAGTGGGTCCCGAGCTGGGCTATAGCCCAGGACAGGGTGGGGGCCCTGAGGAGAGGAATATAGCCTAGGCAGTACTTGGCCCCCCCAACCATCGCCATCACCATCCTGGGCCCTAAATCCATCCTCTTTGGCCGAGCTTTACCCTCAGAAGTTCCGTAGGGCGACTGTGGCTACCCTCGGGGTACAGAGACATAGTAAGCCTAATAACTACCGTTTACTGAGCGTTTTTCCATGTACCAGGTGCTGTACATTGTCTCACTGAATTCTCATAATAACCCTAGGCCTGTCATATTATTCCCATTTTTCAGGTGACATAACTAAGCCTAAAAATCCAAAAGCCAGGGACTTCCCTGGTGGCGCAGTGGTTAAGAATCTACCTGCCCATGCAGGGGACACAGGTTCAAACCCTGGTCCGGAAAGGTCCCACAGATCATGGAGTAACTAAGCCCGTGAGCCACAACTACTGAGACTGCATGCCACAACTACTGAAGGCTGTGCACCAACAGCCTGTGCTCCACAACAAGAAAAGGCACCACAATGAGAAGCCCGCGCACCGCAAAGAATAGCCCCTGCTCGCCGCAACTAGAGAAAGCCCTCGCGCAGCAACATAGACCCAACACAGCCATTAATTAATTAATTAATGATTTAAAAAATCCAAAAGCCGGTAAGTATGAAAGTCTGCTTTGAGGGCTTCCCTGGTGGCGCGGTGGTTAAGAATCCGCCTGCCAATTCAGGGCACATGGGTTCGAGCCCCGGTCCGGAAAGAGCCCACATGCCGCAGAGCAACTAATCCCATGTGCCACAACTACTGAGCCTGCGCTCTAGAGCCTGCCAGCCACCACGGCTGAGCCCACGTGCCACAACTACTGAAGCCCGCACACCTAGAGCCGGTGCCACCGCAATGAGAAGCCCGCGCACCACAACGAAGAGCAGCCCCTGCTCGCCGCAGCTAGAGAAAATCCACGCGCAGCAACCAAGACCCAACTCAGCCAAAAATAATTAAAAAAAAAAAAAGTCTGCTTTGAAACCCAGGCTATCTGAAGCCAAAGACCATGCTCTTCATCTTTATTCAGAAAATATTTTAAAATAAGCAGAAGATGGGTTGAGCCAACAATGGTTCTGTGACCAAAATGACATTCGTGGCGTTGCATTTGGTACTTACCAACTCCCCTGGAAGATGGATAAGAATGCCATGTAACTGAACACTTAGGCTGGTTCCTTTAAAGTATACACCACAGACTTTCAGGTCTTGAAGATGAGGAAAAAAACCCTATTTACCTTTCGTGCATTCGAGTGCAGAAATTAGACAGATACAAAGGAGCCGAGCACCAACGCATTCATCTATTTTAAAATTTTCTTTAGCACGTATTATGTTCTAGAAGTTTATATGAAGATAAGACAAGGTTCTTGCCCTCAAAAAGCTTCAATGTGTTAAGTGCTATGAGAGAGAGATGACAATACTTCGGAAGCACAGAAGAGAATGTGTTGGGGAAGAGAAAGTGGGCATCTTATGGGCAAAAAGGGGAAGAAAAGAGGGCAGTGACCATAGTCACAGAGGCCTGCACTGTGCAGCATACACTAATGCAGAGAAGAAACCCACAGTGACTGGAACCCAGGGTTCAAGGGTAAGAAATGAGGGCTACAGAGCTGGAGTCAGGTCATCAAGTTTCTTGGAAACCACATGCACAGCCCTATACTCAGTAAAAATCTAAATACAGCAAAGTTCCTACCTGGGAGAGCTCAAGGTTCCTGGGAGAGACAGGTCCATCTGGCTAGGACAGATGATGCCACAAGGAGCCCCAGGGGTACAGATAAGGCTCTCCTGGCTGTGTCCTGGAGAGAGGTGATTTAAGGAAGGCTTCTGGAGGAAATGAGGCTTGAGTTGAGCCTGGAAGAAAGAGCAAACTCTTTTAGAGTTTGTTTGTTTGTTTTACCTTAAGGGCACTGGGGAGCTATTTAGGGTTTTTAAGCTGTGGAGGGGTCTGGATAATTGCCATTTTGGACACTAGCTGCTATAGGAATGTATTGGATGTGGACAGAACTGGAGGCTGGGAAACCCTTGAGGTGACTGATGTATTCCAGTTAAGAGATTGTGAGATCTTGAACAAAGGTAGCTGCAGCTGGGCATGAAATAGAAGGAACATTGTTGGAGACATTTAGATACCTCAGAACCTATCAGACCTGGTGACCAGCTGAATGCAGGGATAGAAAAGGAAGATACCCCCCAGGATTCTGGCTGGGGAGGCCAGAGCTGTCTGGAGGTGGTGTTAGAGGACAGGGCTGCAGAGGAGAAGGAGCAAAGTCGGTGGTGGAAGGAGAACAACTAAGTTCTGTTTAAGTTCATAAATATTCCAGCTGTGCCTCCCCGGCCTCCAGAATAATGTCCAGACTCCAAGGCTGCAGTTAAGGCCCTTCTCAGTGTGCCTCCCTCCTACCTATCCAGCTTTGTCTCGCCCCACCTCATTAGAGCCCAAACTCCATGCTTCCCAGCCTAACAGGACTCACATCTTCCCTCTCTGACACCAGGGCCTATGCTCAAACTTGCTCTCTTCCTCTTCGCAGTGCTCTTCCCTCATATTTCTCTGTTCAAATTCCACCAACCATGTAGGCAAAGATTTAAACAATGCAAAAAGCACTAATCATAAAAAGGAAGCACTGAACTACGGCACTTGACTAAAATGAAGAACTTCTCTTCTCAGAAGACACCAGTACAAGACTAAGAGGCAAGCCACAGACTTGGAGAAGATATCTACAAAGCATGTATCGGACAAGGAACTCCATATCCAGACTATATAAAGGACAACAAATCAATAAGAGTTAGCCCAATTAAGAAAGTGGGCAAAAGACCTGAACAGGCACTTCACAAAAGGGGACATCAAGTAGCCAACAAGCATATGACAAGGGCTCAACACCAAAGACAATGTAAATGAAAATTATAACGAGTTACCACATTTAGCCAAAATGGCTAATATTTTAAAAACTGACACCACCCTCTATTGCCAAGGGTAAGAGTCAACTAGAACTCTCTTATGTTGCTGGTGAAGGTGAAAATTGGTACAAACATTTTGGAAAACTGGCAATATCTACTATTGCTGATCGTATGCCGTCCACACAAGCCAGCAACTCCTCTCCTAGAAATAAATGCATGAGTCCACAAAAAGAAACATTTAAGAATGTTCACTGCAGCTTCGTTAATAAAAGCCAGAAACTGGTCAATGAAAACGAAAATGCCCATGAACACTAGAGAAGGTAAATGGTGCTACATACATACAATGGAATACTACTTAGCAATTAAAAAAAAAAAAAGCTACTGCTACATACAACATGGATGAATCTCACAAAAATACTGATGAAGGAAAAAGGACAGACTCATATTGTACTTACTGTATGATTACATTTAAATGAAAGTCAAGAATAGCAAAATTGATCTATGGTAATAGAAGTCAGAAGAGTGGTTATCAGGATGGAAGGATGCAGCACTAACTGGGAAGGGGCACCCTGGGAAGGGTGCTGGAAATGTTCAATATCTGGATTTGGGGGTTGGTGACAGGTGTATACATATGCCAAAACTGTGCTCGTGCTGTATGTGTTACACTTCATTAACAAAAAAAATTTACAGATAAAACTTTTTAACACAGAAAAAAATCCTACCCATGCCACCTCCTCCATCAAGTTTTGCCAGCTGAAATATATCTTTCCATGGGGGCCTCTGTAGCATTCTAATGTCCTTTCTTTTGTGCCATTCATCACAGTTCATCTTGAATTTCAGTGGAGTCTCTTTTTTTCCCTAACTAGATGGTTATCTTGCTTGTGGCAGTGACCATGCCTTTCACCTTCTACCAACAGAGAGTCTGGCAAATAACAAAAGCTGAAAAAGGTGTTTGTTGAATTACATGGAAGGAAAACTTGGGTGGGTGCCCAGATAGGCGAAAGGGGTACAGGAAGAGGAAGGAAGGCCTAGGAAAAGAGATAGCAGATCTCCAAGGAAACCTTAAGCTACAATTTTACCTAGTTTCTGAAATCGTATTAAATGTCACCTTGAGTAAAAAAGAACAAATCAAAATACCAAGTCTTACCTAGACTGTGGATAAACAAACATTGCACTCCTTCACTTGCAGGAAAGCCACCAAATAAATGTTTACCTAATGTCGACTGAAGAAAAATGCACAACCTGAAAGTTGTGAGTTATGTTTTATTTGGGGACCTTACTGAGGACTATAGTCCAGGAGACAGCCTCTCAGATAGCTCTGAGGAACTGCTCTGAAGAGGTAACAGAGGAACCAGGATACAAAGGAGTTTTTGCTGAAAAGAAAATATGTAATTGAACACCAAAAGATTACTGCTAATCAACAAAAAACAGACATCTCAAATAAATGATTTTAGTGCTTTTCTATGTATGGGAAGATGCAAGTGTCTGAGCTCATTGAAATTATTCCTTAGATATGCATCTTAATTATCTGGGGCAAGTATCCTGTTTTTCTCCATCCTGAATTCCCCTCTGGGCCCATCTTCAAGGGTGGCTTCAGTGGCTGATGGCTTGATGGTGGCCAAAATTTGTTGTTGTTTACTGGAATGGCAGGCAACATTGTTTACTGAAAATGGCAGACAACACCTCTGGGTGTTTCAACCGTGATGGGAAGACTTCACCAAGGAGAGTAAGATCGCATAGCCATGCTGCTAAAAATATCATCACCCTAGTGTAGTGGAAAAAGCCCAGACTGCAGGAGACTTAGAGCCGAATTCTAACTCTGCCCCAACTTGCTGTGATCCCTCAACAATCTCTTTGCCTCTCTGGGCCTCAGTTTCTTCATATATAAAAATAACAGGGGTTGGATTAGCAAATTCTCTGAAGTCTAACTGTACTGATATTCTGAGTATACAATCGATATCTCTCTCAGTCCAACGCAGGAGCACACCAGAAACCCCTGCAAAACACCTAAACGGCGCCCCAGGCCAACGAACAAGTACGACTTGAAGGAGTCATTTGTTATATTATCTTTCATAATTTAATCAGTGTTTGTGTTTGTTGTTTCGTCCTTACCATGATTTGCAGGAGATTTCTGAGTTCCATGCAAATAGAAGTTACCTCTCTGTGGGCTGTCATCTTTTGAGGCTGAAGAGGATCTTCCCGCCTGGTTTCAAGTCTAGGGATTCAGAAACCACGAAACCTACAACCAGGTTTATGAACTTGCGCGCATTGCGCGGCACACTGGAATCTAAGTTACAGAGGAATTGAGTGCAGGGAATGCTGGGTTTTGTAGTCCCTGGGCTTTCTGTTGCGTGTTGGGATCTGTGGTCCCCCGGGCTCTCCCCTGGAATTCTGGGAAGTGTAGTCTCCGCCACATCGCACAGGGCAACCTGCCGTTATCTCAGAGCCCTACTGTGCCCAGCGGCAGGAGCGGGCTCGAAGCGAGCGTCTGCAGATCTGAAGCCAACCCTCCGCAGGGTCAAACTCTAGGCAACAACACCAAATGAAAATTTTGTCCTACGGGACTTCCCGGGGAGGGCCCTTCCCATTGACGCTCTCCGTCCCCCTGCGAAGCCGCTGAATGTTTCTATTGGTTGATCAAGATGCCAATCGCCGAGGCGGGCTTTCCATTGGCTTCAGAGCGGGCGCTCCGAGGCTAGAGGGAAGGAGAAGGGATCAGGAGCGGGAGCTGAGGGAAAAGAGGTCGGTCCGGGTCTGGACGCTGTCGCTGCTCGCCCGAGGTCTGCAGGCCGGGCTGCGGCTCAGTCCTCGGCTCCTGGGCACAGTCTACGGAGGCTCCGCCGGGCCAGCGTGGGAGAGCCGCAGGTGGCGGCCGCCGCATCATGTCAACCAAGGACGAGCGGGCCAGGGAGATCCTGAGGGGCTTCAAACTGTATCCTCCCGGGAGCGGGGCTGGGCCGGGAGGACTTGGGAGGCGGCCGTTCACTGAGGAGACCGGCCGGGGGCGGGCCGCGCCAGGTGGGCACCCGAGGAGAGGGCGGCGGGAAGGGAAAAAAGGAACGCCGTCCCAGGCCGCCGGCGGGACCGGGCGCGGGAGGCGGGGAAAGGGGCGTCCGGAGGGAGGGAGGGGAGGTTGATGGGGGCCCCGTGGGTAGAGGCGGAGGAGCCGCGGAATTGGGCTGAGAGAGGGGCCGGGCGTCGGAGACAGGTGTCGGGAGGCGCGCTTGGGTCCGAGAAGAGAGGCCGGGAAGGGGCTGCGGCCCGCAGGGGAGGGCCGAGGGGGCGCGGTGGGCTGGCCTCGAAGCCTAGCTGCCTCTTTGGCGGGAAGCCCACCAGGGCAGCAGGGAAAAGTGACTTGGAGCGAGTGACCTTGTGGGACAAATGCAGGCGCTGGTGTTGAACTCTCTCGGGTTCTCCCCTCCTACCCCCCCCCCAACCCCGGTCTTGTTTCCACAACTTCTCTTGCTCACTTGTGGCTCTTTCCAGGGTTGGAGCGGAGGAAGGTGGGGAGTGAGAAGTCCGAGGTGGACCTCATCTTAACTCTGTCTTGGCCCTTGGAGGCACTGGACGGTCGCTGCTTCTCCCTCAGCTCCTCAGTTTTCTTTCCAGCGGAATGAGAACCCTAAATTTGCGCGTGCGAAGCCTTGAGGAGTTATGGTTTTGCACTGGGACTCCTGGCAAAGGTGTCTGCTCCCTCGATTTTGTGTGGTTAACGCGTAGACATGGTGGAGCTGTCCAGCAATTATTTGATGACGTTGGGGACACGGTAGCATTTAGCAGCATATCGAAGTCATTGCCTCAGGCCTGTGGTGGTGCCGCGGGTGCAACCTTCTCCCCTTCCGTAGTGAAGCTTTGTGTTTTAATGGAATGTTAATCTGTGACCATATAATGCAGATGAAAAAACCCAATCTCGTTCATTCCAGTCTTATATTTTCCTGCTGACCTTAATCTCTTCTTACATCCTATGGCTACAATATGGAACACGCTTAAATTCGTCTCTCAGTGACGATGTAGGGTTCCTCTCCTGGAGGTTTCGTCAAGCACCGTTCTCTGAGCTGCCAGTGTGTTTCCACAGTGTCCATTTCACCCCTGCAAATTTTAATTGCTTTGTCATAATCAGAAACCAAGTTGGTAGTAAGTTTTAGAACACAACAGCAAAAAAGTTACAGGAAGTTTTGGATGTACAAATGAAACTTTTCAAATGGAAGCTGACCTGCTGTGCTTTTTTTTTTAAGGGAAGGCCCTTAAAAAAGGCCTTTACATACTGCCATTCATGATGAACTTTCAGTACTTTTATGCAGTGATGGTTAGTAACAGCCTCTTTTATAGCTCCATGTACCTTCCCGTGTTTCTCTTCATAATAGTGCCTATAAGTAGATAGGCATGGCTGAAGTATTAGAAAAGCTATGACATGGATTTTATTTTTCCCTTAAGTAATTTATATTATTACTTAATGTTTATGCTGTAAACAGTAAACTGGAGACTATGGAGAATTGAGAGATTTCACAAGCCATGTTTTTGTCTGGAGTTAACATTGTTGCTGAAAGTAAGAGTCTTTTTAATGGCTTTTGAACACCCCAAAAAGGGAAAGTTTGAGCTTCTCACCTTCAGTCTTGTCTCTTGAACCTTGTTCAAGAGAAACTTTGGCTCTTGAGAAAGAGGCTAAGGGACAAATATGGAAAAGAATAGAAAGCAGAATCTGTGTCATTTAGTGCATCAAGAAACAGGTTTTCAGGGAAAATTTGACCTGGGCTGATTAAATCACAAGGGAAGCAGCCACCAAAAAACAGTTAGCATGGGAGCAAAGGAATGCTCATCCTCTGGTGGCCTTTATTGGCATCTGAGAATTAAGAGAGAAAAGGAAAGGAGTTCTAGGATTTGTTACTACCTTCAGGAGAAAATAAAATTAACATTTTAGTAAGAAACTACGTGACTATTGTCCACCTTTTATTGCATAAATTGTTTTTCTGAACTTTCACAGCATCTGTTTCTGAAGAGTTTTTACTACAAAAAGAAATGGCCATTTTATTCTTCTACCAACAATGTTGATAATCCTCATTTGCCACATTGACTATGTTGGGCTTTTTTATTTTTGTCAGTTTGAACAACAGCTGACATCTTGTTTTAATTTGTATTTCCCTGATGCCTAGATCCCTGGAGAGGTCATATAGGACAGTGGTTCGGTGCTATACTGGCCTATAGAGCTATACTCTCAGCATTGGAATTCTAGCCCTGCACTCCTGGTTGTGTGTCCCTGAGCAGCTTCTTTAACTGCTGCCACAATTTCCTCCACTGTAAAAAGGGATAAAAATAATACCTTATCTCCTAGGGTTGTTGGGAGGATTAAATGAGTTGATATTGAAAGCACGTAGCCAAGCTCCTGATGCCTAGTAAGCATTATGTATTAGCTATTATGGTTGTTGTTATTGTTAGTAGAGAAGTCACGGAATCTTCTGTTTGGCCATTTCTTTTTCTTCGTGAATTGCTTGTTGATATTGAATTGTTTATTTTTCTTACTGCTTTATAGGTGTTCTTTCTTGTAGTATCAATCCTTTGCCTGTATTGTACGTTGCACATCTTTTCTCTCAATGTATTGCTTGTCTGTTTTTTGTTGAATAGAAATTTAAATTATCACTTCAAATTCATCAATATTATTCATGTGGCTTCTGAATTTTGTGTCTCATTTAAGAAGACCTTCCTTATCTTCAGGTTAATTAAATAGCCTATGTTTTTTTCTCTTTGTAATGTTTAGCTCTTTAATCCATCTGAAATGTATTTACACAGATGGTATGTGGTAGAAATCTAACTTCCTTTGCTATTTGGATAGCCAGTTGCCCACTACTGTTTCCTAAGTAGTTAGGCCATCCTTTCCCCTCTGTTTTGAAAGCTATCTTTGGTGTCAAATACTCAATCTTCATAAGACATGGGTTTATTTTTGGAATATTTCTGTTTCATCGGTCTGTTTATCTCTTCCCATTCCTTTCCTGTACGCATTAGTTCAATTATTATAGTTTTATAGTATGATTTAGTACAGTTTACAATAGGATTGATATGTCATGAACAGAGTTATGTGTTTGAAGTCATATTATAAGTTCCTTGTAAATATTCATGCCCTTTTTATACAAATAGAAGCTTGCCCATATGCCCATAATAGATACTCAGTAAGTATGAATAACATACTTCATAAATCAGGGATAGTCTTTGTGTCTGAGAGAATTCAACATAAACTTTTGTATTTGTAATAAGTCTTTTCAAAAATAAAATATTTAAAAAAATTTTTTTTTTTTTTTGGCCACACGGGCTTGTGGGATCTCAGTTCCCTGACCAGGGATCAAACCTGTGCCCCCTGCAGTGGAAGCTCGGAGCCCTAACCACTGGACCGCCAGGGAATTCCCAAGATTTCTTTTCCACATCATCTCCACCCCACTGCTTTTAGCTCATACACATTAAGAGTCTTACATTTCTTTCTTGTTTGTTAAAAACATAACATTTTGTAGTTATAAACTAAAGTTGTGAATGAAATATTACTTGAGGAACAAATATGATTCTCCTGCAAAGTTTTGAATTTGAGTATTTTAAGTAGCTGATAGGGAGATTTTGTTTGTAAATCCTGTGTTCCCCATTTCATTCATTCAACAGCGGTCTTTCGGGAGACTTCTGAACAGGCACTGTGCGCTTAAAGGACATAAAAATGAATGAGTCACAAACCCTTCTTTCCATCTTTGTGTCTGTTTAGAAGGGATATCTTCAAAAGCAATGCATTTTTTAAAATAGTATTGAATTTTTCTTTTACAAACTACAGCTACCTAGAAATGACCTTTGTTAATATTTCAGTATAGCCTTCTGATGTACCTAATGTTTAATGTGTTTCCTTTTATTAAAATGGAATCATAAGTATTATTTTGAAACTTTTAAACTTAATAAATTTACCACATTCATAATTTTCAAAGATAGTTGCTTTCAGTTGCTTTCAGTGACATAGATTTGTCACTGAAAGTCTTCTTATACTAGTTTTCTAGTATAGGCTGTAATGCCCTGTTCAGCCTGTTCAAATTACTTTTTCCTCAACATAAATCCATAATTTTATTAAATTAATACCAAGAAACTGATACATTGCCATAAGAAAGGATTATGCTTTTATGATTTCATTATTTTTGATCTATCTGGAATTTGCTTGGGTATAAGGTATGAAGCAGATTTAATTTCTTTAAAGATTAGCTAATTGTCTCCATTTCTTTCTTTACTTATACTCCAGATATTAATATAATATCCAGAATATAATTGACTGCCTGCAAATCAATAAGATAAATAACTCAAAATGGGCAAAGGATATGAACAAATAGTTCACAGAAGAAAGGTGCAAATGACCAATGAATAAATTCAGAGATGTTCAACCCTATTAAAACAACAGACTATCCCTTTTTTCCCAATTAACTGACAAAAATTTAAAAGACTGATAATATTCAGTGTTGGCAACTATTGTGGAAAAGGGATGCTTCATTTGCTCTGTGTGTGTGTGTGTGTGTTTGTGTGTGTGTGTGTGTGTGTGTGTGTGTGTGAGAGAGAGAGAGAGAGAGAGAGAGAGAGAGACCTTTATGGAAAGTAATTGATATCTATCAAAAGTTTACGTGTAAGTGCAGTAAAGCAGAGAGCTGTCATCAGTAGACTCTAGGTTCAGACTTTATTACCCCCACCACTGTGACCCGAGGCGGAGCACTCAAACTCTGAACCTCACTATCCATTTCATTTCTTTAGAGGGTTGATATGAGGATTAAATGAGACTGCGTATAAAATGCTTAGTACCGTGCCTCGCATACAGTAATAAATGTTAACTGCTGTATTTTTTTATTAATACTTAATATTATTAACGATAATAATAGCGTTAATATTTCTGTAAAACCACTTATTTTTCTGAGGTATAACCGATGACTTCATGCTATTATTCTCTTTCTAACTGAGCAACTGTAATATCTGTTTTGCCTCTGAAGAAATTAATCAATTGAGAAGCATTGTTGTGTACCTAGTGTTTAGCTTGTTTTCTAGCAACTAATCACATTCCAATTTATGGCAGGTGAGCAAAAAAAGAACCAGTTTGGCTCAGAAGGTTTCTGAAAGCACCTTTCACTTGTGTTCTTGCATTTCCTCTCCATAGTTTGCTCCTGGATCTCCCACATTCTCTTTCTCACAGCACCTTGATCTTTAACTTTACCTCCAGTCAAAAATAGTTGGCTTTACATCTTCTATTCACTTAGATTTCCTTGTTAAGAGTAGTAGACTGTTGAACTTTTCTTGAATGTCAGTATTGCCTAAGAGGTGCCTTGGCCAAGTGTTAAAAATGAGTCTGGGGTTTATAATTC
This sequence comes from Lagenorhynchus albirostris, assembly GCF_949774975.1. NCBI lineage: Eukaryota > Metazoa > Chordata > Mammalia > Artiodactyla > Delphinidae > Lagenorhynchus > Lagenorhynchus albirostris. The sequence goes on from NC_083100.1 coordinate 8,065,689, forward strand.
CTAAAATATAGTTTTTATCTTATCAACCCAAATTTTGGGAAAGCAACCAAAACATACCACCCATACAGCCAATAAATACACAGATTGTGTTGATCACAGATTGTCTAGTAATAGACTTCATGTAGATTGTGATCAGTAGTTTGTTCTCCAGAATCCTCCTGCATGGGCTCCGAGAAGTTGTTATCGTTATCCTGAATGGATTAAATGACTATAACGTCCTATTGATTTTGTTATTTAGGATTTTTAAACAGGAATTGCTGCTTTTGCATTTGGGGGAGGAATTTGGAATATAATTAGATACTTATAGTCTTCTTCAGACTTTCTAAATTTCTTTCCAGGATTGTGTTTCTAGTGAAATATTAACCTCTGGAAAAATGAAACAGGATATGTTAAGACTCTCATGGAAAGTTCTGGTTGTATCATCACTATATTTGATAAAGGACTGTCAATAGGGCTGAGGTTTGCCAGCTGTAGATTCTTATTAGGCTTGACCTCACTTTTGCCTCACAGGCTTCACTTGTCAGCACTCTGCATCCACAAATCCCCATGTTAGAGGAGGCCTTGACTTCTTAAAGTATGGACCTGTCCCTATTCCTGAGCTTTAGCATCATAGGAAGATATTGTAAAGGCAAGGCCATCTTTCTAGTAATCTGACTGTTCCAACCATTGCTTGAATGCTTAAAACTCAAATTATCAAGATTTTAGGAGCAACATTCTTCTTTTGCTTTTGATCTGCTGATAATTTTGAAACTGAGAGGAAAAGCAAATATATTTTCTTATAGTCCAATATCCATAAAGATCTCAGTGGATTGGACTAAATAAGCACGCTGTTTATAGAGGAATTTGCTTAGGCTGCTGTGGGGGGGGGGGTACAGCAAAGTGGAACTGGTCCAGAGGAGAGGCACTTGAAACATGTCAGTACAATAACTGGAGAACTGAGGAGGATTAACCTGAAGATGAGTTGGGCAAAGGATATGAGTGTTCTAAAGTTTAAAAAACTGTTCTAGGGGCTTCCCTGGTGGCACAGCGGTCAAGAATCCGCTTGCCAATACAGGGGACACGGGTTAGAGCCCTGGTCCAGGAAGATCCCACATGTCACGGAGCAGCTAAGCCTGTGCACCACAACTACTGAAGCCTGTGCTCTGCAACAAGAGAAGACACCGCAATGAGAAGCCTGCTCACCGCAACAAAGAGTAGCCCCCACTCGCCTCAACTAGAGAAAGCCCGCGCGCAGCAGTGAAGACCCAATGCAGCCAAAAAAAAAAAAAAATCTTTCTAAAGAAGAAAAAGTAAATGTGTTCTGTGTGGCTCTCAGAGGATACAAGGTTAGAAGTTACAGGGGACAGAGTTTAGCCCAGTTTTAATAATTAGAGTTACCTGAAGAAAAAAATTGTTTCAGAAAATATTTTAAGCACCAGATGGATGCCTGTCCATCAGGAGTATTGCAGAAGGAAATTATGTATGCATCAGATAAGGCATTAGAGTAGATAAACTCCAGAAGGACTCAAATCCTTTCAACACTGCAGTTCTTTGATTTGGTGACAACCTTTCTTAGTTAACAAGGACTCTTTTCAGCAATATTTCTATTAAGGTATGTACTACACCTAAAATAGGCAAAACATTTTTTTGTGTGATTTGATATAATTAAAACATGATATTGTTTCCTTTTTGTTTTTCAGACAACTCTTTTTAGATTAATACTACTCAGTATTAATGATGTATTTTGTTTAGTGCATTGCGGATCCACTGATTTCAAAGTTAGGGAGAGCAATTTTTGCCTCTGAATTTGGATAAAGTCTAGAGAACTAAACATAAATAGCTCTAATATAAATAACACTTTAAATATAGCCACAAGAAGAAAGGGGATAGCCTAATAATATTTGACATTCTTGTAGTCTTTTTCAGTTTTTCAAAGCACTTCCACATATTATTACATTATTACAACTCTGCACATTATTATCCGTACTTTATAAATGGGGGAAATAAGGATTGACAAGGTTGTCACTCAGATAAAGTCAGAACCTTAATTTAAACCTTGGTTTGTCTTTCTACAAACTACTGTTTTCTATAGTATACTGTGATTCCTCTCTGGAGAATTTATTTTTGTTACCGTATTATCGATTTTGAGTTTAAAATTTTTCCTCAGTGTTTAAGTCACAGATTTATTTTTCACTTGAAAATTATTCTCTTCCATAGTGATCACATCCCCTGTATTCTTCTTTGTTTTTCCTCACCTCTCAGATACAGAGGGCAGGATTTAACTTGGGATAAGGAAGAATTTTCTAACAATTAGCGTTAGCTGAAAAAAAGACATTTTCCAGAAACTGTTGAAGCAGCATGTATTTTTCTGCTAGGGCTGCCACAACAAAATACCAAAATACAACAGACATTTATTTCTCAACAGTTCTGGAGGCTAGGAAGTCCAAAATCAAGGTACTGACTGATTTGATTCCTGGCTTACAGATGTCCACCTTCTCCCTGTGTCCTCACATGGTAGAGAGTGGATGGGCAAATTGTAGGAGTCATAACTATTATACCATGTGTGGCACCGCTACCTGTCTGACTGTTCTACTTGGAAAGGGTGGTTCATAGATCACTGCAAGGAAAAGAAAAAAAAATTTTAAGGGACTAAATGTGAGAATCAAGCCTGATCACTTACTTTCATGGAATAAGAAGTAAGAGATTTAAAAGCCTTTGCTTTTGAGCCACCTTCTGTGAGAAGGATAAAGGCAGAGGCCTTACTGCTGCCACTTATCTGGTGGTTCATTCAGACATGTGTTAACAGGGTCTATAAGTGCCAGGTAATTTGCTAAACCCAAGAGATACGAAATGATAAGCCAGTTTCTATATCCAAAGAACTTTTATGAGGGAGGGAGGGAGAGACAGAGACAGAGATGATAACAATCAAAATATAGTGTGTTAAGTGCCTAGTAGTATGAAGTACTGTGGAACCTCAGAAGTAATGTGGGACCTGCTGCTGAAGGTGTTCTGGAAGACTTCAGAATTGTCATTTGAATCGCATCTTGGATAATGAGTAGCTGTTGAGCAGTTTAATTTTAAAGAAACTGGGGAGGATTTCCCTGGTGGCGCAGTGGTTAAGAATCCCCTGCCAACGCAGGGGACACGGGTTCAATCCCTGGTCCAGGAAGATCCCCCATGCTGCGGAGCAACTAAGCCCATGCACCACAACTACTGAGCCTGTGCTCTAGAGCCCGCGAGCCACAACTACTGAGCCCATGTGCCACAACTACTGAAGCCTGCATGCCTAGAGCCCACGCTCCGCAACAAGAGAAGCTACCGCAATGAGAAGCCCGTGCACCGCAACGAAGAGTAGCCCCGCTCACCACAACTAGAGAAAGCCGGCGCGCAGCAACGAAGACCCAACACAGCCAAACATAAATACGTACATACATACATACATACATAAGTAAAAAAAGATACTGGGGAGTAAGAGAGAAAGGAAGGTGATGGCATGAAAAATGAGGGAAGAGAGGATTTCAGAGGGGAGTTGGAGTCAAGAATGAGGAAGAATGAGGATCAAAAACAAGTCCTTGAAATTGCTGGAAATTTCATTCACTCATTGAATATTTGAGACTACTGAAAGTCCCATAATACCTTGTAGGTCACTGGTGATCTTTTTGAGAATAGCAGATTTTGAGAATAGTAGCTATTTGGGGAAACAAATTAACTATCATTTGCCAAGATTAAAAAATGGATACTAGATGAGGAAATAAATTCAGCAAGAATAGATTACTCTTCCAAGAAATCTGGTGACTTGAGAAAGCAGATATTAGGGGAGTAGGTAGAGAGATTTTACTAAAGGATGGAAGTCACTTATTTAAGCTTATCCAGCTTTGTGCAAGTTGCTTAACACCTGTAAAACAAAGATGCTTGCTCTGTCTGCCTTACAGAGGTGTTATGAAATTTGAGTGGAATAATATATGCCAACTAACTTTAAAAACTATAGCTCTATAGCTGTATTATGCTTACTATAACATTGTTAAAATTATTTCGTTATCTTTGTTTTGAAGTTCAGGGTTGCTTTCTATTTTGCAAATTTGTAGGTTTCAGGTTTCGGGGTGTTGATAAAGCCAGAGTCTTAGTGATCCTTTTTTTTACTCCAGATTAGACATCTGAAGCCTTTTTCACAATTCTGGGAAGTAATGATGGCTGTTGGAGTGATAGCAAAATAAGCCCCCTAGGGCTTCCCTGGTGGCACAGTGGTTGAGAATCCGCCTGTTGATGCGGGGGACGTGCCCCGGTCCGGGAGGATCCCACATGCCGCAGAGTGGCTGGGCCCGTGAGCCATGGCCGCTGGGCCTGCACGTCCGGAGCCTGTGCTCCACAACGGGAGAGGCCACAACAGTGAGAGGCCCGCGTACCGCAAAAAAAAAAAAAAAAAAAAAAGCCCCCTACATGACACGTATGTCCCATTTGAAAGCCAAAATCATCTTTGGCTTTGCTTTTTTTTTAAAGATGGTTGTAATTTGAGGAAGTTGATTTCTCAGTACTGTAGCATTTTTAAAGCTAGGTAAAATTCAGGATCTCCGAATGTGGATTTCGATAGGATTTAAGGTAATATCCCCATTCCTCTGAATAATGTATAGGAAACAGTTGCTGATCCTTTTGGGAATGCACCTCAGGAAAGTGCCTTCTGTTATCTCTCCTTCGATCAGGTGGTTCTGGGAAGCAAATAAAAATGCAAAGGGAGTCTCTATGAATCTCTTTGGTTATGTCTATTCTAGTTTGTTTCTGAGCAGTTTCAGGCACATAACTGCACATATATCAGTAGAATAATAGACCTACTAGAAAAAGAAAGGTTTGTTTCACTGTTTGACTGTGCTAGTGAGAGGACTGTGTTATGTTTCAAATAGCGATCTTTTTCTCATTACTAACTTTCTTGCCTCCACTGGTTCCCAGACCAGTTTGAATTTTGATTGTATGCTTTCCAAGCATAGTACCTCTGCCAGGGCCAGAGTATCATTTCACAGGCATATCACCACTGATTACAGTGCTGCATATTATGTTTCAAGGATACTGAAACCAGGTTTCTCAGGGATCCGTTTATATTTTCTCACCTTGTCCCCATAAATAGGAAAAGTACCACAGGGAAAAATCACTGGGAACTTATTGGTCAAAGAAAGATGTTTAACTGCCCATCAATTAGAACTGGTTCTTAAAATATACTAAAAAATAGGATGCTCTGTATAACCAATGCTAGTGCAGGAGGAGCCTAAGAGGAGGGCTTTGATATTTAAGAATTAATGAAAGTGGGAGTAGGAGAAGGAAGTGAGTTCAGAGAGTGAACAAAGAAGAGAGAGTTTGAGAGGGGAGAGATCATAAAGGCAGAGTGTTAAAGGACAGAGAACAAGAACAAAAAGAAAAACAACCAAAAACAACCAAAAAAGGTAAGCAGAGCCAAGGAAGGCATTCCCGTGATGAAAATGTTCGGGATACCACTAAACAGAAACTCCCTTTGTTTACTGCTGGTCATTGCAGCTGCTTCCACCCCAGAGGAATGAGAGGGGGAAGTTTTTCTTCATGCCTGTGACCTTGGTATTGGAGCTTTGCCTCCTGTTACTCAGGTCTGCCATAGTAGACATTAGCATATGTCATTTGTGCTTAGTCAGCCATTCTGCCTGAAAATTCTAGCCACCTTGAAACTCCTCAGACTACAGGTAATGAGCCACATGCCCATGTATAATTTACAGGTACTCTGCCAAGTCGTGAATACAACTTCAGAATGGGCTTTTAAACTCGAATGTGTTTTTACCTGCAATTTAGCTTCCTGACTTAACTGTTCTCCTTAAGGAGAATGGGGATTTTTTGGTTTGTTGGTTTTCGCTGAGCTCCATCTCTAGTCTGGCCTTTCCATAGCCTGCTGAACCCTGAATGAGCAGCTCTCCTTGTTTGGCTTCTAGACACTCTTCAGTGAGCCTTGATTTCTGGTTGCTCATCCTGAATGAGAATTCTGATCAACCCCTCTGACTCGCTTTCTGATGCTCAGTGTGGTTCAACACATATTTGAGAGGCAATTACATGCTGAGCACTGAGAAGAGAAGGATAAATAATATAGTGCCAATGGAATTTGACTTGCAGACTAATATGCATGGTACGTTCTGATAAGTACTGTGACGCAAGTATAAACAAGTGTACAGGTGCACTGAGGAGGAACCAAAACTTTGCCTCAGGGTATACCAGGGAACATAATCAGAGAGGTTGACAATAGCACTGGGTCCTTAAGGAGAGTACTGGAGGGTGGGATGCCCATTCTGGTGGGAGCGGAGCAGCGGTCTGCTAAATACTCAAGCAAAAGAAGATATTGTCTTTGGGAAGTAGAGCAATTAGGGATGGCTGGAGGATAGGCTGTGCCTAGGAGCTAGGGTGGGAGGTGACTGGAGAATGCAAAGGATGGCAGAGACTAGACTTGGTGTCTTCCTCCCTCCAGTAAGCCTTGAGTTACCCTCTTAACTTCTTCACTCCAGACTTATAGCAGTTCATTATACCTGCTACCCTCCTGGTTGCCTGTTGATTTCCTGTTCTTTATTAAATTGTCCTTTCTACTTGACCTACCTTCCTATCTCACCCTTCTCCATTGTTCTTTTAACCTATTATTAACTTACAACCTTTTTTAAAAATCAGTATTCCCAAACCTATTTACAAAGCCTGAACTTATATGTTCCTCAGAAATGTGTGTGTCTGAGGATGGAAGGATTTTTTTTTTTTTTGGACAGTCATATAGGATTAACCGTGCCCATGTCAAGCAAGAGCAGAGGTCTTTCTGTCCTCTAGAACAGAAGTTTAATGCTTCTTAAACTATTACTGGTAGCAAACCAGGTTTTTACTTCTAATCCTTTACAGACTGATATTTTTATAAAATAACTAAAATGAATTATTAGAAAAATGACATAGAAAATAAAAGTCAAAAATTTTATTATTAGAATCAACATTCAAATTACTCTGCTAAATTGCTATTAAAATTTTTAAATACTTGTCACATATATGCACTACCAAATGTAAAATAGATAGCTAGTGGGAAGCAGCCTCATAGCACAGGGAGATCAGCTCAGTGCCTTGTGACCACCTAGAGGGGTGGGAGGGAAACGCAAGAAGGAGGGGTTATGGGGATATATGTATACGTATAGCTGACTCACTTTGTTATACAGCAGAAACTAACACACCATTGTAAAGCAATTATACTCCAGTAAAGATGTTAAAAAAATAAAATTTAATTTAAAATAAATAAATTAATACTTGTTGCAAACTGGTAACCAATGCCTTCACAAACCAGCACCAGTCTGTGGACCATATTTTGAGTAACACATCTGTAGAATCCCCAGTACAACGTGTGCCTGATACACAGTAGAATTCAGTGCATGTTTGGGGAATAAGTATGTGGATGAGATGGTTAGCGTGATTATAGTATAGGAGGGGAAAAATGATAGTGGCAGCTCTCTTTGGAGAGTTGAAGGGAAATGATTTAGTGAGAAAGTAAAGAGTACTGTAGTAATGTTACCCTCCATGTAAAATAAACTTTTTGTCATCACTCTCAGAGCATTGTTCCTTTGGCTCTCTAGTGAGGCAAATATGTACTAGTAAATCACCTTTGTGAATTTATGAGAAATATTAGTTTTGATCTTGCCAAAAAATATAAAAGTTACTCTGAATGTTTGCAGAAAAAATGTCAACCTGCTTATCTGAACTAGGTTTTAGGAGCAATTCTACAGTTGGCAAGGATTGATTTCAAATACTAACTCCTGCTCTTTAAATGAAAGTATTTCTCTGTGTTATAATGTGGACCATACTGCCAGATGCTTTCCCTGCCTGAGATTTTCTCATTTCCTTTTGCATGTTCTCAGAAGATTAGCTGAATAGGATAAGAAGTCTTTATATCAAAAACTTTGTAATAAACAAGACTTCTATGTCCATTAAGGTAATTTCAGATTGCTTATAACACTGCAAATTTTCAGTACTTAAAAGCAAATTGTAAGGTCTTGAATCCCTTTCAAATAAGGAATTCATGGCATCATTCAGGGAATAGAAAAGCAAGAGGTGTACTTTTTAGTATTTGAACACATAGCTGCATTTCAAGGAGATCATTAATTTTAAATATTTAATTAATTGAATGCAACTTATAACAGGGAAGTTTTATTATCATAAACAGAGTTTTGTTTCCATTGTGGATCAGTAAAGTCAGCCCTCCATATTTGTGGGTTCCACATCCTGGGGTTCAACTGCATATCAAAAATATTCAGGAAAAAAAATTCCAGAAAGTTCCAAAAAGCAAAACTTGAATTTGCCATGCCAGTAACTATTTACATAGCGTTTACATTGTATTAGGTATTATAAATATTCTAGAGATGATTTAAAGTATGCAGGAGGATGTGCATAGGTTGTATGCAAATACTATGCCATTTTATAAATAAGGGTCTTGAGCATCCACAGATTATAGTATGACAGGGGTCCTAGAACCAACCCCCCGCAGATACTGAGGGACAACTGTACAGCATCAGTAACTCAATACATAGTCCTTATTCTCTACGAACCATATCCCAAGAGAACATTGTTAGGAGGGGCAAAAGGACAATTTCTGTGGAATATTTGGGGATCTTCCTGCCTTTCTCATCCTCTCATCAGTTTCCTCAGCTCTTCTAGCACTGGAGGCCTGTCCTCACAAAGATACCCAGCACCTTGCAGCTGCCTGAAGCCACTTCTTTCCAAGAGTATGTAGTGTGGACAGGCCTCTGCCTGAATGCGAGCTATGTTTACCAGCTGTGAGTTCCTGAGAAAGGTGTTTAACTTCTGAGAGCAGTAGTGTTTCATGTGAGTGTCATTATTAAGTGAGATAAGATTGAAAAATAGAAAAGAGAGGGGCTCTTAGGACAGTGCTTAGCATGTACATTGAATGTGGGTACTCAAATATTAGTTCTTTTACCCTGCCTCCTCTTTCTTTGAAAGACGAGCTTTAAGCGATTAATGTAGCCAGATGTCAGATAAGGCTGGAAATATTATTAACCTTTTCCCTGGCCTTGTGTCTGCAGTTATCAAGTTGAACAAGACTGCTAGGAAGCTAGCTCTGAGAAAGGCAAGAGTTAGGACTTTCTTTATCTGTCTGCACTGGTAATGAATCATAGATTAAGAATTATTTGACCTTTACAGCATTGTTAGGCTACTATAATCAGTGGGGTTTCCCTTAGCCTTTGGAGATTTTATAGAAACTCAGAAGAGAGACAAGAACCTCAATCTGGAACTGATTTCTCCCAATCCTGACTGGACTGGATTGTCCAGCAATACCCCTTATCATTTGAATGTAGAAGAGACCAACCCCTCAACTAGTACTAGATCTGTTATCTGGACATTCTTGTGCCTTTATTGATTTTATATAGTTAGAGTGGTTCAGTAATTTCTGGAAAGCTTGCCTAAGCTAAAAAAAAATTGTGTCTCTAGGCACAGAGCCTATCCTCTGTAAATATGTCATCTATCCATCAAGGATATGTAAAGGATCAAGAATCAGGGACCCCCAAAAGTAAATGAGTTCTGACCTGTGGAATACACTAACAGCATTATCTGAGCTGGCGTTCCACACCAGAAGGCATCCTGTATTCTGCAGTGTTTGAAGTGCCTTTCTAGCCTCATGTCCTGGAAGAACTGCTTGTCCTGTACCACAAGCTTAGGGATCATGACTTACTCTTCTTCTGTCCCCCAGTCTTGAGTGTAGTTTCTCCCTGGTACAGACTGGGCATGCAGGAGGCCTGTTTATGTCATATAAATGTTAAGAGAATGGTTGTTGAAATCAGGTACTCAAAAACCAACTTTATGACTTATTGGCTTTGTGACCTTTAAGCATGGTACTTGCCATCCCTAAACCACAGATACCTCATCCATACAAGGGCTATAATAATAATACCTATTTCATAGGGTTGTGAGGATTAATTTAGATGTGGATAAAGCACTTAGCCAGTATCTGGCACTCAAGACATGTTAACTATCACCATTATACAGTAAATAAGTGCTGAATATAAGGATCAGTGGGACTGTTATGGTTGTGCATGATTCTGCCAAAGATTCTTACATCCAAGAGATGTGTAACATGAATCATCTGGCATCAGAATTCTTGCATTTCTTGGTAAAGTCTTCCCCTTTAGTTTCTTCTGTTTATTTAAACAGAGGTTTTCTCAGATATGGCCCATTTGATAATGTCTGATAAAGTGTACCAGCTGATTCATATAATGCCCCAGATAATTTTATATGAAAGTTTTCCTATTTTATTGGTTTTAGAAATTATTTTGAAGGAATAACAGTCTGATGGTGACTTATGAATACTTTTATATTAAATACTTTCTTTGTCATTCTAAAAAATATGCTAAACATTTCTAATTTCCATGGGAAAGCCCTCAGGAAAAAAAAAAAATCCCTCCGCCTCCTTTTTGTTACATCTCTAGTGAAGTTTAGAAATTTGAAGAAGAGTATTGCCAAGAAGCTGCAAAGAGACCCCGTGTTTGAGCTTCCCACGTTCTTTCTGCACACAAAGAGAAGCATTTGGGCAAATAGTCCACTGTTTGTTGTTGGTTCCTAAAGCACTGCCAGGGGAGACTTATGCTCCTGGGGTCTCTTATGTCCCAGGAGGGAGATGATGGAGGATGATTATTAATCTACACCAACTTCAGTTTATTAGCTGTACTGGTTCCCAAACATGGTTTTTTTTTTTTTTTTTGCGGTACGCGGGCCTCTCACTGTTGGGGCCCCTCCCGTTGCAGAGCACAGGCTCCGGACGCGCAGGTTCAGCGGCCATGGCTCACGGGCCCAGCTGCTCCGTGGCATTTGGGATCTTCCCGGACCGGGGCACGAACCCGTGTCCCCTGCATCGGCAGGTGGACTCAACCACTGCGCCACCAGGGAGGCCCCCAAACATGTTTTTGACAGTGAAATATTCTGCAGGTTCTCTTGTGGTGTTTCTCTATCCATTTCCAGCACGGCAGCCAAAGATTTTATTTTTTCCATAACAATTCTTTACACATTTGATTTTTTTTTCTCATACTGCCCACCTCTCTTGTCTTCTAAGCTTGCTTGCCCTTCTTTGTGCACACAAACTATGTAAGCTCCAACGACTGTTTTCCCCTGAAAAATGTAGTTATTCCAAACTTTCTTTCAGTCCCCTAAAATCTTATTTCCTAGAAACATCTTTTTCTCCTCATATCAATTATTTGTTCATCCGCTGTAGATTACCCCTCCCTGTCTGGTGGCATAGAATATGGGCTTCAGTGGCTATAATTTTTTCTTTCCATTCTTTAAAAGAGTTTTCTTTCCCAGAACCCTACAGCTACTCAGAGTATGGTCCCTGAGCCAGTGCAGAATCTCAGGTCCTATCCTGAACCAGAATCTATATTTTGACAAGATCCGCACATGATTTGTATGCACATGAAAGTTTAAGAAAGCACTGCTGTAAATCATGTTTTGCTCAGAAGGGGGAAAGCTGGCAAGTAGTGGTTCTCAACCCTGGCTGTTCAGTGGAATCACCTGGGGAACTTTGAAAAATACTGATGCCTAGGTACCATCTTCAAAGATGCTAGTTTAATTGGTCTGGGGGGTGGTCCAGAAATTGGGAATTTTAAACGTTCCCCAGGCAATTCTAATATGCAGCCAAGGTTAAGAACCACTCTAGTGCATGAATCTTAAAATTTGCCCTAGTTTCCTAGAATAGCATTATATGTAAATCAGTGCAAAACTAATGACTAAGTAAAAGATTATGTTTTTTACATTTACATTTATTGGGAGGATATATATATACACATAGAAAAATTGGAAATATAAACACTAAAATATTAAATGGTAATCTCTGGTTTATAGGATTACAGCTATTGTTTTTTTGTCCTCTATTTTCCAGGCTTTCTATAATAACCATGAATTCTTTTGGTAAAAAATCCTCATATGTGTATATATACTTTTTAACAAATGTGATCACATTATATGTATTTTGTAAACCTCCTCATTTTAAAAAAATGTTTATCCTTTTTCACACATCAGTATATTACAAATATTTTCTCATACCATTAAATATCATTTACATAGGCTTTTATATTGTTTAAAGTGAATCTTGACCCAGGATGACTGGATTTTTACTTAAAAGGTATGTTTATATACTGACTAGAGTCTTTTGAGAGACTGACTGTTTAACTCTTGGAAACCTTTAGTGCTTGGAAGCTTTCCTTGTCCACAGAAGGGAAGATGTTTAAATGGAGATGTCAGAACTGCGGTGAGGTCAGATCAGACCTTCCCAGAGGCTTTTGCAACTGTCATCAATTGAGTACCAGCATTTTTCTGAGCACTTAAACCTAACACATAGAACTTGACTTTACCATCCCAGAAGATGCTGTACCCTAGGGAATCCTTAATGATGTTTTTCTTGCAACCTATGTGTCCTATTGGAGGGCATTATATTTCTGAACTTCCTCTTCAAATCGGTTTTGGTTTAGTTGGAATTGTGCTTCAAGACAACTAATATCTATTACAGTTTGAGTTTCCTCTGCATTAATGTGTACATTTTGATATGAAGAGCTGGAATATCCTTTGAGCAACATCTTGAAAACATCAGTGGTGTATAGTTGGCCAGGCTATGTTGTAATTAAAGAAAGTCAAGTACCTCTTTTTTCCTGAACTTGGGAATAAATACCAGTCCTCCAGCTTCAAAAAAAAATGATCTGCCTTTTCCTCTTGGCTGTTCTATTCCTGACCCAGTCCAGTTGCATTGTATGGGAAAGGAATAATTTTGCTAGTGGTCTCTTTACAATCAGAAGAAAGGAGATACATTCTACAGTTGGGGAACCTTTTAAAAGATGCACAGTAGCTGACTCTGCAGGGGAAGAGTTCTGCTTGTCATCTTTTTTACTTCATTTAACCTTTTCTCTACCAGAATCTATATATAAAAGGTTCAGAAATATACAGTTTTTAATTTCAGAGAAATAGGCTTAATGTTTTATTCACAGATTTGTAGTTCTGACTAACACAGCTTTTAAACTTAGCAGTTCTTCTGAGGAGAAAGATTCCACAACACTTCACAACCTAAAGACTTCAGGAGCTGTACCTACTGACTAAGGTCATGAGGGGATGTGTGTTCCTTTGAGTAGTGTTTGATCTGAGTTTGTGCCTAACCTGAGACAGTAGTGCTATCGACCTTGGCTATCTTGCCTGGTTATGCAAATCAGGAAGAGAGGCGACACCTGGGTATGGCACAGTATTGAAAGATGATCCAAGTTAGTGAGTGGATATTCAGCTTTGGAGGCATGTTTTAGACACTGATACTTATCTTATCTCACAAGACCTGATCACAAGCAAGCCAAAGACGATACTTTGTACAAGCCTCCATTATAGATAGTACTTCTCACATTGCATTGTAATTATTCTTTTACCTGGTGGTTTTCCCTACCTGGAGGAGAATTCCAGAGAGCATGTACAGAGTCATGTCTTATTAATCATAGTATATCCTAGCCCTGAGCCTAACACTCATAAGTGTTCAGTAAATGTTAGGCAAATGAAATGTCCAGTCAGCCATGTTATAATCCAAAACCCTTTGGTCATTCAAATGTGAATTAACTTTTTTTTTTTTTTTACCAATTGTAAGTTGATCATTACTTCACACCAGTAACTGTTTAACAACTGTATAGTAGATGACTATTCTGGACATTCTGGAGGGAAAATAAAGAGGAAATAATTAGGAAAACTTCTATCTAAAATTACATCAAAATTTGGGGATTCGATTTTTAGACCACATTTATTTATGTTCAGAATGGCATTGTGTTTTGGAGGATGTGCATATACTGCACTACGTGTCATTATAGTACCTTAACTCTTAAATAAGATATGAAAACACAAATTAAGAAAAGAATATTTCCCTGGCCACTGATATTAGTATATAAGGTAAATTAAATAGATGAGACACATGTTTGATGTTTGGATGCCTAGCAAAATTATTGCACAGAAGCATTATTTTGACTTCTTAGCTATTAGTCAGAAACACTGTAGTAGTCAGCTTAGAATTTGTTCATCCTGAGTAATTGTTTTTTTTGGTCGTGCCATGAGGCTTATAGGATCTTGGTTCCCCAACGAGGGTTGAACCTGGGGCCAAGGCAGTGAAAGCACTGAGTCCTAACCACTGGACCGCCAGGGAACTCCCCGAGTAATTGTTTTTTTATTTTTTAAAAATGAAATATATGATTGAGATTAGTGTAGAATAAATATATGTTATACTACATATTAAACTATGTTTCAATATGTACCAAATTGCTATTTTAAATTAGTTCCTAACACTATATGTAAGAGAAAATTCAACAAGAAAAAAGTGTATTTACTAAAGGAATATTACTAAAGGAATATTCTATACAAAAGAGCAATTCCTTTTATTTTATTTTATTTTATTTTGCGGTACGCTGGCCTTTCACTGTTGTGGCCTCTCCCGTTGCAGAGCACAGGCTCCGGACGCGCAGGCTCAGCGGCCATGGCTCACGGGCCCAGCCGCTCCACAGCATGTGGAATCTTCCCGGACCGGGGCACGAACCCGTGTCCCCTGCATCAGCAGGTGGACTCTCAACCACTGCACCACCAGGGAATCCCAGAGCAATTTCTTTATAAACTTAGAAGGTGGCTTAGTAGAGCAAGACCTGGGTTCTAATCTGTCTATACTTCTCACTAGCTGTGAGGCTTTAAGTGCCTGTTAATGTCTCTGAGGCTGTTTCTTCATCTTTAAAATGGGTGTGATACCTGCTTCAAGAGGGTCAGCTGAGATAATAGGTATAAAAGTGATTATGAACTTTAAGGTACTACACAAATGAATGATGGATTTCATTGATGGCCTTAGTAGATTTGATAGCCTAATTCTGTATTTTTTTATTATTAAAGTAATGGTTCAGAAAACATTAGGGTGGAAGGTGGATTTGGCATGAGAAATTACTACTAAGCTTTTCCTATATCTAAAGAGTTCATATGCAAACCATCCCTTTTTTGTCATTTATAAAATAAAACTTCAAAAAAAAGGTAGAACAGGTTGTGTTAGACTCTCCCGCTCGTGTTTTTTAAATTTTTTCTAAATTTATTGAGATAGAATTGATATATGTTTTGGTTTTTTTATTGAAGTATAGTTGATTTACAAAGTTGTGTTAGTTTCAGGTGTACAGCAAAGTTATATATATATATATATTCTTTTTCAGATTCTTTTCTATTATAGGTTATTACAAGATGTTGAATATAGTTCCCTGTGCTATACAATGGGTCCTTGTTGTTTATCTCTTTTATATTTAGTAGTGTGTATATGTTAATCCCAAACTCCCAATTTATCCCTCCCGCCATGTGTTTTTTTGTTTTTCAGAATAGATCCAGACCAGGGATATTTTAACTTTCTGCTGGATCCTTTCTAGTCCTACAGATTCCTTTTCCACATACTTACCAAGTGTCTCTCTGATTCTTTTCTGGATTTTTGCTTTTTGAAACATTTTATGATCCTTTCATTAATTTTGAAGGCTTTTTCTGATATCTCTATAGTTCTTTTTAAAGTACGTATTTAATAGCTTTATTAAGATACAATTCACGCATTTAAAATGTACAATTCAGTGGTTTTTAGTGTATTCACAGTGTTGTGCAGCCATCAACACAATCACTTTTGGAACGTTTCATCACCCTGAAAGAAACCCCTGTACCCATTAGCAGGCATCCCCCGTTTCCTCTACTCTCCCACCCCAGCTCTAGGAAACCATTAGTCTACCTTCTGTCTCTATAGATTTGACTATTCTGGATATTTCATGTAAATGGGACCAAAGAATATTTAGTCTTTTGTGACTAGCTTCTTTCACTTAAGATATTGTTTTCAAGGCTCATCCATGTTGTAGCATGTATCAGCACTTAATTCCATTTTAATTCCAAATAGTAGTCCATTGTGTGGATATACCACATTTTGTTTATCCATTCATCAGTTGATGAACATTTGGGTTGTCTTCACTTTTTTTGGTTATTATGAGTAATGCTGCTATGAACATTCATGTACAAGTTGTTGTGTGAACATATGTTTTCATATCTCTTAGGCATATACCTAGGAGTGGAATAGCTGGGCCGTATGGTAACTCTGTTTAACCTTCTGAGAAACTGCCAGACTCTTCCAAAGTGGCTGCACCATTTTACATTTCCAACAGCGGTATATGAGGGTTCCAATTTCTCTACATCATCATCCACGCTATGTCTTCCTGAGAATACTTATCCTGGAGGGTATAAAGTAGTATCTCGTTGTGGTTTTTTTTTTTTTTTTCCGTTGTGGTTTTAATATGCATTTCCCTGATGACTAATGATGTTGAACATCTTTTCATGTGTTTTTGGCTATTTGTGTATTTTCTTTTTTTTTTTTTGAATTTCTTTTTTTAATAAATTTTTTTTTTTGTTACTCATTTATTTTTGGCTGCGTTGGATCTTCATTGCTGCGCGCGGGCTTTCTCTGGTTGCGGCGCACGGGGGCTACTCTTCATTGCGGTGTGCGGGCTTCTCATTGCGGTGGCTTCTCTTGTTGTGGAGCACAGGCTCTAGGCGTGCAGGCTTCAGTAGTTGTGGCTCGCAGGCTCTAGAGCACAGGCTCAGTAGCTGTGGCACACGGGCTTAGTTGCTCCATGGCATGTGGAATCTTCCCGGACCAGGGATTGAACCCGTGTCCCCTGCATTGTCAGGCGGATTCTCAACCACTGCACCACCAGGGAAGCCCCTTTTTTTTTGAATTTTATTTTATTTATTTTTTTATACAGCAGGTTCATGTTAGTTATCTATTTTATACATATTAGTGTATATATGTCAATCGCAACCTCCCAATTCATCCCACCACCCCCACCCCGCCACTTTCCCCCCGTGGTGTCCATACGTTTGTTCTCTACATCTGCGGCTCTATTTCTGCCCTGCAAACCAGTTCATCTGCACCATTTTTCTAGGTTCCACATATATGTGTTAATATACGATATTTGTTTTTCTCCTTCTGACTTACTTTACTCTGTACAACAGTCTCTAGATCCATCCACGTCTCTACAAATGACCCAATTTCGTTCCCTTTTATGGCTGAGTAATATTCCATTGTACATATGTACCACATCTTTATCCTGTCTGTCGATAGGCATTTAGGTTGCTTCTATGACCTGGCTATTGTAAATAGTGCTGCAGTGAACATTTGGGGTGCATGTGTCTTTTTGAATTATGGTTTTCTCTGGGTATATGCCCAGTAGTGGGATTGCTGGGTCATATGGTAGTTCTATTTTTAGTTTTTTTAAGGAACCTCCATACTGTTCTCCATAGTGGCTGTATCAATTTACATTCCCACCAACAGTGCAAGAGGGTTCCCTTTTCTCCATATTTGTATATTTTCTTTGGAGAAATGTCTGTTCTGATTCTTGTCCATTTTTTAATTGGGTTATTTGTCTTATTATTGAGTTGTAAGAGTTCTTTATAAATTCTGGATACAATTCCCTTACCAGATTTATGATTTGCAAATATTTTCTCCCATTCTTTGGGTTGTTTTTCCGTTTTCTTTTTTTTTTTAATACTTATTAATTATTTATTTGTTTTTATTTTTGGCTGCGATGGATCTTGGTTGCGGCACACGGGATCTTTGTTGAGGCATGCAGGATCTTTCCTTGCGGCATGTGGGCTCTTCGTTGGGGCCCGTGGGCTCCTCTCTTTTTGTGGCGCATGGGTTCCAGAGCGCATGGGCTCTGTAGTTTGCAGCATGCAGGCTCTCTAGTTGAGACTCACGAGCTCAGTAGTTGTGGCACATGGGCTTAGTTGCCCTGCAGCACGTGGGATCTTAGTTCCCTGACAAGGGATCAAACCCACATCCCCTGCATTGGAAGGTGGATTCTTTACCACTGGACCACCAGGGAAGTCCCTTGTTTTTGCATTTTCTTAATGGTTTCCTTTGAAGCATAAGAGTTTTTAACTTTGATGAAGTTCAGTTTATTTCTTTTTTGTCACTTGTGTTTTTCTAGTCTGTCATATCTAAGAAGGCTTTAACTAGCCCAAGGTCACAAAGAGTTACTCCTGTATTTTTTCTAAGAGTTTTATAATTTTAACTCTTACATTTGGACCTATGATCCACTTTGAGTTAATTTTTATGTATGGTGTGAGAGTTGGGGGTCCAACTTTATTTTTTTTTTTGCATGTAGATAGCCCATTATCCCAGCACCATCTGTTGAAAAGACTATTCTTTCTCCCATTGAATTGTCTTGGCACCCTTGTTGAAAATCATTTGACCATAAATGTGAGGTTTATTTATGGACTCTCAGTTCTAGTCCATTGATATATATGTCTATCCTTATGCCAGTACCACACCATCTTGATTACTGTAGCTTTGTAGCAAGTTTTGAAATCAGGAGGTGTGATTTGTCCAACTTTGTTTTCTTTCTCAAGATTGTTTGGCTACTCTGAGTCCCTTGATGTCCATATGAATTTTAGAATCAGTCTTTCGATTTCTGCAAAAAAAGCCAGCTGGGATTTTGATAGTGATCAAGTTGAATTTGGGAAATATTGCCATCTTAACGATATTTGAACAGTCCTCATAATTCTTTTGACCTACAGGAGAGAATAACAAAAAGCATTGTAGAGAAAAAAATTCTTTGCCCTCCTTCCACAAGCAAAGAGCCTCTGAGCAGAATTTGACAAGTGGATGAATGAAGGGCGAAACCTCAGAACCCCTGTTGGTCGTCCATCAATCCCAGTCTCCCAACTCAGGGAGTTAACATACACTGAGCCTTAGCTCAGTGTATGTTAACTCTCCGAGACATGAGAAGTCTGCTTTTTGTTGTTGTTGTTTTGTTGTATGGCTGTTGGTTTCTTTTCTGGTTGTTTTAGAGGAGGTCTTTAACCTTTATCAGCCAAAACAGTTTTATCTTTAGTTAGGGAGATAAAATTTGCAGGTTTCACTCAGAGGAAATGCTTTTTCACAGTCTGGAAACTATAGGCTCCTAAAGAGGCCTGATGTGTAATGATTCCACTGGAAATCAGTTTGTAAACATAATTATAGTATCAGTTAATATAATGGTTCATTTTTGTCTTTCTTCAATTCTTACCAAAAAAGAAAAAAGAAATTCTAATTGCATGTACTGGCACTGTCATCAGAGTGAAGAATAAATTAATAGTGAGGTCTGTCCTTCCCTTGCCCTTTAGGGTTTTGTCTTTCTGACTCTTATGACTCACACTCTTTTAAACGTTACCTTTGGGAAAAGTTGGCCTCTTCTGTACTCAGAAGGCTTGGCTCTTTCTATTAAGAGCCTCCCTTTTTTTCTCCTCAGAAAGGGTGCTTTTTGCTGATGGAAACCTGGTTTTTGTTCTTGATGCCTTATGGCATGATTTCTGACTCTGGAAATGATCTTCCTCTCTTCTTGTAACAAAACATGGGGCTGCTAGTATATGCTTTCTTTCTGAAAGTCAAAGGGTCATGGTGGTCCCTGGAGGAAAGCCCAGGCTCTGGCTGTTTGGAGAGTGATGCTGAAGCCGGATCTAGTGACAGTGCTCAGTTCTCCCTGGGAGAAATCTCCAGGTGAGGGAAGACCAGACCTGACTCATTAGGACTGCCCAACCATCGTTCATGAAAATCCTAGGCAATTTTCAATCTTAAAAATAGACCAATCAAAGAATCACCTGCATCTTCCTTCTACTCTTTACTAGCTGTTTAATATTAGGTAAGGGTTTTTTGGTTTTTGTGTTTTTTTTGCGGTACGCGGGCCTCTCACTGTTGCGGCCTCTCCCGTTGCAGAGCACAGGCTCCGGACACGCAGGCTCAGCGGCCATGGCTCACAGGCCTAGCCGCTCCGCGGCATGTGGGATCTTCCCGGACCGGGGCACAAACCCGTGTCCCCTGCATTGGCAGGCAGATTCTTAACCACTGCGCCACCAGGGAAGCCCTAGGTAAGGTTTTTAATATCTCCAAACTTAGTTTTCCCATCCAGAAAGTGAAGTGATAGAGCGGTACCTAACTCATGTGGTTTTGTATTTGTAAAGCACCTAACACAGGGCTTGGCACATTGAGTGTTAAGAAGTATAAAAAGTTTAAATATAAGAGAGAAAACAGCAGTGCTCACAAGCTATTACCAGCTAGTAAGAAAAACTTTACACTCAGAGAAAAGAGGGTGTTTGGACAATAATAATGAATACTAATCTAGTGAGTTTCCAGGCACTATTACTAATCTACTCTGTTCCAGGCACTGTATTAGTTTTATGTACATCAGTTCTTACTGAATCTTCACAAAAGTCGTAAAAGTATTTATTACATTTTGGAGTTGAGGCAAACTAAGCCTTAAGAAACTAAGCCCAAGGTCACAAAACCATTAAATGACAGAGCCATGATTATAACCAGGGCTGTGAGTTTCCACGCCTGTGCTTTAACCACATTGTATACTGATGAGGGAATGAAACTGAACGTGAAAGGTTGCTAGACTATGGAGAAGTAAAAAGGAAAGGGTGTTTGAGTGTGAAATCAGCTTAGGAAAAGCACAAAAAAGGTTTTGGGGGTGGTGTCACATATAGGGACAGGTCTGTGATTGAACCACTTTGGCTGGAGCAGATGTTTTTGAAGTGAACCGGAGACACCTCAGGGTGGCAGATGAGTGTGTGTGTCTATACTTGATCCAGTGACAGTAGAAAGCACTAAAAGGTTTTTGAGCAGGGAGGAGACATGATCCAAGTTATACTTTAGAAACAACAGTCTGGCAGTACTATGCAGATTGGATAGGGGGGAAAAATATGAAACTGCATTTTAATGGAAGAAAATAGCAGGACTTGGTGACTGACTGGAAAGGAAGGTCAAAAAGGTCAATGCCCAAAGAAACAAAGCCCTTGGGCAATTTTGGCACCAAAATAATTTTGTAAAGTCAGAAACCTTGAGAATAGGCTATAAATGACTCAGTGACTCCATAAACTTCCTGTACCCTCCCAAAATGCAGGCTCCTCCTGGCACCAGTCCTTTCTGGTAGTCTCATCCCCTTGCCTTACGCTCCACCCAGTCCTCCCCAACACCACCCTGTCAGAAAACCCTTTTCCATCCTAAAAACAGTCTCTTCCATCTAGGAGCTCTTCCTGGAGCCCCCCCACCCACCCACGTCCTGCCTGCTTGCCTCTCTGAAACCTGATCCTCCCCCAGGGAGGCACCTCCCTTGGAAACCCTGGGGAGACAGCTCTTTCTCCCTCACCTTCTCTGAGGGCCAGGCTCAGGGGGCCCGTTTGACAGGTGAAAACTTGCATATCCCCCATGTTTTGCCTAGTGTTCTTTTGAGCCATTTTGTCTTTTTCTTACATAAGTGCTCCTTGTATAGTAAAGACCTTGTCTCTTTGCTTGTCATATTATAATTTTCTAGTTTTTCATTTGACTTAACTTTGTTTATGATGATTTTGAGGTAGCAGGTGTTCTATGGTTTTACTTTCTGAGATACTTTTTAAATTAACTTAACTCAAGTAATAAACAAATATATTCATCTTGTAAAAACTTAAAACAGTTTGAATAAACTAGTCTGCTTTAATCTCTGTCCCCAACCCTAGTACTCTCCCTCTCTGGCTGAAACCACTCGGGTCTTGAACTATTTTTTTTCAAATTGTACACTCTTCACTCCTTTTATGATTTTTTTTCTTTTGCATGTCTGTTTAGAGGGCTTTTTCATCCTTAGGTCACATAAATATTCACCTATATTTTCTTTATATCTAATTCTTGAGGCCAGTTGTAGTGTGTTATAGTAAAGAATGTGAGATAATTAGTCATTTTTCTTCAATGATTTGGAATATAGCGTATAGTATAGAAGTTTTAATACACGCTGGGGTCACGGCTGTGTTTTCTAGTATATTGGTCTGCCTATTTTTATGCTAGTTCCATAACTAATTATTGTAGCTTGAAGTATTCGTTAGTGTACTTCCCACTGCTACCACCACCTACATGTTCTACATGCTTTTTCATCCTTGAGGTTTTTGAGGGGCCTCCGTGTTGCATCCTCCTTTGCCATACCGTTACCAACTCTTTTCCCCTCCTCTCGAAAATAAAATTCTTTTTTTCTCTTAAATTTTTTTATAAGATACCATTACTTTTCTAGTTACCTGGGTCCAAAACCACCACCAGCTGTTTAACTCAGCAGCTGGTTAACTGGTTAACTCTTCTGCATCTTTCCCCCACCCCGAAACCTATAATTCTCAGCATGAGAGATAAACCACAAAGGAGGACAAGAAATCTCCTCCTTGTGACCCTTTCTGCAGTTTCTCTTTAACTTCATTTGGAAATAAGGTCTCTGTTTGCCTTATTTCCCTATTGAAATCTTTGTTATATTACTGAATATCATTTACTTTGTTATCACTAAGGAAAAAAACTAAGTGATAAAGTTTAAACATAAGTAAAGTAAAACAACAATGGAATATTGAAGGCCATAAAGAAAAGCACAGCCTTAGAGTCTTAAATGCTGTCTTAGAAACTAGTAGTGTGGATGTACATATGGGTGTCTGTTTTTTTATCTTTAAACTTCGTTTTGAAATAATTTTAGCTCACAAGAAGTTGTGAAAATAGATCAGTGAGTTTCCTTGTACCCTTCACCCAGTGACCCTCAATGATAACAGCTTACATAGCCACAGTATATTACCAAAACCAGGAAATGGACATTGGTACAGTACCATCAACTGGTGTTTTCCCTGGGTAACATACGTTCTAGGATTACCCTGAGAGTCCATTTGGTGAATAACCATGCAAGACAGTTGTGGAACCAGCTGCTTTTCAGCTATCGTATTTACAGTCAGACTCAGCAATGTGTATTAGAAGAAGTGAGAAGTGGAGCAAAGAAACATAGAGGGTAACAAGGAAGCTAGTGGACCTTCTTGTCAAAGCCAGCTCTACAGAATTTCCTTATTTTCCTCCCTCTGACAGACATTTCCATGTTCCCCAAGTGGCCAACCAAAAGTTTCATGGAATAGCAGATTGTTCGTCCTGTTTGGTATGTTCTGTCCCCAGTTTTACCCTGTTTCCAGGAGAGGAGCCAGTAGTCAAGTTAGGCAGGGGAGGGAATCCATAATCTCTGCTGTTGTGTCAAGTGAAAAGCAAACCCTGTAGCCTCCCCTGTGGCTTCTGTCTGAGACAAAAGAAAATAATGTGACAGGAGCAAATTGACAGCAGCCTCCTCTGCCAGCAAATGCTAATATAGCAGAGAATTTCAGGTTCTCTTGGTTGTATAAAGTTAGTGCTGCCCTGGAAGTTGTTTCCCATATAGATAATTTGGTCTTGGCCCTTGCTTAAGGCCATATTGAAAGTGTATGCTAATTATAAGGTGTCATTGATGTGACAGTGATGCACTCCAGGTTCTTTGGCTTAAAAACACGAAAAAAATGTAACTTTATGAAGACATCAAAGGAATTCTTTTTTTAAGAGAGAGGTCTTGTGTGGTAGGGAAAGATATATTACAGTGGTGTGACAAATTAAGTTCTAGCTTTTAGGTGGTTCAGATCTGAAATATGATTGTATCTAAGTGGGGTATAATCTTCAGAAGTTATCCAATATGACTGACATTCTTTCCTATCACAGTGAAGACTTACCATAGATGTGCCCTGCCTGAAGAAATCACAGTAAACAGAAATTCACTTATAACTCTCAAATTAGGGCTTTAAACATTAATATTACAGAAAATTTACTCCATTTATAAGGTAACTTATTTGGTACCTTTAAAACAATAAATTCCTGCAGAGCGTTTTAAACCACTTAATTTTTTTCATTAAAAAAATACCCTTCGTTTTCACACAACTGTTTTAAATTGCTAACATTAAATTCAGCTGTATGAAAAAGCAGGCTCACTCTGTTTTTCTTTCTCTTTTTCTCTCTCCCTCTCCCCCTCTCCCCCTCCCCCTTCTCCCTTCTCTCTCTCTCTCTCTCTCTCTCTCTCTCCCTCTCCCCCCCTTCTCTCTCTCTTCTCTTTCTCTCTCTCTCTTCTCTTTCTCTCTCTCTCTTCTCTTTCTCTCTTCTCTCTCTCTCTCCCTCTCCCTCCCTCTCCCTCCCTCTCCCTCTCTCTCCCTCTCTCTCCCTCTCTCTCCCTCTCCCTCTCTCCCCATCCCTCTCCACCTCTCCTCTCTCTCTCTCCCTCTCTTCTCTCTCTCCGCTCTCCCTCTTCTCTCTCTCTCTCTTCTCTCTACCTTTCAATCTCTCTCTCCTCTTATATTAAGGAATCTCACAGGATCTTAGATGTGGTACCTTTTTCTAGGTAAATGTGTGCATTCAAATGACCAGCAAACATACTTATCTTTACAAACTATCCAATCTCTAAAAATAGTATGAAAATATAAAGGAGACTGTGCTATTTATTTATAATAATAATTGCCCATTTAAAAATGATTCCTGGGCCTCCCTGGTGGCGCAGTGGTTGAGAATCTGCCTGCCGATGCAGGGGACACGGGTTCGTGCCCCGGTCCAGGAGGATCCCACATGCCGCGGAGCGGCTGGGCCCATGAGCCATGGCCGCTGAGCCTGCGCGTCCGGAGCCTGTGCCCCACAACGGGAGAGGCCACAGCAGTGAGAGGCCCGTGTACCTCAAAAAAAAAAAAAAAAGAGAAAAATGATTCCTTATTGTAAAGCAATTATACTCCAATAAAAATGTAAAAAAAAAAATTATTCCTTTGTACTCGGTCACATTTCAAGCTAATAGAGCTAATGGTCTTTGTTGTTTTCTCTGGCATGGTTTAGGAATGTGCCCCTGTTTTGACTTTGGTAGCATCTTTAAGAGATTACATTTTCCAAAGTTTATAATTCTAAATTGTTACTACAATGGCAGGAAAAGATTATTTCTAGAATTTGATTATTTTTTAAGGAAGACTGAAAACGATAACCAAGTTCTAAGTAAATAAGAACAGTACAGTAGGGACCCTCCTGGCCGTCCAGTGGTTAAAACTCCGCACTTCCACTGCAGGGAGCGGTAACTAAGATCCCGCATGCCACAAGGCACGGCAAAAACAAACAAATAAAAAAACCCCAACTGTACAGTAACTCTAAGATACCTGTTAATAAGTGCCATTAAAAAGAGATAAATTGTACTTCACAAAGTAGAATAAAAATAAAATGCTAATTAAGAAATTAGTCCCTTTTTTGCCTTAATTCAAGCATAATCCTAAAATAAAAATTCTTCCTAAGAAAATGTACCCTATAAAAAACTAATATTGACTACCATTATGTAGAGTACCCTAGACCTAATAATTTGTAAGCGATTTCTTCATTGTTCATCCTTCTTAGCCCTATTACCCCCCCTCCAAAATAAAATTTTTGCTAATTACTTTTGGCACACTGGAAAGGTACTGATTGATGTGACACAAAAGCCAGGAACTCACAGCCAAAGATTTCCCTGTTTTTGCTATAAACTCAATGAGTGGGAACACGTCTGCCCTCAAGAAACCCATAATCAAATTAGGGAAACAGTAACTAGTACACAAAACACCTGCTAAAAGCCTATGAGAGTTCAGAATAAAGGGAAGTGTAACGGGGAGCAAGTACTAGAAAATCAGACAGAGGAAGACAAAAATAGGCATTGAGGAGGGCCGTTTGGCAAGTAGAAGCTCATTTTTAACTCTTGATTCGTTCGGAGATGTCTGCTTATAGTGTCTGTTTTAGCCAGGAGGTACAAACATGTGGCCTGGTAATTCTGCCCCTCTGTTTAAAGAAGCCGCACACACTGCCTTTAGTGAAGTGAAACTAGTGACACCAGAGTTGACATGGCAGAAGCTGCTGCAAAGATTAATCTGATCAAATTCAACAGATCCTACTGGAATTCTCTCCTTCTGCAGAAGTTATTATATATTAGAGTAGTGAGGAACCCAGGTCCAAATCATCACTAAAGAGAAAAGCTTCCAAAGAAAGAAAGAAATTCAAATGACCTAGGGCATGAAAAATTAGGCCTGTCCTTTGGTTAATAATTGGTAAGTGATTATTACCAAAGTTATTTGTGCTTTTATTTTTAAGTAATATACAGATTAAAATTTTTTCAAACAGTATTAAAGGTTATATAGTGAAAACTAAAACTTTCTTGCAGTTTAAAAGCTGGACTGTTTTTTTTTAAATCAAGTGGAGGAATAAATTATATATGAAATAGGGAGCCTCTACAGGCTTTAAGTGGGAGGAATAAAGCAATGACAGAGGAAGTGAAGATTTCTGGCAGTTTGCAGGTTTGGTCAGAGAAGGAAGAGAATTCCTATAAAGCCTTCTGGATTTTTCATCATATTAGACCTTTCCCACTCCTAGATTATAAAAAAGATTCCCACATTTCCCTCTGTATTTTTCCCCTTCCTTCCTCCCTTTATTCCTTCCTTCCTTCCTTTTTTAACTTTGATCTATCTGAAATACATTTTAATGGAAGGAGTGAGTTAGAGATTTAATTTTTCTGTATGGCCACCCTTTTGTCCTAACACTATTTATTCACTAGTCCATCTTTTTTGCCACTGATTTTAAATGTTTCTATTAATATATACTAAATTCCGTATGATTTTTTCTATTCTCTTCCATTGGTCAATTTTCTGTTCTCTTCCATTGACCTGCCTAGTCACGTTCAGCTCTACACACTATTTTAATTACTATAGCTTTATAAGGTTTAATATCTGGAAGGATGTATTTCTTGTTACCTTTTGCTTGTTACTCTTCAGGATTTCCCTGATGATTCTCATATTGTCCATATGAATTTTAAAATCAGTTTAACTGGTTTTTTAAAAATCCTATAGTTAAACTTATTTGGATTGCATTAAATTTACAGATTAATCTTCATGACATTAATTTTTCCATCCAAAATTAGGGTCTTTCTATTTATTTAATATTTCTTTTGTGCCCCTCAGTTGCATTTAGAGGGTTTTTTTTCTTGCAGAGCTTACAACTTTCTTGATATGTTTCTTCCTAAGTATTTAACTTTTTTGTTCCTTTTGCTTGTGAGATTTTTCATTCCATTATATTTTCTGCTATTTGTTAATATAGTATTAATTTGGGGCCAAGCATCCTTATTTGTTTATTATTTACAGTAGGTTTTCTTTTGATTCTTTTGGGTTTTCCAGATATATAATCATATCACTTGCAAATAATGATAATTTTATTTTCTCTTGTCCAATTTTTATATTTCATATTATTTTCTCTTATAATTGTATTGTCTAGTACCTCCAGAATAAAGTAAATAATAGTGGTGCTAGAAGGTATCTCTGTCCTACTTCTGACTTCAAAGGGAATGCTTCTGCTGTTTCCCCATGGCTTACTTTATACTAGCATCTTTATTTCTCCTTACTCAACACTTCCTGACCCATTCTCTTCCTTGAAAACAAAATATTTCTTTTCATCCATTGTTAAAAATGTATATTCCTCTTCCATAGCCTAATAGTCACCCTCAACTCTGCATCATCCAAAGACTGCAAACTCAGGGTATAGGAGAATGAGCAAACTAAGGGAGACCTGAACTACTAATGGTTGAAAGAATTAAAAGCTGTATTTTACCTGTGAATCACTTCATGAGCAGTCAGCTTCACCTAGAATAGGAACCAGTGACTGAAACCAGAATTGCCATTGGCTTGAGCAGTTTGGTGTTTCTAGAAGTGCTGAAGACTTAAGAGTTTTTCTGAGTCTTTTTACAAATAAGTTGTTTTTCATTTCATTAAGAAAAAAACATGGTAATTTTTAAAGTTGTAATAGAAACAAGGGTGAATTTTAATCTTTGGAGGAAAGGGTAAGAAGGAGCACGAAGACTAAGACAGTTGTTTTATCGTTGCTTTATTCCCTTTCATGGGGAGGCAGCGGGAACAGTGGAAGAAGCTTAAGCTTCAGAGTCTGACCATCTTTCCAAATCCTGGGCTGCTGCCTCTCAACTGTGTAATGTTGGTTAGGGTACTGAACAGCTCTGCTTTGTTGCCTTTCTCTTAGTCCCATCACATGATGAGACGCTGCCATTTTTGGGAACAAGTTTTGCTCTACAACATTTACGGCATTATATGAAAAGGACAAAGGGTGTTTCCTTCTCTCGATGGAAGTAAAGACTGGTCACACTTGATGTATTTTAGAGAGATATTCTTGAGGTGATATGGGTGCCTTTGCTCTGTAATTGGTACATCTGGGGCAATTATAGCCAGCTTCTGCCAATGATAATTATTGTGTCTTTGTTACTCCCATTTTCCTCCATCATGGTTACCTCCACAGGGGTCCTCTAAGCTAAAGAAAGGTTTCTTCCCACCTCCTTTTATCAGCTTGTCTGGTGTGGCCTTGTGGTGATCATAACACTTAATTAGGTCCCCAAAAGGCCACTCAACTCTCTTGATCTTTCTGGTTCCTCTCCTGAGAGACTTCAAACAAGTGCCCAAGCTGACCAGAGAGCATAGAGTTGCATAGGGCATAGTATATTCACTGTGCCTAGATGAGAATGGGGTATAGGAAGGGATAGGAAGGGCTGTGAAGCAGAAAGGGAGACTAGAGAGATGTTTGTGCCACAATGTAAAGAATTTTAAATGCCAAGCTAAGAAGTTAGGAAGTTTTCTCTGAAGTGAAAGTCTTTTGAAGGTTTATGAAGAGGAAGTAATGATATGATCCAGCTCGTACTTTAGGAATGTAACTCTAGTCACAGTGTATTAGATTGTAAAGGCTAGACAAGTGGAACTTCAATTTTATTGCACATACAATTGCTTTTTTATTTATTTTTGGCTGCATTGGGTCTTCCTTGCTTGCGTGCAGGCTTTCTCTAGTTGCGGTGAACAGGGGCTACTCTTAGTTGCGGTGCACAGGCTTCTCATTGAAGTGGCTTGTCTTTGTTGGGGAGCACAGTTTCTAGGCACCCAGGCTTCAGTAGTTGTAGCACGTGGGCTCAGTAGTTGTGGCTCACGGGCTCTAGAGCGCAGGCTCAGCAGTTGTGGTGAACAGGCTTAGTTGCTCTGCGGCATGTGGGATCTTCCTGGACCAGGGCTCGAACCTGTGTCCCCTGTATTGGCAGGCGGATTCTTAACCAGTGTGCCACCAGGGAAGTCCAGAATTGCTTTTTAAAATGAGCATCCCCTGGGACTTCCCTGAAGAACAAAAAAACCCCAAAGTTAGCAGAAGGAAAGAAATCATAAAAATCAGATCAGAAATAAATGAAAAAGAAATGAAGGAAACAATAGCAAAGATCAATAAAACTAAAAGCTGGTTCTTTGAGAAGATAAACAAAATTGATAAACCATTAGCCAGACTCATCAAGAAAAAAAGGGAGAAGACTCAGATCAATAGAATTAGAAATGAAAAAGGAGAAGTAACAACTGACACTGCAGAAATACAAAAGATCATGAGAGATTACTACAAGCAACTCTATGCCAATAAAATGGACAACCTGGAAGAAATGGACAAATTCTTAGAAATGCACAACCTGCCAAGACTGAATCAGGAAGAAATAGAAAATATGAACAGACCCATCACAAGCACTAAAATTGAAACTGTGATTAAAAATCTTCCAACAAACAAAAGCCCAGGACCAGATGGCTTCACAGACAAATTCTATCAAACATTTAGAGAAGAGCTAACACCTATCCTTCTCAAACTCTTCCAAAATATAGCAGAGGGAGGAACACTCCCAAACTCGTTCTACGAGGCCACCATCACCCTGATACCAAAACCAGACAAAGATGTCACAAAGAAAGAAAACTACAGGCCAATATCACTGATGAATATAGATGCAAAAATCCTCAACAAAATACTAGCAAACAGAATCCAACAGCACATTAAACGGATCATACACCATGATCAAGTGGGGTTTATTCCAGGAATGCAAGGATTCTTCAATATATGCAATCAATCAACGTGATACACCATATTAACAAATTGAAGGAGAAAAACCATATGATCATCTCAATAGATGCAGAGAAAGCTTTCGACAAAATTCAACACCCATTTATGATAAAAACCCTGCAGAAAGTAGGCATAGAGGGAACTTTCCTCAACATAATAAAGGCCATATATGACAAACCCACAGCCAACATCGTCCTCAATGGTGAAAAACTGAAAGCATTTCCACTAAGATCAGGAACAAGACAAGGTTGCCCACTCTCACCACTATTATTCAACATAGTTTTGGAAGTTTTAGCCACAGCAGTCAGAGAAGAAAAGGAAATAAAAGGAATCCAAATCGGAAAAGAAGAAGTAAAGCTGTCACTGTTTGCAGATGACATGATACTATACATAGAGAATCCTAAAGATCCTATCAGAAAACTACTAGAGCTAATCAATGAATTTGGTAAAGTAGCAGGATACAAAATTAATGCACAGAAATCTCTGGCATTCCTATACACTAATGATGAAAAATCTGAAAGTGAATTCAAGAAAATACTCCCATTTACCATTGCAACAAAAAGAATAAAATATCTAGGAATAAACCTATCTAAGGAGACAAAAGATCTGTATGCAGAAAATTATAAGACACTGATGAAAGAAATTAAAGATGATACAGGTAGGTGGAGAGATATACCATGTTCTTGGATTGGAAGAATCAACATTGTGAAAATGACTCTACTACCCAAAACAATCTACAGATTCAATGCAATCCCTATCAAACTACCACTGGCATTTTTCACAGAACTAGAACAAAAAATTTCACAATTTGTATGGTAACACAAAAGACCCCAAATAGCCAAGGCAATCTTGAGAACGAAAAACGGAGCTCTAGGAATCAGGCTCCCTGACTTCAGACTATACTACAAAGCTACAGTAATCAAGACAGTATGGTACTGGCACAAAAACAGAAAGATCAATGGAACAGGATAGAAAGCCCAGAGATAAACCCACGCACATATGGTCACCTTATCTTTGACAAAGGAGGCAGGAATGTACAGTGGAGAAAGGACAGCCTCTTCAATAAGTGGTGCTGGGAAAACTGGACAGGTACATATAAAAGTATGAGATTAGATCACTCCCTAACACCATACACAAAAATAAGCTCAAAATGGATTAAAGACCTAAATGTAAGGCCAGAAACTATCAAACTCTAAGAGGAAAACATAGGCAGAACACTCTATGACATAAATTACAGCAAGATCCTTTTTGACCCACCTCCTAGAGAAATGGAAATAAAGACAAAATAAACAAATGGGACCTAATGAAACTTCAAAGCTTTTGCACAGCAAAGGAAACCATAAACAAGACCAAACGACAACCCTCAGAATGGGAAAAAATATTTGCAAATGAAGCAACTGACAAAGGATTAATCTCCAAAATTTATAAACAGCTCATGCAGCTCAATAACAAAAAAGCAAACAACCCAATCCAAAAATGGGCAGAAGACCTAAATAGACATTTCTCCAAAGAAGATATACAGACTGCCAACAAACACATGAAAGAATGCCCACCATCATTAATCATTAGAGAAATGCAAATCAAAACTACAATGAGATATCATCTCACACCAGTCAGAATGGCCATCATCAAAAAATCTAGAAACAGTAAATGCTGGAGAGGGTGTGGAGAAAAGGGAACCCTCTTGCACTGTTGGTGGGAATGTAAATTGATACAGCCACTGTGGAGAACAGTATGGAGGTTCCTTAAAAAACTACAAATAGAACTACTATATGACTCAGCAATCCCACTACTGGGCATATACCCTGAGGAACCATAATTCAAAAAGAGTCATGTACCAGAATGTTCATTGCAGCTCTATTTACAATAGCTAGGAGATGGAAACAACCTAGGTGTCCATCATCGGATGAATGGATAAAGAAGATGTGGCACATATATACAATGGAATATTACTCAGCCATAAAAAGAAACGAAATTGAGCTCTTTGTAATGAGGTGGATAGACCTAGAGTCTGTCATACAGAGTGAAGTAAGTCATAAAGAGAAAGACAAATACCGTGTGCTAACACATATATACGGAATTTAAGAAAAAAATAATGTCATGAAGAACCTAGGGGTAAGACAGGAATAAAGACACAGACCTACTAGAGAATGGACTTGAGGGTATGGGGAGGGCGGAGGGTAAGCTGTGACAAAGTGAGAGAGAGGCATGGACATATATACACTACCAAACGTAAGGTAGATAGCTAGTGGGAAGCAGCCGCATAGCACAGGGAGATCAGCTCGGTTCTTTGTGACCGCCTAGAGGGGTGGGATAGGGAGGGTGGGAGGGAGACGCAAGAGGGAAGAGATATGGGAACATATGTATATGTATAACTGATTCACTTTGATATAAAACAGAAACTAACACACCATTGTAAAGCAATTATACTCCAATAAAGATGTAAAAAAAAAAAAAAAACTACCTAACTCTTAGTTAATACATATCAGTGTAAAATGTGAGTGAAGTAGAAAACCAGAAGGAATTAAAGTTAGGTTTTATTTGAAATGCTAAATCTAAGGGAGCCATCCCTGCCTTTATTTTTTCCAGGTTAAGCTACTCAAACTCCTAAATACAATTTCTGCTCTCTGTATATCTAATATTTAGTATAAACATATTTACAAGTATAGAGTAGAATTAGGTCTTACCTGTTCTCTTAAACAGATGAAGATGGGAAAAGAAATGCTGATTAATATATGAGCAACAAAAAGCACTGCAACAGATATTCTGGGAATTATAAGGTTTTGAGTGAGTAAAACCAAAATCAAACATTAACTAGGGCTTCCCTGGTGGCGCAGTGGTTGAGAGTCCACCTGCCGATGTAGGGGACGCGGGTTCGTGCCCCGGTCCGGGAAGATCCCACATGCCGCGGAGCGGCTGAGCCCGTGAGCCATTGGCCGCTGATCTGCGCGTCCGGAGCCTGTGCTCTGCAACGGGTGAGGCCACAACAGTGAGAGGCCCGCGTACCTCAAAAAAAAAAAAAAAACAACCATTAACTAATACCACTGACTTTTAATTTTTCCCTATTGAATATTATACAGCGTTTAAGATAATGTGCTTTTATTAGAGAATTTGAAATAGCTCAGAAGAAATTCCTTTTTTTTTTTGCTTTTTCCAATCCTGAATAATTATGATATAATAATGTCCTACATTTGTATCATGTTTAACAATTTATAAACCATTTTTGTAGGCATTTCATATAATCCTGCAATAACCTTAAGGCTTTGGTATTATCGGTAGTTGACAAACAAAAACTCAGGCAGGATAAATGACTTATCTAAGATCACACAGCTATGATGTGGTAGAATTGAACCCTAATCCAGGTGTTCTGCTCCAAACTAATTTTGTTTTCTTCTCTGTCAGCTTTTCCTTGTGACTATATACTAATATACATTGTGGTCTCTATCTTCCCCCCACAGTCCAAATGAATCCCTGAGACTTATAGGTGAACGCCTTAAATAAATATTTTTAAATAGATCACTTAGTGTTGAAACATTTTCATGTTGCAGATAAAAATTTAGGTATCAGAGCACAGTCATTTGATAATAAAACCAACTGGACTGATATAAATAAATAATTGGATTTAAAAATAAATGGGAGAAAGGACCAATCTCCACTGCATAATTCCAAATAATTTATATAGTTAGTCTTACCATGGGGAGGTGGAGTATAACTCCCACACCATAATTTAGGCTGTGTACAGCAGCTACCTTCTAAGAGTAAAATATGGAAGGAAGGGAAAAAGACTGTTTACAATGGAGAAGACTGACAAGCACTGCCTCAGCCAAGCGATTGAGGTCAACATCAACAGTGATGTCATGTTAATAGTATGTGCCCTTGACACGATGTGATGAACATGGCACTTTACATCAGTGATCTTCCTCCCCAAAACCCACAATCATGAGAAAAAACATCAGACAAACCCCAATTGAGAGACTCTCAGGAAATACCTGACAAGTGCTCCTCAACAAGGTCATCAAAAACAAGGGAAATCTGAGAAATTCTCACAGCCAAGAAGAGCTTCAGGAGACATGACAACTAAATGTAATGTGGGATCCTAGGACAGAAAAAGGACATTACATTAAAACCAAGGAAATCTGAACAAACTGTAGACTTTAATTAATGATAATGTATCAGTGTCGGTTCATCGGTTGTGACAAACGTAAATGTTTATAATAAGGGAAACTGGTGTGGGCTACATGAGAACTCTACTTTTTTACAGCTTTTCTGCAAATCTAAAACTATTCTAAAATTAAAAGTTTATTTAGGGACTTCCCTGGTGGCGCAGTGGTTAAGAATCTGCCTGCCAATGCAGGGGACATGGGTTCAATCCCTGGTCCGGGAACATCCCACATGACACGGAGCAACTAAGCCCGTATGCCACAACTACTGAGCCTGCGCTCTAGAGCCTGCGAGCCACAACTACTGAGCCCGCATGCCTAGAGCCCGTGCTCTGCAACAAGAGAAGCCACCACAGTGAGAAGCCCGTGCACCGCAACGAAGAGTAGCCCCTGCTCTCCACAACTAGAGAAAGCCCACGCACAGCAACAGACCCAATGCAGCCATAAATAAATAAATAAAGTTTATTTTTTAAAAAAAGACTAGAATAGAATAATACTTGGTAAACCAATTCCCTTCTTGGTGAATTGCTATGAATCAAAATGTTATATATCTTCCATCCTTAGATTGGTGTCAGAATGGGAGTTAATATCATTAGAGAATTATCTCAATATTGTAAATTATCCAGCTTGAGTATGAATTATCTTGAAGGAAATGAGTAAAGTTCTTTGGTTTTAAGTAAAGAAAACCCACAAAATTATCAGAATAATGCCCAAATATAAGGTGACCCTGAGTATAAGGCAATTTCTTATCTTTCCAATGAAAACATATTTTTACATACATATTTAAGATCATAATTTTAATAAAATAATATATGAATTTAGAAATATTATTTCCCTCCACTTGTCCCTTTTTATGAAACAATGTTGCCTAAATTTTTTACATGCAACTTTGATGTTAATATTTGGCACCTAGTAGGTTGTCAGTAAGCATTTATTGAATGAATGATAGTTTGAGATCATTGAGATATATGGAGAGCCCTGGATCACTCTGAGGATCCGCTGAAGGTTTTTGACCAGGAAGCTAATACACAAAGGCGGAGTGGTATTTAGCCTTTTCTCAGGGGAAGTGGAGATATCACAAATCTGCTTAAGGGAGGCGAAGGTGTGGCCAGGTGTTGGCCTAGGGGCACAGACGGAGCCCTGACTTAGGAGTCAGGCAGATTTGGATTTAGAAACTGCTGGACCCTGAGTGATCCCAAGAGTCTCTCTGAGGAGGTGCCACTGAAGCCAGGACCTGAGGGTGTAAAGAGTAAAGGCTGAAGCTCTTGGACGGGCATCACCCAGGCAGAAGAGACTACTGTCTCGGAGACAGAGGAAGGAGCCCACTGTGACCAGAGGATAGTGACTGGGGACCTTGGAAACCATGGAAAGGACTCCATTTTTTTTTTTAAGTGGAAAGGAAAAAATGGGATTGACATCTAATTTGCAGTCCTGAAAAACCACTTCCTTCTGTGAGGAGAATGGGTTGGAGGAGGAGTCAAGAATGGAAGCAAGGAGGCCAGATTGGAGATGATAATTAATAATAATAATAATAGTTAACACACTGCTTACTAAATGCCCAGGGACTGTTCTAAGCAGTTTACATGAACCAACTCATTTAAGTGTGCTTCCCAGTTAGCACCCTCTTTCATTCTCCAAAGTACCACACATTTTTTTGAAGTCTAGTTGCTGTACAATATTATATAAGTTACAGGCATACAATAAATATAGTGATTCACAATTTTTAAAGGTTATACTCCATTTATAGTTATTATAAAATATTGGCTATATTCACCATGTTGTTCAATATATCCTTGTAGCTTATTTTATACCTAATAGCTTGTACCTCTTACCCCCCCTACCCCTATATTGCCCCTCCCTATTCCCTCTCCCCACTGGTAACCACAGTTTGTATGATAAATTCCAGGAAACTATGAATCAGCCAATTAACATTTTCAGAGGGGCTGATAGTTGGAGTGTTCAGTCTCCTCTACCCATCATTTTCAAATCATCCTATGAAAGCCACTAACCAAGACAACTCTACAGTACAATATGAAGGTAGGAAAAGCTGTGGAATCTCATCTCTAAACTTCCTGAGGCCCTTCCTTTTTGTTCCCTTCTGTCTTAACCCTGTCTCTTGGTTCTGAGTTTATGTGGGCATTTCTATTTGTCTCTTTTTCTCAGTGTCTTTTTTTTTTTTTCCTTTAACTCTCTCCCTTGAGTCTCTTTCCCTGTTTGTGTGTGTTCTGTGTTTCTTTCCTCTTTACCCTCTTTGCCTTCCCCATTCCCTCTCTCTATTCTCTTCCCTTCCCCTAATCTCATTCATTCTTTCTTCCTCCCTCAACTGGCCGGTGAGGTACTGACATGTACAGTGAATGTGTTCTGCTTGATATATAAAAATTGATATTGACAATTTCCGTTTAAAACTAATTAAGGCTCCCAAGAGCCAGTGTACTCCTTCCAAAATGCTTCTGTAGATGATTGTTACAAAGTATTTTAAATCTTTTTATCCCAGTTCCTGCCTTCACATCTCTGGAGGAAATTTACCTAGTACCCCACTCATCTAACTGGTTTCTTCCAATCCCCACACCTTCCCTTCTTATTCCACCACCACCTCCCGACTGCCTTCTCTACCTCAGGTCTGTCCCCAGCTCCTGCTCTGGACTGCACCTAAATCATACCAGACCACATGTTGAGCCAAGTGTCTCTCATCCTTCCATAATGTTTGTCTTGGTTTCTTTCCTTTGTTACCTTTCTGAGGCTTGATACTTTACAAACTATTGCTTTTGCTCTGAAGCTTATTTTTAAGCTGCTCTTACTTTTACGTATGAGTGCTTCCTTTGCCTGCCTAGCTCCGAATAGCATAGCGGCTACCAGGGACAGCTCTCTTCCAAGCAGAGGCTCCCTTAGTAACGAGCATTCCTTTGTGCTCATCCTGCATATAAATCACCAGGGAGCTTTTAAATGAGAAAAGACCTGGCTGACCCAGAAGGTGGTATTTATAAATAGTCCTCCAGCCCCCCCTCTTTAAAGCTTGTCCACCTAATCCTCTCCTCTCTCAAGATTGGAAGTGACTTGACCTTTGAGTCTTAAAACTCAGGCTCTTTTTCTTTTAAAAATCTGGTTGGCAAAAAGCTGTTAAAACAAAAATGTTCTCGGCAGGATGATGATCAGTCATGAGAGCTTGCCTTTCATTTCTGACATTTTCAGCCAAATATGCTTCCAATATGGACCAATTTTTCACATTGTTATTATTTTAAGACACTTACCTCAATAATTTTTATTTCTTTTTACTGATAGGCTATCATGGATTTGTATTTTTATGATTTAGAAAGCTGTTCCCAAATGACTGCATCTCTATCATGAACTAAGAGCCTTCCTTTTCACTCCTAAAATCACAGAACTTGGAGGGGCTCTAAGTAGCCTCAATCCCAGCATCACTGGATAGAGCTCTGTTATATTTCCCTAATGTTGTATTATTTACTGAAGCTAAAATCTCATAGGTTTTTTTTAGGATTATGAAATGAAGCACATGATATAGACACTAATAGATAGTGTCTATTTACCTAGTACCCCACTCATCTAACTGGTTTTTTCCAATCCCCATGCCTTCCCTTCTCACTCCACCACCACCTGCCAACTGCCTTCTCTACCTGAGGTCTGTCCCCAGCTCCTGCACTGGACTGCACCTAAATCATATCAGACCACATATCTGATTAGGGTACATGCAGGAACTGCCTAATTGTTGAATTGGCCAAAGATTTTTTTTTTTACTATATTTCCCAAAAAGATAATTAAGTCCTTAATCTGATTATTTATAAAAAGAAGAGATGCTTATATTAGACAAACCATGTGTTTTTAGCAGCCTCTCTCCCTTGTTATAAAATGGCGGAAACTTAAATTCACTATCCACTATCAGAGAGAATACTCTAATTTAAGGCTGTTTTCTTTTCATCCCCTAACAGATGGAAGAGTAAGTCCTGGTCCCAGGCTTTTCTTTGCTGACTTGGGCCAGGGGTAGTAATTCTTTTTCTAGAAGCTACTAGGTCTGATCCATCTGTTGCTTTGTGGGGAGAACCCCTTCCCCAAGGCTTTTCTTGCAGTAGTTTTGCTGGAATGTCCTACTTGCATGTGAGCCTGGAACTTTAAAAGTAATTTTAGTTCTGTTATTTAATTTAAGGAAGTTTGGTGTCCAGTGTGGCTGTATTTGTACATAAGAGACTATCTGTAGAAAAAGAATAAAAAACGTGTACAGGGCTTCCCTGGTGGCGCAGTGGTTGAGAATCTACCTGCCAATGCAGGGGACACGGGTTCGAACCCTGGTCTGGGAGGATCCCGCGTGCCGCGGAGCGGCTAGGCCCGTGAGCCACAACTACTGAGCCTGCGTGTCTGGAGCCTGTGCCCCGCAACAAGAGAGGCCGCGACAGTGAAAGGCCCGCACACCGTGATGAAGAGTGGCCCCCCGCTCGCCGCAACTAGAGAAAGCCCTCGCACAGAAACGAAGACCCAACACAGCCAAAAATAAAAATAAATAAATAAATAAATTTAAAAAAAAAAAAAAAACGTGTACACAGCAGGTTGAATAAGTACTGTGTCTTCTGAAAACCTTGGGCTTAAGTGTCTAAGGCAGTTCTGTTTAGATCCACGCTCAGCGTGGACTTGCTAGAGCGTAGTATCTGTTGTTTTATTTCTCCAGTTGGGGAAGCTGTCTCTTAATATATGGAGACTCTAGAATGGGTAAGAATATGTGTAAAAAAAAAAAAAAAAGAATATGTGTAGTAATTAGAATTGTAAGACATGGCCTAAGCAAGTATGGATACTTTTGACTTGCTTTTGGATTTAGTTGTTAAAAAAAAGTGGAGTGTGGAAATATGAAACAGAGGAGAGAAAACCACGTAGGTACAGCAGAGCAGCAGTATTCAGCAATACAGTGAGCATACAAGGAGGGTTTATTAGGATTATACACACGGAGAGGAGAGTAGCACAATGAACACAACTTCAAAGCAATGGTGGGTTCATGTCGGGGGACAGTGCACAAGCAGACCAAGGGCATAGGAA
Source organism: Lagenorhynchus albirostris (assembly GCF_949774975.1). NCBI lineage: Eukaryota > Metazoa > Chordata > Mammalia > Artiodactyla > Delphinidae > Lagenorhynchus > Lagenorhynchus albirostris. Next base: position 8,104,668 of record NC_083100.1, read on the forward strand.
GTTTAGGGTACCCATCACATTCAAGGCACACTACTAGATAACCCTTGGTTCTCTTTTGTGACTTTTTTTTAATATAGCAGCAAAACTTAGAAAGAATCTCTCCAGAGGGTTAAATGTAGTACCATTAAGTACGTAATGATGCTAATCAACTGTGTTGTTCAGGGTTCTTCACTGCAAGCTACCAAACAGTGGGAAAGGCCCTCAAAGGCTCTCTGGTGCTTTCAGAACTGACTGCAGTTGGAGGAACAGGGGAAACACTGCAGAAAAGGTGGGGTTGGCTCTACCTGCTGCCCCACCCTGAAGAAATGCTGACTTTTCCTCAAATCCTTGTGTGACTACAGCTTCAGGGTCCCAAGTGTTCAAGCCTAGGTCACATGCTTGCCCCCAGCTGCACCATGACCAGGAGAGAAGGATCTGGATCTTCTAGTTGCTGTAGTGCAAAGCAGTCACTGCCTCCCATGGGGGAAAGGAGGCTGCAGGGTGCTGGTTGGGAAGAAGTTTTGGTTGCTAGACAGCAAAAAAAAAAAATAAGGCATGTAAACTGTATCTATCTGAAGCTCAGTGTCTTCACAGATATTAACCATCTTTCTCAGGCTCAGCCAGCATGCATGGAGAATATTAATTTCATTTTCCTTTAATGATTTGTTCATTGTTTTTAAAAACAAAGACAAAATAACTTGGGACTATCTTTTTAAATTCAATCTTTATCAAAGTTGTATGTGTACATCATTTAGAGTCATAGTTCTACCCAGTTTCTAATGAAGAACAGCATTCCATGTGCTCCCATTCCTATTTTCTACTCCCCAGAGAAAGCTATTTTCAATTCTTTCTAGCTGATTTATTTGGTATTAATCTTGATATTTCTAAATAGCACACTGTGGTTATGTCTTAATGTTTCCGTTTTGGGCATTATTTATCAACTTCCCACAATGGAAATGAGTTTTGTTCTTTCTCAACACTTTATGCTTAATCACACATACACTCTCTTCTCCTTCCCCCATCCTCCCAGGATAATTGTATTGGATCCATAGCCTGTGTTTTTATTATCATTACATCAACACTGTTTGCAATGAAGCCATGTAGTATAATGTGACTACTACTTTCTCCCAGTACCACCTTTGATTTTTCCCTGATGTTAATAATTGTCTTGGTTTTTTAATTCATTTGCTTCAATTTTCTATACTTCTCACTGATGTGACCCCCAAATCTCCCCTAACTGAATAAATCCTCTTTCCATATAAACACAGTAGATATTCTATGAATTTCATCTTTTTTTTAAAATTTCATCTTTTAATTTTTTGGGTTTTTTTGGCTGCACTGGGTCTTCGTTGCTGCGCGCAGGCTTTCTCTAGTTGCGGCGAGTGGGGGCTACTCTTCGTTGCAGTGCGCGGCTTCTCATTGCAGTGGCTTCTCTTGTTGCGGAGCACGGGCTCTAGGCGTGCAGGCTTCAGTAGTTGCAGCAACGCGGGCTCAGTAGTTGTGGCTTGCGGGCTCTAGAGTGCAGGCTCAGTAGTTGTGGCGCACAGGCTTAGTTGCTTCGTGGCATGTGTATCTTCCCGGACCAGGGATCGAACCCATGTCCCCTGCATTGGCAGGCGGATTCTTAACCACTGTGCCACCTGGGAAGTCCAAATTTCATCTTCTTAAAAAGAAATCTCTTCCTAAGTGTTCTGACTTGCTCCTCTCTGGACCCTGGACCAGTCACCCTCCAAGCCTGCTAAGGAGCTATTGTCTTGGGGTCTCCTTCAACATCACTCTAAGGACCCCTTTACCTGTCTCTTGTTTTAGAGCCCTTGCTTCCTCGATTCAGTGTCATCCTCTTCCTTGGTCTTCCCTGTCATGTTGAAGGAGCATGTTACCATTCGTTTCTTTTTTTTTTTTTTTTTTAATTAATTAATTATTTATTTATTTTTGGCTGCGTTGGGTCTTCGTTGCTGCTTGCAGTCTTTCTCTAGTTGCAGAGAGCAGGGGCTACTCTTCGTTGTGGTATGCAGGCTTGTCATTGCGGTAGCTTCTCTTGTTGCGGAGCGTGGGCTCTAGTTGCGTGGGCTCTAGTAGTTGTGGCCCATGGGCTTAGTTACTCCGCAGCATGTGGGATCTTCCTGGACCAGGGATCGAACCTGTGTCCCCTGCATTGGCAGGCAGATTCTTAACCACTGTACCATCAGGGAAGCCCACCATTCGTTTCTTGCGAAAGTAAAGGTTTTTTTAGTTTTAGGAATCATTTCCTTGAGAATTTTAAAGGCACTGCTCCTTTTTTTTCTGTCCTCCAGAGTTCCTGTTGAAAAGTCTCATTCATTCTGATTTTGACCCTTTGCGTAACAACTTATTTTCCCTCTGGAAGCTTCTCTTTAACCTTGATGTTCTGCAAGTTCACAATGATGTGAGTTGGGCCCTCGCTGGACCTTTTCTTGAATTCATTTGTTTGATGACTTCCTCTCCTTGGTGTTTTCTGTTCTTTCTCAAATTCCTGCTAGTTAGATGTTGAACCTGTTGTACTGATGTCCAGTTTTTGCATCTTTACTCTCCTGTTTTTTATCCTTGTAGTCTTTTTCTTTTTCTTTCTGAAATAATCTCTCAACTTTGTCTTCCAACCCTTGTGTGGAGTTGTTTCGTTCTGCTATCAAAATGTATATTTTCCTAGAGTTTTTTTTGTCCTCTGAACATACTTTTTTTATTTAATTGGTATTGTTGATGCATTTATTGTATGATGAGCAATACAGAAACAAGAAAATATAAATATGTAAGTTAGAAGGCATTTTCTGACTGAAAGAGATTATCAGTTGACCAGTCTCAAAAGTTGTAACCTTGAGCCAAAGAAAAATCACCTAAAATACACAAAATTCAATGGTATACAATTTTTAGTACAGTATTTATAAGGATTATGTTTTTTTTAAGTTTTTTTTTTTTTTTTTTTTTTGGTCTGCTTCGGGTCTTAGTTGCAGCACACGGGATCTTCGTTGAGGCATGTGGGATATTTTGTTGCGGTGCACGGGCTTCTCTCTAGTTGTGGTGCATGGGCTCCAGGGCGCGTGGGCTCTGTAGTTGTGGCGCGTGGGTTCCAGGGCACGTGGGCTCCGTAGTTTGTGGCACTCGGGCTGTGTAGTTTGTGACACTCGGGCTCTCTAGTTGAGGTGCATGCGCTCAGTAGTTGTGGTGCACTGGCTTAGTTGCCCCACAGCATGTGGGATGTTAGTTCCCTGACCAGGGATCAAACCCATGTCCCCTGCATTGTAAGGTGGATTCTTTACCACTGGACCAGCAGGGAAGTCCCTGTAAGGATTATGTTTTGCTGGTTGTTTTTGTGTTTGTTTTTAATGCTCATTTTTAAAAGTTTATATCTTCCTCTGTAGTCTTTTTTTCCCTCTAAGTTGCTTTTCTTCCTCTTTGTTTTGGTCTGTCTTTCATAGTAAACGCTTTCTTGAGTTTCTAGTGATCCTTGGTTATCTTCTCACATTTAAGAGCAGGCCACTAAAAAGTTACTTGAGAGGTCTGAACTTGTGAGTAAAGCTTATGGACTGTGATCTTCACTGTAGGGCAATCTGCCTGAGTCATTTACTGGAATTTCTCTCATATCTGTTTCTTTAGGTCTTTTATCTTGGCTGGTCATATTCTGTTGGAAAATTTTAAATTTTGCACTGTTCATTTTCTACCTCTTTCTTGCAATTTCTAGATGTGTACAGTCTGAGTTTTCATGTTGTAGACAAAAATATCTCCCCTGGGTCTCTGCTTTTTCCTTTAAATGCCTTTTGTACTCTCCTAAACATTCTTTTTTTTTTTTTTTTTAATAAATATTTATTTGGCTGTGCCAGGTCTTAGCTGCGGCAATGAGGATCTTCATTGCTGCATGCGGCATCTTTAGTTGCGGCATGTGGGATCTAGTTCCCTGACCAGGGATCAAACCCGGGCCCCCTGCATTGGGAACATGAAGTCTTAACCACTGAACCACCAGGGAAGTCCCTCTCCTACACATTCTTATTTGCTTTCTTGGCACTTAGCAGTTAGGCCCACTTGCTAAAAAATAAACAAGAGTTGATAGGAGCAAATCTGAAACACCTAGAGTACAAAGTAGGAGTCACTTCAGTGCCTTGTTTTTCCTTAATATATTGATCAGAAATTGGATGAACCTTCGGGATGCTGAGACAGGGAAGATACTCTGGCAAGGAACAGAAGACCTGTCAGTCCCTGGAGTGGAGCATGAAGGTACTTTCCACCCTTTGTCTGCACAGGGCTGATGACGCAGAGCAGGCCTAGGCATCAGGGAACTGAGTTAATGGAGACCCACCAGGGGACGGGCCTCTGCAGGCATAGCACGTCAGTCCACGTGGTGCTGAGATGTCTAGTTTCTTTCTTATGTTTCTTTCTCCTACTTCCCAAAACCCACCTCGTGCTGAAATTTTAGCATTAGAACATACCCAAAGATACAAAGATCTCAACTTTTTTCTGAAAGAAACTTTGTGTTTTTATCTCCCTGAAATAAAAGAAAAACCAAGGGAACAGAATAGAAAGAAGGTTCCCATTCAGCCCCTTTCCTGATAAGAGGAGCTGGGTACGGCCTTTAGATGCACTAAATCTATTGTTCCTTGAAGATCTTTCAGTCAAATGCACTGGACCAGTTTGGGACCTCTGCCTTTAATTAAAGTGTAATTCTGTTACCAAGGCATTTTATGAAATTTAACATAGATAATATACGCTCTAAATCATCTCTAAGAAGCTCCCAGAAATGCTTTCAATATTTCTTTTTCTTTACCAGCCCGTGTTCCCAAGAAAATCCTCAAGTGCAAGGCAGTGTCTCGAGAATTGAACTTCTCTTCAGCAGAGCAAATGGAAAAATTCCGCCTGGAACAAAAAGTTTACTTCAAAGGGCAATGCCTAGAAGGTATTCTGCTGCCAACATGCCTGAAATCTGGGCTTAGGGACAAAATCTGGACAGGGACAGAAGTCAAGACCCAGTGAACTAAAGCACTGCTTTGATAACATTTATTTTGCAACTCAGTTTGGATAGGGTTCCTACACCCTGGCAGACTGGGGAGCCCTGGCGAAAAGAAGCAAAAACAAAGCTGGCAACTACAAGGGGCTCTGAGCCCAACAAAAGGGTTACTGACCCTGGAGGGCCTGAGGGTGGTGCCTGCTTTGTCACTGGCGTGGTATTATAACATGGTCACAAGGAAGCTGCGGGTTAGGGCCTGGTACAGTGCTCTCCATACCGTCTTGTACAGATTTGACTGGCAAGGCCACTCTGCATTGAGTTTTTACCGTGAAGTCTAAGAGTGTACATATGTGTCTTAGAGCTGAAATTCCAAGTGAAAAGGCCTGTTCTGTACTTCCATACTTCCTGGATGTATATAATTTACATCCAGCCTACTGCTAAGAAAATATTGCTGGCCCTAGTGCTTTAGATCCCAGAGCATAGGGAGCAGGCCTCTAGTGTGGTTCAGGGGACACAGCCTGAAGGGGGCTTCCATGTCCTTTCTTATGCCTCTGGCCTGGGAAGTTTCTGATGGCTTCAGTGGTGCTTCCTGGGGTAGGAAGAGGCTTGCCCTAAAGGATGGGGACATGGAGCCCTGAGACTCTGCCCAGGGTGCCAGCTCACCTGCTTTTCCTTCTTCCTTCAGAATGGTTCTTCGAGTTTGGCTTTGTGATCCCTAACTCCACAAACACCTGGCAGTCCCTGATAGAGGCAGCGCCCGAGTCCCAGATGATGCCAGCCAGCGTGCTAACGTGAGTGAGCGGGCCGCAGGAGCTGTGGAGGTGTCTAGAAGCAGGAATTCCAGGCACGTGGGACTCGTGGTCCCGTTCAACAGGCAGGCAATCTAGGTTGAGAACAAGGGTAAAAGAGTATCCAGTGGTATCCGAAGTTACAGCTTACTGACTTTTGTCATGTGAAAAAGACAGTGTGATAGAATGGAAAGAATTAGAAACTTCAGATTAAACCTTTAGACTAAATTCCTGATTAACCATGACTAGCTGTGTAATCTTGGACAATGTACTTTACCTCTCTGGGCCTTATTCTCCTCCTCTCTAAATGTAGAATTAATAATTATCTCTTACAGAGGTATAGTGCAGATAAAATGAGATGATATGGAAGGAAACTGGCATATAATATATATTAAGTCTATGCTAATTGGCTCCCTTTCCTTACTATCAAACTTCTGCTGCTCTGTACTTTGTTTGAATGGCCTTAGGTGGAATCTGGCAAAGTCCTAATTCTGTTTTAGAGGATAATATTTGGTTATAGTTTTTCAGAGACTAGCTTACAATTTTAATAGATATGCTTCCAGCTCAAAGAATAATTAGTTTGTCCTTTGTCCCCAAAAGTCAGTCAATAACTGCCTACCTACCATTTTTCTCTTGGGAAAAGATTTTAGTCTTTTAAAAGTTTTAGCAATATTGCCTAGTAACAAATTATTCACACAGATAACTGTGCAATATTGGATCATCTCTTTAAACAGGTCCTTTATGAAAGCCACATTGAATTTGTAAATAGAGGTTATTTATTTTATAAGTCTTGAATAGATTTTTAATTTGTATAATAGTACGTATTTTTATATTCCATCAACCAGTCAGATCTTGAGTTCCTTATTTACCTATTTTATAATTAATTACTAGCAAGAAGATATCTGCTGGATATTAATTACCCTGGGAAAGTACAGTGTCATATGTAGAAGGGCATTTTTTAGATTTTATTAACCATTATTTGACTTATTCTTGTCCAGGCCTGATTTCTTTCAGGTATTAACACCACTAAGTCTGTGATAACATATTTAGTTTATTTAAGTTATGTCTTACTTTTTAGAACCCCAGAGTAGTACCACTGTTGCCTTTAACTTAGTACAAGAGTAGTTTGATTTGGAAACACTGAGATAACCACCAAGAAAAATGAAATTGCACACTGTATACAATACAGGTGTATTGTTTGGGGTTCTTAAGCCATAAGCCATAGAAACTGACTCTGGCTTACAGGACAGCGTTGAAAGGGTAGGGCCGAGACCTGAGAAGCTCAAAAGATGCAGGTGGCAGGAACTGTGGATGGTTTCCTCAAGGAGCAGCTGTGGGAAGGATCTTGCTCAGCGGAGAGAGTCTGATTGGCCCAAATTACATCCTGTGCCCACCCCTTTGCCAGGTGAGGGGGGAGCCACTTGGTTGACCCATGGACTGGAGATAGGGTGGTTCCCCAAGAGAAGAACAGAGTGCTGTTACTCAAAGTGAGGAGAATAGATGCAGGACAGGCCAACCCACAGCTGTCCACCAGAGTAAGTTTTATAGGAAAAGATACGTCCGCAGGTTTCCATGTGAATCAGAAAGTCAGTCATATTTATAGGCACTGCTGTGTGCAAAGCACTCTAAGGGCCTTAGGTATACTGTGGATTAACACATGCTCCCTCTTATGATTTCTGAACTTGAAGAAGACCTACCTAGTCACATAAGTTAAATGTCATGTTAGACATCTAACCCCATATGGACACAGATTTTAACATCCCCAAGCCAAGGTTATAGGTGAGTGCATGTCCACAGGCCCAGCAGACCCAGATTGAAACCACTTTGTGGAAATGAGATCTGTTGTCTAACACGCTCACTCTTTCGCCCTCTCTTCTTACTTATAGTGGAAATGTTATCATAGAGACAAAGTTTTTTGACGACGATCTTCTTGTAAGCACATCCAGAGTGAGACTTTTCTACGTTTGAGAGAAGAATATGTGTGCATTTCAAGAATTCATTTTTTTAGGGGGAAGGAGGAAACTGTTTACTTTTTTCCTCTATACATTTGATTTTTGACACTTCACCCCTAATTCCCTCTACGGCAAAACCCACCTGCGGCCACCAGGGGACCAGCTCTGTGTAGGTAACCAGATGGCTTTTTTCTCTCAAGCCACCATCTTCAACTGACCAGATTGAACTCCCAATCCCGGACCAGGGCAGAGGGCATGCCTCAACTCCTTCTTGGAGTAGACACGGGGACAAACACATACCACAAGCTGTTCCCGTCACCCTGCCTCCTTCTTGGGCCCTGCAGGCAACACATCTTCCTTTGGCCCCTGGTTTTGGAAAAGTTCAAGTTCCTGACCCACGTTTAGTTTTTTCCTACCATTTCTATTTCATACATTCTCATACATTTAACTTGTAAAATAGACTGTGATATTATTGTTACATAGTGAATTAAAACATATGAATTAAAATATTCCTATGTCTTTAGCATGGCATTGCTTTCATCTCTCCTTTTTTTGGAATGTGAACCTGGCTCCATGATGGGAAGAAAGACATTTAACAGACCAGACAGTAGGATCACAGCTATATTTTACTCCAGAGATCAACTGATAGATCTTGTGGTTCCTGAGTGCTTCAGTTGCTGCTTTCCAAGAAGGTACAACATACCTGAACAAGACCCATGACCTTGACATTTGTCTTTTAGATGTGATATTTCGTGGTTCTCTTCCACAACATACATGCACCCTCTGCTTGTTTGTACTGTTTTTAACTTTTTCGCTTCTTTTATAATGTGCATTTGTTCAAGAAGTTTCTAGAAAGGTTAGAAGTTCTAAGTTGGTAGAGTAAGGACTCTTATTCCTAAATGAGAAACTAGAATTTTCAAAATGAAGAAAAGATCTCCCTAAACTCAACTGGAGAACAATGGGAAGGCATCCAGGATGGGGTGGGATGCTGAGAGGCCTTAAAACCAGTGGTCAGAGGAAGCCCATGTGACAGAGAAGTAGTTATATCTGCAGTGCTTCCAAGTCTGACAATAGAGAGAAAACTAAAAAGGGCTCTCTTTCAGGAACTTAGCTCTGAGCTACCAGTAGCCTTCACTGTCCTTTATAAAATACCAACAATTAAAAGTTTTCTGGTTCCTCCTGTAGTAAGGTCTGAGGCCAGAGGAGGGAAAATACACCGAGAGATGGGCTCTCCTTGGTGTAGCCCCTGCTCCTAGATTCCTGCTCTCCTTCCATCTGTTACCGCAAAGGGCCTGTTTGCATATGTGGGTGGGGAGGAGAAGCAGTACATTTTTAGTACACTATCGCCATCTTTCAGTGATGACTCCATTCTTCACATTAGATCTGTTATCTTCAAAAGCTAATTTTTAAATACCAAAGGTTGGATAAAAAAACAACAACAAGGTAAAAGTGAATCAAGCTTTTCTTTTGCTTTCCAAAACTGCCATGTCTTTTCTCAGAGTGGACCTGTCTCCTTCCCTTTTCCTGGACTATATCTTCTCCCCAGAGTCCCATCAGGGAAGGCTGTCAGGGGCCTGGACACATGCTGATGGAGAAAGGACTTCCCAGGGAAGGCTTCTCCACCCGCTTAGACCTCCTTCACTGCCCTTCTCCACTCACTCACCCAGCCAACAGTCAGGGACACACTTCTTTGCTAGCCGCTCTGAGAAAAACAAAAAGAATCGTAGTCCAGTCGTTCTTAGAAGCTTGCCATCTCTCCAGGTACATGTGCTCAGGCAAAATTGCTCATTTTATCATGAAACAAGCAAGACAAAAGAAGCGTGTGCCTCAGGCACAATACTGATCAAGGGGTTGCAAGCGTGGGTGGGATTTGAACTGATGGGAAGGATCGCTGAATGCTATGGTGGGAGGAGAAGGGAAGTGGTACAGGCCAGGGAAGAAGTCAGGCAAAAGGAGAGGGAGGACACGGGAGCTGCAGGGACCAGGGCCCTAGGTAGGTTAAGGTCAGCCCTTGTAGGGTGGGTGCTGGTCCAAATGCCTGAAAATATGGAGGGTTTGTGGATATATTAAAGGCCACAAAATGTTATTGGAAGGAGAAGCATACAGATCAGGCCTGGCACAGTGACAGCCACTGGTTCTAGACATCTATGGCACCTGCCCACACCCAGAGATTCTGACTCAGTATGTGTGGGTCCCAGAAATCTGCCTATGGAAGCACCCCAAGTGATTCTGCTACAGGTGTTCTGTGGACTGTATTTTGCAATACTGGTAGAGGCATTTAGTGAATATTAGAGACATACTGTGTACACTGGTGGCCATAAGATAAACTGAGATCTCCAAGCATGCTTAAGGAACAAAGGGTGGTCCCAGTTCTGCCCTGTGCCAGTGAGGGGAAGCTTTCCGTTGCTCAGGGCAATCAAGAGGAACTTTAGCGTCTTCAGAGGAGAGGACAGGAGAATCCCAGGCAGCATGGCCTTGGAGAAAGACTTGAGAGAACTTAGAGGATCTGTCAAACATAGATTTCCATTTAGAGAGTTTTGGTTAAGGTTTCCTGTGTGATGTGAGTAAACAGTCTCGTCCATCTTCCCATCTGTTTTACTGGCCAGTGTGCTGAGTGACTTCTGTGATGGAGCACATGGGGAAGCACTGAGTCTGTCCCTGGTTGGGCATGAGGGGTGGAGGAATCACAGTCTACCGAAGAGGATCTAGCCACATTCAGGCCACACTTACAGGCCTGTTATGTATATCAGTAAGATGTCGTGTGAGGCACAGGCCTGCCTTTCCTGAGCTTTGTCCCTAGTTCAGCAATTATAAGTGCCTGCCATAAGAGAAGGACAAGGTGGGCATTTAAAGGAAGAAGAGATTACATGCAGTTCAGAAAAATCAGGAAAGCCCTCTCTTCTCTGGATCCTTCAACTCTCAGCCTACAAAATATGTTCAAGTTGCCCTAAAAAAAAATAAGCTTTTATAAATAAGGCTTTCCTTCAGTCCCGCATGGCCTTCAGCTCCCGCTCCCTCCTTTTCTTTCTCTACAGATTCAAACCTCTCGGAATTGTCACCACTCACTCTCTGCACCCCCTACCTCTCATTGACTCCTCAACCCACGGCTTTCTGGCTCTGGCCTGTGGCTTCCTCTCCTTCGAGGCATCAGTGAACTCCACTGAGCCACTGCCCCTGTCCAGTCCTTCTTGCTTTATCTGCTGGGACTCTGGGAGCCCCTTTGCTGAGTGTCTGTTCCTTGCCCCTTTGCAGGCTCTTCATTTTCCTCCAGCTGCCTTGTCCCTAAAATGTTTGTTGGTGGATTTGGGATTTTTTTTTTTAGCTATTATATATTGAGAAAATGCTTGTGCAAATTCTTCTTCTTTTTTTTTTTGGCCGCACCTCGCAGCATGCAGGATCTTAGTTCCCCAACCAGGGATCAAAGCCATGCCCCCTACAGTGGTAGCTCGGAGTCCCAACCACTGGACCACCAGGGAATTCCCACTTGTGCAAATTCCTTAAGCATTATACATTCACTGCATGCATATTTATTGAACACTTTTTATGTACCAGACACTTGTTGGACAAGATGAGTGAAGTCCCTACCATTAGAATCTAATGAGAGGAGACAGAAAGCAGATAATTTCAGATAGTAGTCAGTGCTCTGAAGAAAACAGGACAGTGCAAGGGCAGCATGTCTGAAATGAGGAGGTGAAGAAACAGAAAGAAGTCAGCATTCAGCTTTTGACCCCAAAACAGGATTGACGAGTCCCCAGCAAGTCAACAGTCTGGAAAGCCAGGATTTACTCAAAGGAAAAGATTTTTTAAATCCCTTAACCTATCATCAACAAAGTAAGAACCAGATGTGCCACACTTGATACTACAAAGGACTCAGGGTATGACAGGGAAGGCCCTGCCTTGTGGGAGGAGTGACAGCCTCCCCTTCCACCCTGCGAAGGATGGAGAGGAGGAAGCAGGGCAAAGAGGCCCAGTGCTGATGTCCTCGCTTTCCTCCACCCATCAGGCCTGGGGGGAAAGGCTGGATAGAAACATCTGCCCAGGTGTGGGGGAAAGATGAGAACTTCCTAGAGGTTAGTGGGGAGGGTTGGCTGCCCAGCAATCCAGTAGACGGAGGCCTATTCACTTAGCTTCATAACCATCTCCCCTATAGTGTCTTCCATCCCTACCACCCCGGCCGCAGTTCCTATATCCATCTGGGGCGAGTCTAGCTGATGGCATGGCCTCCCCTTGTGATTTATCCTTCACATCACAACCAGAGAGCCCCAGGATGTGCATCTGCTCACCAATTCCTGGGTATTGTCGAGTTTATTTTTAGAATTTCTTGCTAGTGACCTGGTAATTGTTTTGCAGCATTCAAAATGCACTGTTAAAATGGTCCTCAAAGTGAAAACATTAAATGGCTTAGCAGTTCTTTTTGGTGCTTTTGTTTGGTCTGAAACTGAGCAGCTTCAACTATAGCTTTGAATAAACTGAGGGATGCAATGCAGTGGACTGAGAAGCAGAAATCTGGTAAATATACTTGGTTCCCAAACCATATACACCGAGGCACCCCGGGCACTGCAGCAAGTTCACAGGGCTGCCGTAGGATCGTTTAGTTTTTTAAGAACATGCAGTGATACGGGACATCTGTCATACACTGCTCAAATCAACGTGAACAGGAAATGAGGGGAGTGGTGTCCAATCTGATTCCAGGTTTGAGAAGCTGTGCAGTGCCCAACAGGCACACACACTCCATTAGTAAGTCACTGTGATGATAAATGAAATAAAAATATTTTTTTCTCTCAATCTATGTGGCTTTTCTTTTTCCAAAATAATACAACAGCTACTAAGTTAGGACATAAATACTTAATAAGTTGTTTGGACCTAACTACTTAAGTAGAATTGTTAGTTATTTGTTTTGACCTAGTTGCACCGTGAAAAAAATTGCTGAGACACAAAGATTACTGTAAACAGAGAGCGTTCGGGGATCTCTGATAAAGCCCTTAGTTTAAAATTATGCCTTTCAGAGGATTAGAAACACACATGCAGGGACTTCCCTGGTTTCCCAGTGGTTTTCTGTGCTCCCAACCTCGGGGGCCTGGGTTCAATCCCTGGTCAGGGAACTAGATCCCGCATGCGGCAATGAAGATCACACATGCCGCAACTAAGACCCAGCACATCCAAATGAATTAAATAAATAAATTTTTTTTTAAAAAAAGAAAAGAAACCACCCGCACACAAACATCACTGGCAGCAGTAGCATCAAATGCATATTGACCACCCAGCTCTGAACTCTGAGACAGCCTTTGCTTCCATGGAATGCTTTTTTTTTTTTTTAATTTATTTATTTTGGCTACTCGGTGTGGCATGCGGGATCTTAGTTCCCAACCAGGGATTGAACCCAGGCCCCCTGCATTGGGAGCACAGAGTCTTAACCACTGGACCACCAGGGAAGTCCCCCATGGAATGTTTTTATTTTTTTTTAATTAATTTATTTTATTTTATTTATTTTTGGCTGTGTCAGGTTTTCGTTGCTGCACACAGGCTTTCTCTAGTTGCGGCGAGCAGAGGCTACTCTTCATTGTGATGCGCGTGCTTCTCATTGTGGTGGTTTCTCTTGTTGTGGAGCTCGGGCTCTAGGCACACAGGCTTCAGTTGTTGTGGTGCATGGGCTTAGTTGCTCCGCGGTGTGTGGGATCTTCCTGGACCAGAGATCAAACCCGTGTCCCCTTCATTGGCAGGCAGATTCTTAACCACTGTGCCACCAGGGAAGTCCCCCACCATGGAAGTTCCCCACCATGGAATGCTTTTAAATTGTTGCACTTATTGAAGGAAATGTATTCAAAGTTAAAAAAAAAAAAAGGCATTTACTCAAATTTCTTAGAATGACTTCATAAGTGACCTGGTTTATTCAAATCATCCCCCAAATAACTCCTCTCAATTACAAGAGGATAAGCAAGATTATTGTCACTTGAATGTTTCATATATATTATCATGATTACTTTTGTGTTGGCTAAAGTGTGTATTTTGAGCTATACAGAACGCTCTCTGAATGGTGCACAGGACACCCCTGTATAATCGAGCCGTACATGATTGGTCTACCTATTTACAGAACTGGAGTGGTCTACCTATTTACAGAACTGGAGTGGTCTACCTATTTACAGAACTGGAATTTCATTTCACTGTTTTGTGTTATTACAGAAGCTGATAATAGTCATTGGTTTTCTTTCATGGTACATTGTTGGTCATACGTATTGGTTACTTGGGGCCCAACCCTTGGCCAGAATTGTAATCCACATTATCTCTTCTGGCAGATTGTCTACTGATTATTACTCTTTTAATTGGCTTGTATTCAGCAACGATCTATAATGCATCTGGTAGAATTAGGCTAAGGTTTTTCTTGGAGGGTTCACATTTACTTAAAAGTAGACGTTTTATGATATTGAAATGATTTTATGACCATAGTGATCCTCAAGCATTTCCAGGCTCAAATGATATCATTATGGCACAGAATTCTGGGAGCTCAGTTGTGGATCTGGTGGCGTTTTGAAGGAGGCACACAGTCATTTGCAGAGGAAAACCTTGCCTCTGTCCACAAACACCTCCTCTGCCTCCCAGGCAGTCAAGTAGCCACTGGGAGTGCCCACTGAAAAATGTCATTGCATAACAAGAGACTACCATTCAGAAGTCAAGGGACTTCCCTGGTGGCTCAGTGGTTAAGAATCCTCCTGCCAATGCAGGGGACATGGATTCGATCCCTGGTCCAGGAAGATCCCACATGCCGCAGAGCAACTAAGCCCGTGCGCCACAACTACTGAGTCTGCGCTCTAGAGCCCACGAGCCACAACTGCTAAAGCCCACGTGCCACAACTACTGAAGCCCGCTCACTCTAAGGCCCGTGCTCTGCAACAAGAGAAGCCACTGCATGGGCTTCCCTGGTGGCGCAGTGGTTGAGAGTCTGCCTGCCGATGCAGGGGACACGGGTTCGTGCCCTGATCCGGGAAGATCCCACATGCCGCGGAGCGGCTGGGCCCGTGAGCCATGGCCGCTGAACCTGCGCGTCCGGAGCCTGTGCTCCACAACGGGCGAGGCCACAACAGTGAGAGGCCCGCGTACCGCAAAGAAAAAAAAAAAATGGATTCAGACCACACTGTCTCCAAGGAAAGGAATGAGCTCCTGGGGAGACATGCTCACCGCGAGGCTGACTAGTAGAGCAGCTCACCAGGGACAATGTTGACAGAGGGGTCAGAATTGTAGAAACCACTGTCACTTCCTCCTGCGACTGGAACCCACCCTTCCTCAGCCCCTTCAAGGCTAGGTGACTGCCCAGCATCGCTATCCAGCAGGTCATGGCCCCGGGCTCCAGTGGAAACCACAAGAGTCAGACTTGGGACATTGGAGGGAAACTGGCAAAAAGGACCCAGAGAATAACTATGTGAGAAGGGGTAGAAGTTTTCCTAGGATACAGAATGGCATTGAAGCTGAATTTCTATGTCAGAAAAGTACGTACATATTTTGTGAATCTTGATATATAGGGTCAAATGCTTTCTAGAAAGGTTTGTATCAGTTTCCACCCTTTGCTGTCCCTCAACCTACTGATACCAGTCACCTCCTGGGCTGTGTTGACAAAGGGCACTGCCATGAGCACAGGGCCTCCAACCACCTGACCACCTGCAGCTGAAGGAGCCTGCGTGAGGCTCATGCAGGCCTCTAAGAGCCAGGCTGTGGAACCGCTTCCCAAGAATCCTTTCCCAAAGTCTGCTTAGTTCAGCAAATATTCCCTGAGCCCTGGTGATGGTCCTTGTGCAAGATCAGTTTTTTCTAGACATGACTGTCCTTCAATATGTTAATAGGCTTTCTGTGAAAAAATTCCAGGTCAAAAAAACTTGGGATGAGCTGCATGCTAAACCTTATTCTTGGCAACTCCTTGGTATATTAAAAACCCAGTGAGTTCCGTGGAAAGAAGACACTTTTTTTTTTTTTTTTTTTTTTGCGGTACGCGGGCCTCTCACTGCTGTGGCCCCTCCCGTTGTGGAGCACAGGCTCCGGACGCGCAGGCTCAGCGGCCATGGCTCACGGGCCCAGCCGCTACGCGGCACGTGGGATCCTCCCAGACCCGGGCACGATCCCGTGTCCCCTGCATCAGCAGGCGGACTCTCAACCACTGCGCCACCAGGGAAGCCCAGAAGACACTTTTTAACACTGTTTAGCCCAGCACTTTTCCAAACAGGGGATCTCACCTCTCAGGCACAACTTGGGGCAGAGAGACAGTTGGGAGGCACCAGGCTGCATAAAGATGACGGGTCTCACCTCTTATCCAGGAGCCTCCCAGAGCAATTGAGTTAGTTAAATGAGACTGTTTGGCTATGAGGCACAGCTGGGAACACTGGAAGTTCAATGAGTCCCCGGGAGATCAGAGGACCAGAGAGTACTGGGGTTAGAGATGAGGGAAGGGGGCGCTCCAGGCTGGTGATGCAAGAGGGGCAGCTCAGATGACCCTGGGCCCTCCCTTCCCCCCTGGCTGGGAATGAGTGGAGCAGTACTCTGCAGTCCTGCTGAGAGATGGACAGCTAGCATCATAGCCTCTT
This sequence comes from Lagenorhynchus albirostris, assembly GCF_949774975.1. NCBI lineage: Eukaryota > Metazoa > Chordata > Mammalia > Artiodactyla > Delphinidae > Lagenorhynchus > Lagenorhynchus albirostris. Next base: position 8,120,905 of record NC_083100.1, read on the forward strand.
CTGAGGCTGATTCACCTCCCTCTGTTCCCTCTCAACCTGGAAACCACACCAGAGAAGCGATCCCCCACACATATGTGCTCCTCCCTCTTCAAGCTGTCTTTGTTCATGGAGGCCTGTTTGGCCTTGGAGACTGGAACCTGGAGCCCTGTATTCTCCTGTTTCCTAGTATGACTCAGAGACCGCAAAAAACCCACCCTGAACCAGCCCAAGCTGGGAAGAAATTTACTGACTTGTATAATTAAAAAGTCCAGAGATTGTTCTAGCTTCAGGCATTGCTGGACTCGGGCTCAAGCGATGTCATCAGAACTTAGGGTTCCTCTTCCTCTTGGCTCAATTCTGCTCCTATGTGTGTGGGCTGCAGCCTCAGCTTCTCACTCAGCTGCCTAAGTTCAAGGCTCAGGCCCGAGTTTTTTCCCTTCCCAGCAACTCAAAGATCTCAGGGCTCACTCTGATTGGATCAACTTGGGTCGTGTGCCAGCTCTGAGCCAATCAGTAGGCATTGGGGGGTGGGAAGGCTTCAGGTACTGTTTGGCCAGGACTGAGTCACATCCTGCCCGTGGGGCATGATTATGATTGGGGGAGAGGAAATTCTCCAGGAGGCAAACTGGACAGTTTCAGGAAATTATTGCCAAGAGAAGGGTGAAGGCTGCTGGTGGCAAAAACAACAGATGTCCCGAGTACCTTCTGGAATTCTCACCAGCATCTGCTTCCTGCAAGGGATCTGCTCCCTGCCGAGAGCCTCACAGCTGGGCCCCAGCATGGGTGCCTGTGAAATGAGCTTGTCTCAAATGACCACCTGGCACTTCTTGTTGCCATGGGCAGCAGGCTTGATGGAGAGCTCATGAGGGCATACACCCTTCCAAGCTGGGTTCTTGGCTATGCCCAGGACTTCATGGAATCCACACCAGCCACTGGCTGCTAGGCCCTCTCCATAAATAATGCACACATCATTCACCCAGTATATAAGGTCAATGTCCCAGGCAGCCTTAGAATGTTTCAGCCGCATTTCGTAATTTGAGCTTTCATCATCTCTCTGAGCTCAGATCAGACCCAGGCTGAGGTCTCTGGAGAGGAGGTACCTGAGGACAGCCCTGCCCTTGCTTTCAAAGGCTTGAGGTTGGGAGGGACAAGCAGCCACACTGCAGAACTGGACTGCCCCAAGTAAAGCTGTTACCGGGCTTTTCATCCTCCTGAAGCAGCTCCCACCAGGAGGGAAACACAGGGTGGCCAGGGGCCTGAGGCAGGGCAGGGCTGGCCTGCATCCGGGACACAGGAAGCCACAGCGGAGGCTGGACATCAGGGCCCTGGTAGGACTGGATCTAGGAGGGCTTTGGACCCCTGGGCCAGCAGTGGAGCTGTGGAGAGGTGACCCCAGATGCTGACACTCAGGTCTGGGGCAGACTGGCAGGCAGCTCAGAGTTCCAGGGAGTGCAGCTGGGAAGCCCCGACCCCCACCCCCAATTCCAAGCAGCTGAAGGCCCTAACTAAGGCTGCACTCAGGGCAGCAGCCACTGTGAGCCGTCCTACCATAGGGCCCAGAGACAGCCAAGAGCTGGGCCTGCCCAAGGCGGGCGTTCTGCACACGAAGCCTTTGAACAGAACTAAACAAGAGGGAGCCCAGGGGTCCAGAACCCAGGGAAGGTCCATGGCTCCACAGGAGCCAACCCTGGCCTCAGCTCTGGCTCTGTCTGGGGAGGCCTGGGGTCTCCCCTCCAGGAAAAGAAGGACCAGACCCCTGAGACGGGCCATCAGCGGCCCAGAGGGAAGGCTTCGGAAATGAGCACCGACTTTCATGTCTGACTGAGGTGCCAGCAACAGAGAGGGAGGAAGAGCATGTTGCTGGGGGCTGGGAGTTGCTGTGGCTGCGTTTCCTAGGTCCAGGGGCCACTGAAGGGCTCTTTCCTGGACTGAGCAGAACGCGGGGGAGCCGCATGCAGTTCCCTATGCCCACCAGAGGGCGCCTGTTCCTCACAAATCTTCCAACTTGGGCTCCTTGGGTGCCCTGTCTTTGCCCTTGGAGGGGACGTTAGGAGTAGGATCAAGGTGACCCTGGGCCCTGAGGGTCCCAGGTAGTGATAAATTGTGTACTAAGCTCCGGACTAGAGAAAAGTGGGTTCTGCTGAAGGCAACAAGGGCTGTTCCAGACCAAACCTTTGGAGGTATGAGGCAGTGCAGATGGGAAAGGGGAGCTTTCCCGGGAGCTCAGCGCAGACGTGAGACCCTCAGAAAGGCAGCTCTGGGCCATGGCACATGCCTCATGCTATTCCCTTCCTGAAGAGGAGGAGATGATAGAGGCCCAACAGAGTTCAGTTACTTGCTCCATACGAACATGGCTGCATGTCTGTGTCTGGACAGGGCTAACTAAGCTTCTGTCCTCCTTTCTGGGGGGTTTGGGGATTATAGTTCCAAACTGGGTTACACCTGATCCCAGCTCCATATGTCATCTGTTATGTGGTCTTCCTAGACCCCTTCCCCTGCCTTGGAGACCGCCTCTAGGCCCCCTCTAGGGCTTGGGGAACATCCTCAGGACGAGCCGCCCTGGGCAGCAGGACAAGGAACATCTGGTCTTGCCTCGAGGGGCCAGCAGCCCAGCCTGGCAGGGCACGTGGGATGGGCACACAGGGTCAGAGGGTCCCTGGTCCCAAAGCCTTGGTCAGGCCTTGACTCAGCAGTTAGGGGATAGCTCAAGGGAACATGTGCAGCCTGGGGCCTCCACACTGCATCCTCACTCCACACTCCACAGGCTCCAGCTCCTGTGAAGGGCGAGGCCCTCCCAGAACACGGGTGCCTGGCAGAAACCACAAGTGTGGGAGAGATGAGGTGTGGAATGCCATCCCACCACCAGGAGGTGTCCTGCTCTGGCTTTCCTGCTCCTCTCCGGATCTCTGGAGCCTAGAACAGCGCCTGGCACAGACAGAGCATTTGGTAAATAAGTGAGTGGGGGGATGAATGAACAAATGAATGGAATGGACAGAATACTTACCATGTGCAGGAAAACTTGGTGAGTAAGAAGTGGCCCCTGACCTCAGTGGCGGACAGCCAAAAAGCACACAAACAGGTAAATATACAAGCTCACATTGCTTATATGAGAATTGCTGTGCGGCCAAGGGAGAACTGGGGACTAGGGAAGGCCTCTCTGGGGAAATAACGTTAGTACTGAGGCCTAACACGGAGCAAGTAGTGAGAAGTCTGGGAGCAGGCATTCCAGGGGCGGAAAGAGCAAGTGCAAAGGCCCTGAGGGAGGACCAAACTTGCCACGGGCACAAGGAGGCTGATGTGGCTGGTGAGTAAGGGAGGCCGGGCAGAGGGAGAGGTGGCCCTGGTGTCGGAGCTGTCACTTACTGGGAGGGACTGTGCCCAGTTTGGTGGGCTCCCTGGTGTGACTAGGCTTGTCTCTCCTGGCTATGCCCTCGCCCTGGCCCACTGTGTTCACACCTCAGCCTTGGTTACTCTGGCCTGCCCAGGCCTCTCTCCCGCCCTCCAGACCTGTGCACACAACAGCCTCAAACACAGTGAGGCCACCACGTGGCACCAGACCTTCAGTTCCTGCCCCTTTCAGGTATGCCAGAGGGCTCAGGCCTGAGCCTGGGATCCTTGGTGGGAACTGCGTGCAACATCCAATTATGTCATCCGAGTCTAGACGCTTTACCCCACATGATGACCTGGTTCTCTCCCTCCCAGCATCTTCCCTTAATCCAGTCCCCTCCCCAACACTACCTCCGCAGATGTCACTTTAGTGCTTCCCAGGGAGTTTTCCTATTTAAAATCTCCATGCTTCCCCAAATCCTACCTCCGTACCTGGCTCAGATTGCCTGTCCCTGCCTCTGCCTTTTGCCCATGTGCCCTCTGTGGTCTCCTGAATCAGGGCTGCCCACGCACTGCTCCTCCCCCACAAAAAACAACCCCCACACGCATCTTTTTTTCATCCTCCTGACCCTTCCAGTCTCAGCGTCAATGCCACCTCCCCCGGGAAGCCCTCCCTGCTTTGTCAGTTCCTCTTGTCCTTGTGCCGAGAGCACCCGTATCAATAGCCCATCTTAAGGAGTTGTAAATTGATACCTGGTTATTAACATTTGCTCCCCCCCATTCACACACCCTCACCAACTTGTCTTGAAGACAGATGACTCCTTAATGCAAGTGGTGGGGGCCTGAGAGGGAGGGAGGGAGGGAGGGAGGGAGAAGGGTGTAGATGAAATACCCCACAGTCTTCTTCCATCAGGAGGCGCTGGGGTCCCAAGGCTATGCAAGGAATGCCACGTGGCCAGTGTCAGAGGGCAGGGGTGAGGAGGGAGAGTGTGCAGCTTCTGGGTCCCTACCCCATCCTCTGCCCAGTCAGCCCCCCTGCAGGACAGACTCGGGTACTCCAGGCTGAGGAAAGTGCATTCAGGAGGGACAAGAGGCAGCTAGTGTCATCCAGCCGGCGAGGTGGGTCCTGCAGCCTCTCCACCTTAAAATCAAATTCCAGGCTCCAACCCTGCGGTTTCAACCCTCCCTGACCCCTGGAGAAGGCATACCACACACCATGGGTGCTTGCAGGGAGCTTCAGCCCATGAAGCTCATCTGTGGGCCCCAGAAGTTTCTTAGAGTGCTCTGAACAGTCACCTCTCTCCCTGAGGGCCTGAGTTTGAGGTCACACTTCGTTTGCTCTGACTCACTGCTTACCTATCAAAACAGCTCACCTACCACCTCTGTGTTTAAGAGGTAGGGTGCTGCCCCCTGCCGCCCCACCCCACCAGACACCAAGGTATTTGTTTCTCGTGGAGGCCAGAGTTTGGAAAACGAGGGCAAGGCTGCATTATTGCCCTGGAACTATATCCTAAGGGACCAGAAGGTACCACATGTCACCACCAGGGGGAGCCATTCTGTGGCCAGGAAAATCCAGTAAGGCCTTTGAGGTGAAGGACCAGCTACCAGCTGCCCACACTGGGAGGTGGCATCTCTGGGATCTTTGGCCCTGGGCTCACACACACCCCACCCCACCCCACCCCCTGGTTCCACAGAGGGCAGCCCCACTCATAGCCCGTTCCCCCAGAGTGCCTGGAGATGTATACACCTCCTGCCAGGGCAACCGGGTTAACGTGGCAGCACCCAATAACAGGGTCCTGAGAAGAGGCTCCCAGTACAAATCAGTAGGAGGGGACTAACCTGGTAAGTGGCTCCCCTTCCAGCCCAAAGCCCCAGCGGTCCCACCACATCCCACCAGCCAACTGCAGCTCAGTCTTAGACTAGCATGGCCACCCACCAGACCCTGCTGCCCAAGGGGCACATCTCCCCGCCCCCCCGACTGGTGTCTTCAAATCCACTGTCCCCAGGAAGGACAGCTGGGCCAGAGCTCAAGATCCTCCCCTCTTCTCCTTGCCCCCGAAACCAAAAGAAGAAAAACAGAAACCAGAAGAAACCAAAACAGAAAAACCAAGCTTGAGACAGCTTTGTTAGAACAACTCAGCAAAATAAAATTCCGGTTTATTGTTGGACAACATTGTTTCACACATACATCAAACAGGCCAAAAAAAATAAACAGCAACTTCATAGACAAAAAAAGGAAAAAAAAGAAACCTTTTATCTTTGGCCTTTTTAACCATCTCATACAAACCAACTACTTATAGTACAGCTAAGTACATACACAAAAAAAGTTACTGGAATGCTCGGAATAAGATTGTTTTTTTGTTGTTGTTTTTGCTTTTTTTACAAGGTTTTTTTTCTCCTTTGAGATTATAATGAACATGGTCACACCACAAGTAAAGTCAGAAGTAGGACAGAGAACGCTCCGAAGGCTGGTATGGTCATCCGAGATCATTAAAAATGGCTGACCCCCTAACAATATGTACAAAAATATAAAATGTAAATAAAAAATACAAACAAATTTTCCTTTTTAAAGTACTTTAAGAAAAAAAGCAGGGCCTTGGAAGTTTTGGTTCTTTTTCCCTCCCCTGTTGCAAATTCGCGTTGTGGTTTTGGTTGGGTGGTGGAGAGCGCGTGTCATCTGCGGTGGCACTGCCTGCAGTGGGCGGGCGGGCAGGCGGGACTCTCTACTCGAAGGTGACCACGTTTAGATTCTGAGACGGGAAGTGGAGGGTGAATAGGTCACGGTGGCCTTTTAAATTTAACTTTTCCTTTTTTGCTGTCTAGTCATCCTCATCGGTCTTCTGCTTCTTGGTGTCAACATCGTCATCCTGGGAAGGGAAAGATGGTCAAGGTCCCTTTTCAACCCACCGGGCCCACCCACCAACTGCCTCAGCTCCTGCTGGCAGAGCCAAGACAGGCACAAGCAGCCCCAGAGGCCTCCGGGAGGCTGGGCCCATGTTCCTTCCTGTTCCTGCTCAAGATGAGAAGGGAACCACTCGGGACCACCCACCACACCAACTACAACTACTCAAGTCCCATCAGCCCCTCCAGTTTTAGTGCCTCAGATCCCAACCCTCTCACCGCGTCAAGCCAGACCAGACCCACCTCGTCATCTTCAGCTGCCCGTTTGCCTGTAGCGGCCTCAGCCTCCTCATCTTCATCTCCATCCTCTTCCTCACCTGGAGAGAATAAAGCCCAGGTAAAGCACTCTGCCTTCCTTAGCCAACCAGGGAGGGTCTTGGTGTTCTCCCACGCAGTGGCAGCCAGAAACGGGGAGGGGACAGCAAAACTACAGCTCCTTGGGCAAGCTCCCAGTAACAGTGTTGGCAGGATGGAGTGCCCCTGATCCGTCTCTGCTGCCTGACAAACTGGGCCGTCAGGGTACCCACACTGCCCATCGCAGATATCTTGTCTCCAGAGAAATGAAGGCGCAAGCAAAAGCCAGAGAAGCCGACCAACCGATCAGTGTGTGGACGGCACTCTCCAGTGGGAGTGTGACCGTGGTGTTTGGGGCACAGCTCCACACCACTAACCTAAAGCAAGGAAAAAGATGCCAGCTCTGCGGGTGTAAGCCCCGTCGTAGGTGGTCCATTCGATCTGCCCCCCTGCGGGGAGCCCCCAATCCCTCCCCACTTGCTAGAGGACAGAAAAAGGTACCCCCCCAAAAAGAGACAAAGCTACTCACCATCACCTTCCTCCTCCTCCTCCTCTTCCTCCCCACCTTCCTCCTCTTCTTCATCTACCTCATTGTCGGCCTCCTGCTCCCCATTTTCCTCGTTCTCCTCGACAGAAAACAGACCAGCTTACAGATGAGGACAGAACATCACTCTGCCCCATCCCTTCTTCCAGACCCTGCCCAATGCTTCTACAGACCAGACCACCTAAGACACGCCCCCTGAAGCTCCACCAAGAGATCCTGACACGTAGCTGTCCAAGGCCTCAGCCCCCCCCCCCGCCCCCGGATTAAGCCCAAAGTCTAAGTAAGGAATCTTAGCCAGGAGCTGCTACGGGGTCATGTCCAAGGTAGACACTCACAGCATTTCCGTTAGCAGGTGCCTCTCTCCCATTCTCCGCCTCCTCCACAACTTCCTTCTTCTCTTTTAAGTCCTTCAAAACGGAAAAGGAAGCCAGTCAGTCTTTTGGGCAACCCAGGGCTGCCAAAGGAGCCCAGATCTTCAAGTACGAAGGATGCGGTGCTGATCTGGATGGCCAAAGCTAAAAACTGAATGTTACAGGTGGACGGAGCACAGGATACCGAGTGTCTATGGTCAGGATTTCGTCCTACTTCTCAACCCTTAAAAACAAACACACTTTAAAAAAAAGGGCCCACCACGGCTGTTCTCCCTGCGGCTTTACTCATGCTCCTTAGGAAAGGAGCCATGTGGCACCACAGCCCGAAACCTGTCTGGCCGGGCGAACGAGCCTGGGAACACTTCACTCACACTCATCACGTACTTGTTTCCAACCAGAAGGAACTCCGCCTCTCACAAATCCTTCTTGGAAGACACCAGGTATGTGCCGTAAATAAATAAGGCAATGGGGGGGAGGGCCCTGACACTGCGGGAGGACTCCCGTGGGTGGACTAGCCTGGGAAGGGGATGGGAGGGAGCTAACCGGCAAAACCGGGGCAGCAGCCTCACCAGCCAGAAGCCCCGCAGCCGAGCTCGAGCTCCAAGCCCTCAGCAGCGCAGGACCTGGCAAGCGCACGGTTTTTTTTTTTTTTATCTGAAGGAACCGGAATCCCACCAATCCCTCCATACCCAACAGCTGTCCCAGGAGGTGGCAGACCGATGCCTGGAAATGGGCGCGGTCTCAGGGGACGCTCTCCTCCTGGGCCCGAGAGAGGCCTTTGGGCACTCAGAGGCGCGCCGCCCGCAGCACCCTATTTCCGTCCCTGCCTCTCTCGCCCGTCCGCGGGTCAGCTCTGTGTCCGTCGGACCGCGCCTCGCAAGGCGGCCACGGCCCGGGTTCCAAAGGGCAGCGCCGCCGCGGACACTCCGAAACCCCTTAACTTTTTCAGTGCGGCAGACTCCGCCGCCATCACAGACGTCGAACGGCGCGCGAGCGGAAGGCGCTCAGCCGCCGTCCTGCGAACAGCCCCCAGGCACCTGCCGGCCCCGTCCTCCAGCTTCTCCCCGTGCAGTCCACAGCGGACCCCGGCGCCGCCCGCTCCCGCCCCCTGGTGGCCGGAGCCCCGGGGAGCTGTGGGGGCGGGGAGGTCGCGGCGCGCAGGCGCGCACCCCCGCCCGGCGGGCTTTGCGCGCGGGCCTCTGCACGCACCGCGCGCGCGGAGCACGTGGCCCGGAGCCGCCGAGTGCGCCCCTGACCCCGGAGACCCGGCGCCCGCGGGCGGCACTGGCACCGCCGAGCGCGCACCAGTTGGTCTCCTGTCTTTCCCGGCTTCTAGACGCCCCCGCCGCCTCCCCGCGCAGACCTAGATGCGCGGTATCTAAGTCTCTGCATTTGGCGGGCAAAGTCCCGCGGGAGGCTGCCCCGAAGTCCGCGGGGCCTTTTCAGTCCCACAGCCCGAGGCCGTCGGAGACGCACTCCACGGGGCTATATTGCTCTTAAGGGGAAATCACCTTAGAGGAAAACGAAAGCCCGCGTTGGGTAGGGCTGACCCTCCCCTCCGAACTAGTTCCCCGACTGGGCCCAGTGAGGGCCGGAGGGAGCCCCTGCGGAGATCCGGGTCCCAATCTCCGCTCCTTCGGGGGAGTCGCTCCTGGGAAAGAACCAGAGGTGACGCCAGGGGTACAGGAGTTAAGGAGACGCCAAGGTGACTCGCGCCCGTCCCTGCAGGGGCACGACAGTGGCGCGGACAAGGGCCGAAGGATAAAAAAGCGATCCCTCCTGAAAGTACCGTGGTCCCGCCGAGGGCGGAGACACTCCCCGGGGCAGGCAGCGGGACCGATGCGGCGCGCAGGAGCGGAGCTGCGCCAAACGCGCAGGGCCTCAAAACCGAGGGCAGTGAACCCGCAGCACCGGGCCCCAACAGCCTCTGGTGCCCGGTTCGACTCCGCAACAAGCCAGTCGCGGCCGCAGCTTTTGTTCGCCCGCGTAGCCTCCGGAGCAGCCGCAAATACGGTGCCCCCGGGCAGCCGCGGGGGGCGCCCATCATCGCCCCGGCGCGCCGCTCCTTCACTTTCCGTTTCCTCCCCTCCGGCGCGTGGGCTCGCCTCCTCCTCAGTCAAGCCCGGTATTGCTGGAGAATTATTGAAGCTGGGCGGCTGCTCCCGGCACACTGCCCCCAACCCCGGACGACCACCCCCACCTCCCCGAGGGCACCCAGGGCGGAGAAGACTTTCACACCTCCGCGGAGTCAACCGACGTCGCGGCCCGCCGGCCCGCCGCCCCACTCCGCCTTATCAGAGCTTAGTCCAGATAAGCCTCCTCGGACCCACTACAAGGCGCGAAACGCGGCGGTCCGGCGCCGAACAAAGAGCAGCGCCACCGGCGGGCGCTCGCCGCGGAGCCGCCACTTCCCGCAGCCGGTCTGCGCCCGCACACGCGCCCCCCCCAGCACTTCCGATTCCAAACGCGCCGGAGTTTCAAAGTTATTTCCGTGCGCCCCGCGGGCCGACGACCCCCAGCCCGGCCCCTATCCTCCCGCCGCCACTCAGACGAGTCCCAAACAAGTTTCGAGAGCCGTGGAGCAGCCTCCCCTCGAGCCTCTCAGCCTCCGCGCCAGCCCCTCCGGGTCCCTGAGGGGCCCCGGCCCACTCCCCGACGGGCATCACGTTTGCCCGCGGTGCTTCCCGCCCCCTCCCCCGCAAGCACAAAGAGTGGGCTGCCTGGGGGCCTAGGCTGGGGGCGGGCGGGCTCCCCGCAGAAGGGAGCAACAGCGGGCTCGGGGTACCCAGGTGCCGCGCGCCAAACACCGCTCCGGTGGTGGCGGCGCGCGAACCCCAAAGGGGCGGGCGGCGTCTAACCTCACCTTGGTGGTGATTTCGGAGCTGGTGTCCACGGCCGCGTCTGACATGATGGGGCACGCCGGTGATCCGATGCACGGATTGAAAAGAAAGTGGGAATTCGACGACTCTGGCGATAAAGCTGCCGGAGTCCGCGGCGGCGGAGGAGGCGCGCGGCGGAGGTGGCTGCGGCGAGCGCGGAGCCGGACACAGGAACAATGCAAAGATGGCTTTTCAGAGCAGCCAGTGGAGAACTCACGCGGCGCCAGAACCTTTAATATAGATTAGTGGGCGGCGCTCGGCCTCCCTTGCCCGAATGCTATTGGCTTGCAGCAGGGAGCGGGCGCTCACTCATTGGCTCGATTCCGAACAATGGGCAAGCGTGCTTAAAGCGGCAGTGCCCTCGTGCGTCCCGCGCTGCGCAGTCGCCGACCGTACTGTCATTCAAGGCCCGAGTTTGCTGGGTCTCATCGGCACCAACGCCGTGGGGGAGGGGCGCGCGCTCGCGCTCGGGGCACGCGCTCCCGCCGCTGTTTTGCTTGGGGCTGCTGACGCAGAAAGCCAAAGCGCGGCAAAGCTGCGCGCCCAGCCCCCGGTCCTCACCCCTCCCCGCGCTTGCTCGGAAGAAGTGGGGGAGGAAAGAGGAGGAGGCTGCCGGCCCACACGACGGCTGCCAGCGAGGGGGAGGGGAAGGCCGGGTGCTGGGCTGTGCTCGCTCCGGGCGGTGCCCTGCACATTGCCCGTATGCCCACCCCCCGCGCCTTGGCACATCCCACCACGAGCTGTCCCAGCGCAAGTCGGCGGAAGCCCCACGACGAGCAATGAGGGCGTGAGGCTAAGACCCGCGTACTTGGGGCGCCCCGTCTTCTACCAAGTCCACCTCCTCTGCCCAGCTCCCGGCGCCCGGAGTCTGGGGAGGTGACCCCGTCGTCCACTCCCAGCCCCGGCGTCTGCCGCCTAAGCCAGCCTACGAGTGGGTTCCGTGCCAAGCACGCACACTCGGGGATTCGTGCATCGAGGGGACTCGAGAGCCTGTGTAGGCTCTGCCCTCGAACAGGACAGCCCGCGGGCGTCGCACCACACAACGGTCCCCGCACTTTAGGTTTCTGGTTTGCGCCTGCCCCGAGCGGTCACTGCCGTCGCGACAGCTACTGGGATCCTTCCAGGGCCCGGCCTTCGAGTCTATCGCTCTCCCACACCGCTTAAGACTCTGCCAAGGGCACATGAACTTATTCTTTGCGGGGTTATTCGAGGGAAAATAATCGTCCCTTAGACCAGTTGATCTAGTCCTTGGGGGCTCCATGAAGTTTGGGGCGCCATTTAGGGAACACGCGGAGCCCGAAGAAGGGAACCATTAAGACGCCACACTCAAGATGGCGTTGGACTCGGCAAGCCTGGCGTGACGTGGCGACCCAACCCACTCGGACTATCTGAAAACCGTCGGCGACACTCTCCTTATCACCGTCGCATTTGGCTGTCGAACTAAGAAACCAGCTGTGTGGGAGGAAAGATTAGAATAAGTGGAAAGACGGTCCAGGAAAATACCTGTGCCACACACAAGATGGCGACAGATAGGGTTCATCCCCGTGTTGCCAGAAGGGGGCGCCCGACACGGAAGGCGGGACTCGGGAGAAGCGAGTGCACACTGGCTGAGAGTGGCGGGCGAACACAAAGTTGACGCTTTGCGTCTTGCCATTGGCAGGTTCCGCTGTCTGTCTCTTGGGGCCGCCGATTTGGGAATGGAGAAAACCCGGAGTCTGGGATTATGGAAGAGGGACGGATGCCAAGTCCTGCAGTGCTTGAAGTCGGGGGCGAGAGGAGAGGCTGAGTGGGTCGCCCTTCTTGGCTTTCTTAGCTCAGGGGCCAAGTGGCCCCATTCCCACCGCGAGACCCCGTTAACTGAGCTCACCCCGCACTCTCCCGGCTGCCTCCCCAGGCCCCGGACTCGGCTGCCCAGCCGCGAGCAGGCGCGTAGGGCCACCCGGATCTGGGTCCCCTCCCACTCCCCCTGTCCCTCGCGCCTCAGGCCCGCATCTCCTTTACATCTGCCAGTCTGGCCGCTGGCCTGTGGGGGCTTTCCCAAGCGAATTGTCCTTTAGGGAGGGAGAAGCCCGGGCTCCCTGTCCTTTGGCGGGGAGAAACGTGGGGCAGGTGCTGGTCAGGGCAGGGGCACGGCGCCACCTCCCGCTGCCTGGCGGTCGCCATCCCGTCCCGGTTACGCAGCGGCGGAGGGGGCGCCCTCCGGGTCCCCGCCCTGCCCCAGGGCGCCCCAATGGCTGGAGGTGGGATTTTCCCCAGGGCGGGCGCGCGCCAATCCAAGGGACTCGCAATGGTGAGGACCACGAGTCCAAACCTTTTGTTCGGTCCACTCCCGCCCGCCATCAGTTGCCTTCATTGCGACGCGGACCTGAGGCCGCCCTTCGCCCCAGAGGAGGAAGGTTCTCCTTGGCTGCTGCAGCCGCGACCCTTCCTTTGTGTCACATTATCCGAGACGTGGAGGGATTGTGCGGTATCATAAATGGGGTAGAAGAGCGCCTTTTACCTGCGGCGCAACCATTAAACTCTGGTTACCCTGGAGGGGATTGTTTGGTCCACAAAACCCAGATGCATTGAGAGCTTGTTCTGTGCCGCATTTAAGCGATTGAGCCTTCTTCCCTGTCTGGATAGTGGCATCGGGCAGTCTTCTCTGTGTCCACGGCTGAAGACTGGACATGATTCTTCTGGGTTCTGGCCATTATGGGGGGCCAGGGGTGGGGGTGGATCCAACTGGATGAATGTGAATTTCCCTCGAAAAACTGCTTTGCCTGGCCCTGTGCCTATGCAGCTAACTTTGCTAGAAGTGGGTAAGGAAGGCTCATGTCCACCTGGTTCTGGAACCAGCATTTACCTTCACTGAGCACTGACTGCCTGGTGTGTACATGGCAGTAAGCCTTTGGCTCATGCTTCAAGCATTTTCATTTATTCTCCACACCTTCCAAAGTAGGTAGGACAATTATAGGGTTGAATTATATGAAATTGATGTTTTTTATAGGTCAAAACCAGTTGAAAATCGGCAAATTTATAGGTTCAGCCTCTAATATTATATCACTCTCCTTTTAACAAGTCAAGAAAGCCGACCAAGAGGGTACTTCCCTGGCAGTCTAGTGGTTAAGACTCTGCACTTCCACTGCAGGGGGCACGGGTTCGATCCCTGGTCAGAGAACTAAGATGCCTCATGCCAGGCGACTGGCCAAAAAAAAAAAAAAAAGAAAGAAAAAAGGAAAGCAGACCAAGGGGCCTGGAGTAACCAAGTGAATCAGTGACTAAGTTGAGGCTAAAAGCCTAGAATGGAGGAATCTGCGTTGTTAGATGAGCGATGGATCAGAAGTGGCCTTGGAGGACTTCCCTGGTGGCGCAGTGGTTAAGAATCCACCTGCCAATGCAGGGGACACAGGTTCGATCCCTGGTCCTGGAAGATCCCACATGCCGCGGAGCAACTAAGCCCGTGCGCCACAACTACTGAGCCTGCGCTCTAGAGCCCACAAACCGTAACTACTGAGTCCGTGTGCCACAACTACTGAAGCCCGCGCGCCTCGAGCGTACTCCGCAACAAGAGAAGCCACTGCTATGAGAATCCTGCGCACCGCAACGAAGAGTAGCACCCCCCCCCCGCTCGCAACTAGAGAAAGCCCACGCACAGCAATGAAGACCCAACGCAGCCAAAAAAAAAAAGTGTACTTGGACCTCCATCTTGCCATAGAAGTGTGGTATTTGACAGCTCATAAGTGAAGGAGTTATTTAGGCTAATCAAGAGCCTCATTCCTCCAGGGACACGCAACCCCGCCCCTCCTTTGCTGTTTCTGAATGGGGTGTTCTTCCTATCCCCTATCACTTTCACTTACTGGATGCATCTCTGCCCTTTGCTGCTTCTGTAGCCTTTCAAACTCCCCCCCACCCAAAGACAAACTGGTATGCCCTGGTAGCCCACATTTCCTGTCCCTGGTCTGTTTACAGCCTGAAGTGCACTGGGCTTAGGTTAGAGCTGCTCTAAGCCAGGGGACCCAAATGGCCTCCAGGCAAGTTTTGTTTTTAGGGAATTTGCATTAGGGACACCTCTGGATTGGGTTGCCTACACACTCTCAGTTGGACAACAGGCCTCCCTCTGCAGGCCTGAGGCACACGTTTATTTCACTTGCCTGACCCTGTAGGCACATGTGTTTGCAATTCTTGCTCCTAAGCCATTTCCAACATATTCCTAATTGTTCATCTCACAATTTTGATTCCCAAGAGACCAGAAAGACTATAAATGCTGTTAAAGCTGCCTGGGTTCAAATCCCAGCCCTGCCACATGCTAGCTGTGTGAATTTGGGAGAGTTACCTCCTCACCTCTAAAAAATGAAGGTGACAAAAATAGTAGCTACCTTCCACAGTCATGGTGGGAACTGAACAAGTTAATATCCAGAAAGCGCTTAAAATAGGGTCTGGCACATCCAGGAAAACTGTCAGTGTTCTCAGGATTCCATCTTCCAGCTGCCATCTGTACCTAAGTGGGCTGGTTTCACAGTTTCGGCAGGACTCTGGACAAAGGAACAATGTCTTCAGAAAATTCTTCCCATACTCAGTGGGAAATGAGGGCACCAGCCTAGCTGAGTTTCTGGAAGCCTATGATTCAGTGCCCAACATGTTGGCAGCCCCTCTGGCCTCAGAGGAATGACAGAGTCTGAGAGGCACCCTGAATGGAACAGGCCTCAAAAAAATCCCGCCTTTAGAAACCCAGGACTTTCAGGCTGTGGTTTCCTTGCCCAGGCATCAGGGCCTGGGGAGCTTCCAGGGGCCTTGCAACCCTCCCGCCCTGCTGAGCCCAGAGGGGATTGTGTAAGAGCACCCCCCACATGCCTGCTTTCTTGTGCAGCACGCCTGGGCCTGCCCGTTCTCCTGGGGAGCTCGGCCAGAAGGCCCTGGTACCCACACAGGTCTGGCCACCCAAAGGCTCCTTCCTGGCAGGGAGAGGGTGGAACATCTCTTGAAGTTCAGGGCCTGCTCCCAAACTGATGGCAAATTGGAGTCCTGGTTGGAGGCGTGCTAAGGACGCAGGGGGAGGTGTGCGTGCTCTGTACAGTGCCACTGCCGCCCCCTGAGCACACTCATGCCATGGTGTCTCCAGGAATCTTCTGCTGGCCTGTGCCATTTCCCAGTCCCTCTTCCCTGCATCTATCGAGCGTGTGTGGGCCTATCTGCATAGCTCGAGTGGGTGTTTTGCTTAAGCTCTGGGTACCGTTTGTGAGTGCGTGGGCCCAGCATCACGGTGGCAGGTGAAGGTACCAGCTGGGGGAGCACGTGTGTGGGCGCATGCCCTGTAGCCCTGCCTGGGATTGCCTGCGAGAGCAGTGCGCCTGAAGAGAGGTTAAACACGTACGAGGAGGCAACCCTGTGCGGCAACACTCAGTGTGACCACGAGGAGGCATTTTACGAGGCGTCTCCACACCTCTCCCTTCCTGCCACCCAGCCCTGCATGGAAACCCAGCAAGACAGGAGCCAAGAGCGGGCCCCAGCTGAGGGTCTAGGTGCTCTAGGCCAGGCCAGAAATCCCAGTCCAGTTAAGCTTGAAGTTGGGAGAGGCAGGCTCTTTGACATCTTGAACCTTCCTCTTTCCTCTTCTCTGTTAAACTCAAATGGGGGGCTTCCCTCGTGGCGCAGTGGTTAAGAATTCACCTGCCTGTGCAGGCGACACGGGTTCGAGCCCTGGTCCGGGAAGATCCCACATGCCGCAGAGCAACTAAGGCCGTGCGCCACACTACTGAGCCTGCGCTCTAGAGCCCATGAGTCACAACTACCGAGCCCACGTGCCACAACTACTGAAGCCTGCGTGCCTCGAGCCCATGCTCCGCAACGAGAAACCACCGCAATGAGAAGCCCGCGCACGACAACGAAAAGTAGCCCCCGCTCGCCACAACTAGAGAAAGCCTGCGTGCAGCAGCGAAGACCCAACGCAGCCGGAAAAAAAAAAATTAAAATTAAAAAAAAAAACTCAAATGGGTCTTTTCCACCTTTCCTTCACCCCTGGCGGAGGAGCCCCCCGAGTCTTGTTTGGGAGGAGAAGGTATGAGGGATGGAGGACCCACCGCCAGCCAGGAGTTGCTCACTGTCTTACACCAAAGGGAGGTACAGACAGGGTGACCAGCTCTCCGAGAGGCAGAACTCTCAGTGCTACAACTAGGAAAGTCCTGGATGCACCACCGGACACACTGATTACCCTGGTCGGGTCCTTATTCACACACTGGTAAGTATGGCATTTCTCAAGAAACCTATGACGCACCGTCAGGAAGAAGGGTCCTGTAGCCCTCAATCCCAAAACAGCTTCCCGCTTGGATTCTGCTTCTCTACCGTGGAGAAGCCAGGGTGGCGCTGGGAGCGTTTGGTTTGCACATGGTAGAGCAGAAGGACTGAGGGGCTTAGGGAAGACCACAGAGCAAGCTGGTGACGCTGGGACCAGGACTTCCTGCACCCTCCCAGGAGGGCTTGCAGATGCCACGTGCAGTGATGGTCGTGAGCATAGGAATCTGTTGGTTTCCAGGTCCAGGTGGGAGCAAGGGTCTCTAGAACTGGGGGAGGAGATTTCAGTCTCCTTTAAAAAAATGTTCTCCCCTCCAAGAGGTTTTCTGAGAATTTCACAGGGGACAAAAAGTGAGGCTCGGGCTTCCCTGGTGGCGCAGTGGTTGAGAGTCCGCCTGCCGATACAGGGGACACGGGTTTGTGCCCCGGTCCAGGAAGATCCCACATGCCACGGAGCGGCTGGGCCCGTGAGCCATGGCCGCTGAGCCTGCGCATCCGGAGCCTGTGCTCCGCAACGGGAGAGGCCACAACAGTGAGAGGCCCGCGTACCACAAAAAAAAAAAAAAAAAGTGAGGCTCTCACTTGGACAATTCTATAGGAAAATCTCAAAAGAGGACAAACCATTACCCCAGAACTCAGACCTCCCCACGGAAGGGAAAGAAAGTTGGCAGCACCTTTTCTAGGGAAGTGCAAGCCCCACGTGCATTTAAAGCCTGGGAGGAAAGCCAGAGCTCACGCACCTGAACTGAGAGCTCCCCAGGCCTCCTCAGCTGCAGTGTGTTCTCAACACGCTGCATCGTGGCCAGGCCTGGAACTGTACCGTTTACTGGCTCTTAGCAGTTTTCTCCAGGGCAGGCCACTCTCTCTCGCCACTTAGGTGCTTGAAGAGTGTTGCCTCAGAAGCATAGGCCAGACATCTCTGCATCCACCTGGCTGCTGGTAAGGCCTCCGTTTTCCCACTCGCTAAGTGGAGGGTAGAATATGACGCAGGTCCCAGGGAGACAACAGCATGGCTGTTGGTCCCCACCCCGTCCTGGCTTGTTCACAGGGCCACAGTGCTCTGAGGTGCAAAGTCCTTGGCCAACACATGGTTTTGAGACCCCCTGAAGTATTTATCACCTTGGTAGTAATCAGTCTCCTCTTGGGCCATATGTGATAGGTTGGAGGCTTCCTCAATTAAGATTTTCGGGATGATAAAATGTATTCCAGAATGTTCTTCAGAAGCCACCAGCACTATTAAACAAGGAGCATTCCATGATGGAAGTAAAATGTGCTCTGAATACCTGTAGAAACAGATAAAAGGGAAATTAGAAATTAATGATTAATGTTAACAAGTGAGCCTGCATGAGATGAAACAGCTCTAAAGCAGAGCAGGACAAGCCTTAAGAAAAGCTTCGCTGAGAGCCCCAGCTTCTGATTACGTAAAGCTTTCAGCCTCGTGGAAGGCCGTCACCTGGCAGTGGTGGGGACTGTCCATGATTCCTCTCCCCAGTCCTACCTCTCTTCCTCATGGGGCTACCAGTAGGAGTGGGGCGCACCAGGGGCTGGGGGACCCATTCCTAGGCTTGATGGACGCTCGTTCTAAGCAAGTCCCTTTACCCTCCCCACGTTGTTCGCATCATCTGGGCTGAAACGAGAGGGGATTTCTGGGCGTATTGTGTAAGCATTCCCCTCCCTGCAGGCTGGGGTGACAGGGGCAGGTCTGGTTGTATCCTCGCTCGGCATGGCCCTGTGCATTATACATCTGTCTATACTTCAAGAAATGACCCTTCAGTTGCTCTGAATCAAATGGAACTGTGCCCGACGACCCACTGAGCCAGCCCCGATCCTGGGCGTTAACGCCTGCCCTGTGCGTTAACGAGAATTAAGCGGGAGAATTGAACCCGCTTCAGACAGTTACGGCAAACGCCCCTGCAGATGGAGAGGATGGGAAAGAGCCTCGTTTTATAGATGGAGACCCTGGGACCCAGAACAGGAGCCCGATTTGCCACCAGCGTGGCCCCTGGCCAGGACTAGAGCCCCCTCGGCCCTGGCTGTCAGGGCTCCATGCCACCCACCCTCCTTCTCGATGAATGACGGGCCCTGGCTGACACCAGCTCTAAAAACCCAAAGGCCGGGGCAGACCAGAGGGGTCAGGGGTGCTTCCGCGAGCAAGTAGGGCTTGGCAAGAGCCTGAAGTCGGGCTAAAAGGTGAGGGAGAGAGCAGGGGCGAGACAGTCTGGGCAGCTCCAACATGGAGACAAGCCACACAGGCACACGAACAAGAACGTGGGGCAGGAGGGTCAGAGGGAAGAGGGTACTTCTGAAATCTGCCTTGCTTCAACCAAGCAGAGACATTCCAGATGGGCCCTTCCACCTTAAGGCATGGCTACTGGGCTAGAACCCTGAAGACCTGCCGCACCGGGACGGAGCAAGTGACACAGCTGCAACCCCGGCACACTGAGGTGTAAGCGGTAGAGAGGCCACGTGAGAAAGGCAGCTCCTGTTTACTGAACAAAGTCTGGGTCAGACATTGTTCTGAATTCTAGACCCACAGCAGCTCATTCAATCCTATCTGGCTCGTTATCCCCACCTCACAAAAGAGGAAGCTGAGGCACAAAGTGGGTGGGTGTTGCCCAAAGTACATGGCAGAGCTGGGCTTTAAAACCAGCTGCATATATGGGAAAAGAATTTTTAAAAGAGTGGATACATGTATATGTATAACTGATTCACCTTGCCGTACAGCACAACATCGTAAATCAACTAGACTCCAATAAAAATTTTAAAAATAAAGAATACAAGTGCCCTCTCTCTCTCTCTCTGTCTCTGTCTCTCTCTGTCTCTGTCTCTGTCTCTGTCTGTCTCTCTCTCTCTCTCTCTGTGTCTCTGTCTCTGTCTCTGTCTCTGTCTGTCTCTGTCTCTCTGTCTCTGTCTCTTTGTCTCTCTCTCTCTCTCTCTATCTCTGTCTCTGTCTCTCTCTCTCTGTCTCTGTCTCTGTCTCTCTCTGTCTCTCCCTGTCTCTGTCTCTCTGTCTCTCTCTCTCTGTCTCTCTCTGTCTTTGTCTGTCTGTCTGTCTGTCTCTCTCTCTCTATTACATATATATATATATGTAAACAGGTGCAGCCCCAGCTTTCAAAGGGAAAAGTCACTGGTCATAGGCGATCCTATCCTTATCAGCCTGTGCCCACCCCGCCATCCTCGAACCATGGACAGGATCCTGGGCTTTCCTCTGTCGATGGGTAAGGCGTTTATTTTCACTAGCTGAGGCGCTCGCTTATCCCCCAGCAGATGCCCCTCAGATTGCAGAAGGAGCAGAGAAGCCTCCCCAGATGAGTGCTTTCTGGTTGAGGCAAGATTCTTTCTGGTGGGATATGATATCCTGGCGGGGGGGGGGGAACCGCGTTTTGCAACCGTTTGCTGCTGAGAGCTCACCGGAAAGTTAGCCTGCTGAAAACTAAGTACTCCCAGGCTGCTTCATTGAGCTTTTTCGTGACATCAGTAGACAATTGGCAACAATGCCTTAAACATTTCTCCAGGCTACCATTGACCACGGCCTTGCTCTGGGCTGTGGAAGCACAACATTGCACAATGTTCCTTTTACAGCAACCCACGGGACAAATTCCTCTCAGGCCTCAGCAGGGCAGTGTAGCCCGATGGTTAGAAGCACAAACGCCAGGTCCCGCCTGCTGTCCTCTTGTGGGGGGCAGGAGCCCATCAGACCAGGGTTCCTCCTCTCCTGCCTCTGTGTCTTAGCATGAGTTCTTGGACACGATTTAACCTCCATGAGCTTCAGTTTTCTCACCAGTAAAATGGGGATCAATTACACCCTCCTAAGACTTCTCCTGGGGAATTCCCTGGTGGTCCAATGGTTAGGACTCCTCGCATTCATCGCCGAGGGCACGGCCAGAAAAAAAAGACTTCTCCCGAATAACTTGCTTCAGTTTTTCTTTATAGATCCTCCGTGTCTTACAACTAAGCAATGTCCTTCTCTGTCTGGGCTGCCAGAAGCCCAGCACCCACCCTGAGGGCCCTTCTGGGTCCCACCCCGAGGCTGATGGGACTAACTAGCCCTACCCGCTCTTACTCTTACCCTATTTTCCCTTAGCCCAACTTCTTCAGTGATTTTTTTTTTCCTGTTGGCCTTTAGGTATTTTTACGAACTTTAGAACCAAGGCCTAAATTAATGAACATGATAATTAAACAAGCTGAAGCCCTTTATAGCAAAGCACTTTCTCTCAGGTTATACCTTTTAAGCCTCACACCAATCCTCACACCGATCCAGGTAGGTGCCCCATTATACAGAAAAGGAAATGGAGGCCCCCGGAGGGAGCTGGTGGGGTAGAGACAGGTCATTCCACGTCACCCCGGCCGCCCAGCGCCGGCCTCCCTTGGCCCCTGCCCTGGCCCCTGAAGAGGCCGCCCCCAACTCTTCCAGCCCTTCCCAGCATCCCCTACCTGCCCCGACGTGGCTGGGTGATTCTGCCCCTCCCTCACACTTCCCTTCCATCCCACTCCATTTCCCTGTTATCATTCTTTTGTCTTTTGGGGGACTTTCCAAGAAATGGCAAAATTCATTGCATTATTTAAGGATGAGGGAAAAATCAGCCTCCCCTCTCCATGGCCCCCTCTATGGCACCTACACCACCTAATTCAGAGTTGGCTCTCTCGTGACGGGAATGTTCCTAATGCTGGCATGCTATTCAGCCCAAGGAAGTGTGGTCCAACCCTGCCAGGAACAAGCCGCGGGAGCCCAGAACAGGAGCCGCCCACGGCCTCCTGCCCCTTTCCTGGGACTTTCAACGTGGATGCTCCCTGGCTGAGCCTGGGCTGGTCCCTCAGAGAACCCAAAGGCAGGCTGGGAAGACCCACCGCCCCACCTGGCTCCCCCTCACTCCCTGAACTGGCTTCCTAGGGAAGGCCCAGGACCCCAAGGGGCTCACAAATTCTCAGTGAAATGCAGAGGGGACACTCTTCAAATTCAATTCCCAGCTGCCGTCTGAGGCTCAGAACCTTGAGTCCAGCTGAACATGTGAAGCCCTGGATGTGCCCACGTGGGCCTGGAGCTGAGTTGGGGTCAGATGGAGAGAGTGGAATTGCTTGCAGGATGTGGGGAGGGGGATTTGAGCTCTTCCAGGACACTGGGCAGTGGTCATTTTGTTCACATCTCAGTAAGAAAGCAACCCATGCACTTCCCTGGTGGCGCAGTGGTTAAGAATCCACCTGTCAATGCAGGGGACACGGGTTCGAGCCCTGATTCAGGAAGATCCCACATGCCGCAGAGCAATGAAGCCCGTGCGCCACAACTGCTGAGCCTGTGCTCTAGAGCCTACGAGCCACAACTACTGAGCCCGTGTGCCACAACTACTGAAGCCCACGCGCCTAGAGCCTGTGCTCCACAACAAGAGAAGCCACCACAATGAGAAGCCCTTGCACCACAAAGAAGAGTAGCCCCCGCTCGCCGCAACTAGAGAAAGTCCGCGCACAGCAGCGAAGACCCAATACAGACAAAAATAAATTAATTTTTTAAAAAAAAGAAAGAAAGCAACCCACAACTTAGAGCTTGTTGGTAACTTTTATTATTGTTACTTGGTGGTAATTTTTGTTCTCAGCTTACGAAGCTCATGATTGTTGCCTTTCAAGAAACTGTGGCCATGAGGTTGATGGTGTTAGCCCCAAGGTCACCCAGCTCTGCCCTGAAGGCTCTGATCCCTGCCCTGGGGTCCCGCTCCCAGGGGACCGCAGTTCTTATCTGTCCACAGTGGCTGCAACCGTGTGTAAGTCACCAGGAGCCAGGGCTGCCTGCTGCCTCCAGGCTGCTGGAGGGGATAGGAGGCAAAGGGGCCGACAGGAGAGGCCAGGAAGTGTCACAGCCTGAAACCCCAGAAATAGCGTCAGGGAGCCCCAACCCTGGTGCCTTACTCATGGGCTCCCGGTGATGGGGGAGCCCGCCTCGCCTAACAAGACAGAGGCACGGGGTGAGAATGGCAGCCGGGGGCAGGCCTGGTGCTGGCCTGGAAACCCTCGGCAGACAGGCACGCCCCTGGCCTTGGCCCAGCTTCTCTCTTCTCTGGTCCAGGCCCTGTTCCAGTCCTTCTACCTCCCGATTACGAGTGTGCACGTGCCTTTAAGTGCAACGGTGAACACGTAGCCATGTCTGGTGACATGTTTCGTGAGTGTGAGCCAGACGTGTGTGTTCACGCATGTGCAGACATAAGTGTGTGCTTACAATGTTTGTAGTCATGCAAGCATCCCTCCCATCTAGGGGCTGGAGCGCAAAGCCAGTCTCTGCAGGTACACAGGTGTTTGCTTTATTTTCCTTTGTACTTTTCTGTATTTTTAAACCTTCCCGATTGTTAGCATTCACACACACACACACACTCCCTGCCCTGGTCACCACCCAGTGAGGGAGGCAGGCACAGAAGGGAAGTTACACACTGTGTGTGATGAAGGCCACAGCAGCGAGAACCTAGGGGAGAGAGCAGACAAGCTCTGCCTGAGCAGTTAGGGAGGGCTTCCCAGAGGAGGCATCTTCTGAGCTGGGACGCAGAGATGAGGAGGCTGCTCCGGGTGGGTTGGGGGACTTCCCCGCTGATCGCTCCTCCCTGCCCCACCCCCTTTCCTCCAGCAGAACCCTCCCTCCTGTAGCCCCTTGCTTTGCTGTCTCCATCTCCCATTCTCATTCACTGTGCCTCTGGGACAAGTCCACGTACCTCCCTTGTGCCTTGGTTTTCTGACCAAAACAACAACAGCAAACAAGCAAATCAAACAAACAGCTAATAATGCAGCGTATCTGGGTGAGAATGGATCCTCAGCTCCAGGGGAAGCATTTCATTTGGCCCAGTCTTTTTCTAGAAGGTGCCGACTCACCTAAACCTAAGAACAGAAAGGGACTGTGGAACTAACCTAGTTCCACTTCTCACCCTGGGAAGCATGATCCCTAAATAAGCCCCCTTTGGGGGTCACCTGGTCTCAGCCTGAATGCCTACCTGCACACACAGGTGAGCACACAATCCTGCACAGATGCCCTTGCGCCTAGTGAAATGCCCACGTCCCCACCGGCCATCAGCTCCCAGGTAGCCTCGTTGCCTCCTGCCAAGCTCCCTCCCGGTGCCTTCCTCCCCTGCCTGGAACTGAGGACACAGTGGCCTGGGGACCAGTAGGCCCTATAGCCTGGGGAGGGGTGAGCTAGGCCGCCTCCTCACTGTGTGGTCTTAGAGAAGTCAATTAACTTCTCTGAGCCTCAGTCTCTTTTTGTAAAGGTGGGAAGGGGATGAGGGAAGAGTTACAGTTGCCAACTGTAAACTGCTCTGCAGATGCTATTTATTATGATTAAACCATTTGAGAGCAATTACAGAGCGACCATCAACGATTATAGAACAATAGAGGGGAAATTGCACACATATGTGCTAGAGAGGCCCCCCAGGAAGAGCACTTTGAGCGAGTCCTCTGTGGCTGCCTTTGGGTGGTATCTCTTGGCCCGCATTCCCTGCACAAGATAAAATGCCTCTAATCCTCACAGCCAACCTGGAGATGGACCAGCCCCACGTGATGACGGGGACCTGTTGGCTCAGAGGAGTGATCAGCTAGCGCATGGACGGCAGGCCGGCCCCGGAATTCAGGTTTCTGGCCACAAAATGTGGGTGCTTTCCACTCTGTAGCTGCAGTAGGACAGTTTTCAAGCCAGAGAGATTTGACAAGATATGAGTCACATGCGTTGATGAAGAGAAGTCGCAGTTGCGGTGAGGGAGGGCAGTCATTCATTCAGCAACACCTGCTTCTGAACATCTATCTCCTGTTGAGTAAATGACAGCGAGGAGGGGGGCCATCAGAGGATGCGTGTGGGCTCCTAAGGGCTTCTGTGGCAGAGACCAAGCTTGTGCCTTCCCCGCCCGCCTGAGTTCTAAGCAGGGCCCTGGCCCGAGGCTGGCAGGGACTGGCCCCAGGCAGTTACCAGGAGCCTCCTATACATGGGCAGAGCCTCTGGTTTTCATCAAGACCAGTTAAGTGGATCCCAGGGCTTCGGTTTAGGGGGGCAGGAAGGCACAGAGGGAGGAGGAAAAAGGATGAGGGGGCCTCCCTTGGGTCACTCAAGGTGCCCAGGGGACAAAGGGAGTGGGATACAGAGCCTGGTGGGGTGGGCCAGGTTGGCGGAAGCAGGGCCGGGCGCGGGTCCAGGGCCACCAGGCCTGTGTGTGGGAGGGGCCCGCGGATGGATGCAAGCACCACCCAAGGGAGTGGGGAGCAGCCTGATTAATAGGATGGTGGGGCAGATGGACGGGCAGCCTGGGCTGCTCTGGGCACCAGCCTCCTGCCCCCCAGTCTCCAGTCTGGCCGGTGGGCTGGGGGGCAGGGACTCTGCTGGCCTCTGGCAGGGGTGAGGCTGTGGTGAATGAATCACTG
The DNA here is from genome assembly GCF_949774975.1 of Lagenorhynchus albirostris. Taxonomy (NCBI): domain Eukaryota; kingdom Metazoa; phylum Chordata; class Mammalia; order Artiodactyla; family Delphinidae; genus Lagenorhynchus; species Lagenorhynchus albirostris. The sequence goes on from NC_083100.1 coordinate 8,145,849, forward strand.
GCCAGTGCCAGGAGTCTGCAGGCCTCAGCGCGCACTCCCCGAGGACCAGCTAATTCACTTGGAGCGAGGCCGGCCGCTAATGCTCAGAGCAGCCTGCCTGGGCCCTGCCGAGCCCCACGCATGGCTGACCGCTAAGCAAGGGGCCAGGCAGCAGGGGACAGGAGGGCCCACCCCTGCCGCAGGCTTGGCCAGGGCTCCCCACCTGCCTGCAGAAGGGGCAGCACTGCCCTTGAGGGAGAGGAGACCCCTTCTCTGGGCGAGCCTGAGTCTGGGAGTGGAGGGGAGGCACGGACATCCTCTCCTGAGCTGCAAAGAGCCTAATTATGGTGGACAACTGGGAAGGGAGTGGGGAGGAGCGGATGGGGAGGCCCAGCGTCGCCCTCCTCTCCTGGAGAAGAAGGAGGAAGAACCAGGTTGAGAGCTCAGCCCCACCAGGAATAGACGCTCACATCCCTGAGAAACCAACCGCTTGCAGAACGTGGCCTGGCGTCTTGCCAGCCTCTCCCTGACATGTCCCGTCTGCTGATGGCACAGGTGCAGCATCCTCAGGCTGCCCCCATCCTGTTCATGTCCCAGGGTTTAGTGAGCACATACTGCGTGGCCCTCTGCTGGGCGTCCTAACGCTGCCCCAAAGGCTCAGCCAGAAGATGGGTCAGCACACAGGAATCACAGCAGGGAGCCAACTTCTACACACTGTGTGCTGGGCCCCAAACCAGGGCTCTGCTGCCTTGTTTGTCCTCACATCCGCCTGCAAGGAGGTACGAACTCTTAAGGATGCCCATTTTACAGATGAGAAAACCGAGGCTCAGAAGGGTAGAGTACTCACCCAAGGCCCTTAATTTGTAAACAGCAGAGGCAGGTCTTGAATGACTCCCGTGTGTAATCTACTTAGCACAACCCCAGGATTCTGGGTTTCTGGGTGGGAGGTGAGGGACACCTCAGGCGTCTGTCCTTAGGAGATCAAAGGCCTTACCGGTGGCTCGATGGGGCCGGAAGAACTGAGCACTGGCAAAGGGGGAGGGTGTACGGCTTGCCTTTGGGATTCTTGCTCCCATTTCAGTGTTCCTGGGCAGTCCCCCTCCAGGGGAGAACACTTAAACACGCAGGGAGACAGTGGGGCAGGAGGAAGGGCTGCAGGCCTGTGAGGGGTGTGGGCTTGCCGGGCCCTGGGGGCTGCATGGTCCTGCCTGCACAGGCAGTGGGCGATGGGCTGGCTCTCCCTCCTTGTGGTCACTGCTGTTCCCATGCCCGGCACTGGCCTTGAGCCTCGGTCCTCCCACTGCCCGGTGGCCCCCCAGGCTCATCTTCGGGGCCGAGATGAGTGCGAACGATCAGGGCCCGGAGGACTCTGTGGCTGGGTGCTCCCCAGGCACATTGGCCTCCTTCCGGGTGGGGGAACAAAGGGGACCTAACTTGGGAGGGTGGGTGGCAACCGCGCACTCTCCCTCCTGCCAGGGCTGGGTCTGGAGGGAAGAGCCCTCGGGCGCCCTCTGCCGGCCTGGGGGCTCTGGGAGGAAGGAGGTGGCAGCTGGGGCCCTAGATCAGCAGTCCCTCCTCCTGCCCCAAGGCCTGGCTGTGTGTGCACCGGTGAGTCCCAGTGTGTGCACGTGTGTTCTGTGTGTGCAAGTGTATGTACATGTCTGTGAGGGTCTTGTGCACGTGTCTGCAGATGTGTCTGTGTGCATATGTGTGTGTAGGTGTGTGTATATCTGTGTCTGCATAAGAATGTGTCAGTGTGTGCACACCTGTGCTTGTATTTGTTTGTGTGTGCAGGTGTGTTTGAGTGCCTGAGTCCATGCCTGAGCGGGCCTGTGTCTCTATGTCTGGTGGGTGCCTGTCTGTGTGAGGGTGTGTGTCAGAGCACACATCTGTCCCCCTGGGCTCGGGTATGGGTGAAAGGAGCCTGGCTTGCCTTGAAGCAGTTGCCTGTTCTGAAAGCACTCTGGCTAGGTGGTCCCTGGAGTGGACAGCTCATGTGGGCATCAGTGGAAGGCTGGGAGGGGCAGAGTTGACCGCTGGCCACTCTAATGTTTATTCGGTGCTTACAAGGAGAAAGAGAGGAAGATACTTGAGCCCTCTGTCCCTAAGGAGCTTTGCGTGTGAGCAATTATAATCTAGCATAATAATTAAGATGATAAGGACACTGGAGGTGCCTGCCAAATGCAGGGAGAGCCCAGAAGGGCCTAAACTGGCCTGGAGCAATCCCAGAAGGCTCCGTGGCCTAGAGCAATCCCAGAAGGCTCCGTGGCCTGGAGCAATCCCAGAAGGCTCCGTGGCCTGGAGCAATCCCAGAAGGCTCCGTGGCCTGGAGCAATCCCAGAAGGCTCCGTGGGGAGGGCAAGCCTGAGCTGAGGCTTGAGGGGGAGGTAAAGCCTGAGAATTGAACAGGCGGGCAAGGTGGACGAGGCTGTGAGGGCCCAATGGGCTCAGGACACAGAGAGCAGAGAGTCAGAGAGGGAGGCGGGGGGCGTGCCAGGGAGGCGGAAGCTCTTCTGGGAGTCCAGTGGGAAAAGCAAGACCTGAGAGGTGGGCCGGGCACAGGAGCCCTGATTCTGCCTGGTGGCGGAGGGTCACTGAAGGAGTCTAGGCAAGGTTGAGACTGTCCATTATGAGTTGGCTCCTGGCAACACCTGGAAGGAAGGCCCAAGGTTTTTCCTTCCGGGGTGTGTGGGCCCTGAGCCAGGCACCCCTGCCTGCCACACGGAAGCATCTCAGGGTGAGGCTGCTTGGGGCACACACACTGACCACAAATGCTCAGACTTGGGCCCCGAAGTCTGATGGAGGTTGAGTGCTGCGGGGATCATCGTTCTCCCCCTCCAAGGCCCAGCGGTGCCCACGTTGCACCAGCTGCAGAGGCCTCCGGGCGCCTCTTTTGCCATCAATGCCTCCTCTGTGGCCTGGGCCTGGGAGGGTGGGCCGGGTAAGGGCTTGGGCCGCAGCCAGCCTGGTCCCCTCTCGGGGTGGCACTGGGCCGGCCTTCTCAGCACTGGCCTTGGGGTCTTGTGGGCATTCTCCATCCTTAGGGCTTGGTGCCCCTGAAGCCTCCTGCCAAAGCTGGTCCTGTGCTCACTTGTGAAATCCCTGAACACACACTCATTCAGGCTCAACAAAACGGGCACCTGTGCACACACTTGGGATGGGAGAAGAACAGCTTTATTTCTCTGCCCTCCAACAGCCTTTGACGTCAAGCCCTGCCCACCATCTAGAACATGGTGGGGTGCTGCCTTCGTGATCCCACCCCACCTTTTCCCTGTGGCACCCAGGCCTTGCACGGGGGCCCTGGAGCAGCTGGAGGCGGTTTGCTCTGCAGGCCGCCACCCCAACACCCCTTGTTCTTACTCAGCCCCGCCCCTGCTCAGGCTGAGCTTGGGCTCAGGGACACATCCTGAACTTCTGGACCGGCCCCCGCCTGCCCGCAGCCCATCAGCATTCTCACCGTGTGCGCCACCTCTCCCCACCCCCAGGAAGGGCAGTAAGCAATGGCGTGCTCCTCTGACCACGTGGAGGCCGCCGTGTGACTCAGGAGCCCGAGCCCCCATCCCAGCCACCCTTCCCTCCCACTAGTGACAAGAGTTCGCTTTCGGGAGAGCTCCCGCATGCGTTACATCATCCAACCTTCCCAACTAACCTGCCAGGGAGGCCTCATCGTGCCCCCAAATTACAGCTGAGGGAGCTGAGGCCCAGAGAGGCTCAAGGTGTGGATTGGAACACAGGCCTGTGTGACACCCAGGACCCCTGCTGTTACCCCTACACCAGGCCCACCGCTCCCGCACATCCAGAGCCACCTTCCCTCCTCTCACTGGGCTGTGGTCACTGCCTCCCCACTGCCCTGTCCATCTCATTGCTCCTTGCTCAGCATCCTCTGTGGTTCTCACGGACTCCAGGATAAACAAACGCCTCATTCACCTTGGCATTCAAGGCCCCTCTGTCGCCTGGGCCCAAGCCTCCTGCTGGCTGCGCTCCTGGGCCCCTTCCAGTCCCATTGCCAAGCCTTTGCACTGCTCTCCCGCCTCCCTGGACCTCCCTCTCTTCCCTTCCACCGCATCCATTCCCATTCCAGCCTTGAGAGGAGAGTGAACCGCTGAGAAGGAAACTGAGGGGAACAGTCCTCTCCCCAGCTGTGTTCTGGCCACAGCGTGGACGTTTCCTCGAGGCTGCTGCCCGCAAAGCTTGGTCCCCTGCTCCTTAGGGACCGGCCCGCAGAAGCCCAAGGCCCCAAGGCGTGCAGTTTGCCAGATCCCGCCTCTGTCTTTGGAGCCTGGCGCCAGGCTGACCCTCTTTTGGAGCAGGTGTCGACAGGGAGCTCAAGCATCGGGGACAGAGGAGTGGCGAGTGGAGGCGAGTGCACAGGAGCTGCCACGCCCCCGGCCGCCTCTCCCAGCCCCGGGGGCTGCTGCTGCGATGGCACATACCCCTGCACGGGCACAGCACATACCCCTGCACGGGCACAGCACACCAGCTGCACCCACGGCCCGCATAGCACGAGCTGGCTGTGGGGAGGGGCAGCTCTTCCGCCTGGGGAGAGGCCAACAGGCCAGCCAGACCCTGGGTGCCGATGCAGCAGGGACCTTCCGTGACCCTTCCGGCGTGCGTCACCGGTAGGCGTTCCCACTCCTGACACCCAGGGTCCCAGCTGGTCTTCCTCGGGCCTTGTTTATCTGCACCCTGTCTGATGGGCCACCCAGGGGCCCTCCTGGCATTACTGGGGGCCAAGGAGCTGCCAGCAGCCTCCTAGCCTTTCCCCCAGCCCTGGTCTACCATTTGCCCCTGTGGGGAGGCCCCAGGGCCAGAGAACTCTTCCAGGTCTCACGGCTGGGAGCCTCCTCTCCTCTCCAAGCTCCAGGCTCTCAGAGCTCCTCTAAGGGCCTTCATTCTGACCAGGAGCTCAGAGACTGGGGGTCTGGGCCCGCTCTGAGTCCTTGGGCACCCTTGGGCTCCCCTGAGCTCCAGTCCTTCCTGTGGGCTTCCCCAGGGTTGCTCTCAGGATGTGTGTGGCCTGACGGGGAGGATTTGAGCCTTGGGCTGAGGGGCCCAGATCACCCACATTGGGCCCTTCCTCCCTCCCCTGCTGCAGTCCTAGGAGCAGATGTACAGCTGGGTGCGAGGAGCGAGGGCCCAGAGTGGGGGGCGGTGGAGGGAGGGGCACGATGGTGCTGGGCAGACTCCTCAGCTGGCAGAGGCTCCTGCCAAGACATTTCCCCGCCCCTCCCCCGCCCCTCCACTCATTATCAACTTGGGGTTTGTGTGCAAACAGCAGCTGGTCTCTTTTGTCAGCCTCCCCTCCCCCCCCTCCCCTGCCCCTTTGCTCCTCCCCCAGGCCTCCCGACTGGCTCTGCCCTCCCAGGCCCTGCCCAGCCCCCAGGTGATTTAGAAGCTTAGGCTCTGAGGAGTACCTGGGAGGCGAGGCAGCCTCTGCCCATCCTTGGCCCTGGGCCCTAAGTTCTCCTCTAGCCCTTCAAAGACACGATATTAAACCCATCTGGGACATGAGAGCCAGAGAAGGTAACAAAGCCAAAGTCACAGAGTGGGCAAGTGCAGAGCCAGAACCCAGACCCAGGTGTGCCTGTTTGCAGAGCCTGTTTGCAGAGCCTGTTTGCTGAGCCAGTCTACTCCCCAGCCTTAGCTGTTCCTCTGGTCGCCCCAGTGCCTGGCATCACTCCTTTTAGGGGCCCTGGCAAGGTGGACCCACTCCCAACCTCCTGGCTGTGTCAAGGGCTTCAACTGAAGTACTTCTGTGTGCCTGGGGCTGTCCCAGGAAGGCAGGGCCCCATCAGTTACACCCAGGATTTGAGACTGGATGCTGAGGGCAATGGGAGGAGGAATCTTGCAAGCAGTGGGCCCTGCAGACTGTGGAGGCAGAGAGCAAGAGGCCAGTTAGGAGAAACGGCGAAAGGAGAAGAGCGTGGGCCAAGGCACTGGCCCTGAGAGAGTGGGGCAGCCAGACCTGGGGCCACAGACGTGGTCACAGTGGACGGTGAGCAAGGGGGTGGGGTGGGGATGGCACCTGGGTCTCTGGGCTGGGCAATGGCAAGGATGTGAGTCCTTTACAGATATAGGGGCAGGTGTGGCAGGATGAGGACCTTGGGTTTGCGACAAACTGGGTTTGAGCTGCTTGAGTGATGTCCAGGTGGAGGTCCAGGGGACCCAGGAGACAGGTGCGGGCAGGGCAGGTGGAGTTCTGGGAGTGGATGAGCTCACGGAAGGTGGAGGAAATGAGGGGCGAAGGGGACTGAGGGTGGAGTTCACGGGAGGGGACTGAAAGGAGGAGGAGGAAGAGCAAGAGCAATGTCCACTGTTTGGGAATCTGGAAGTGGCAGGGACTCTGGGAGGACAAGTCCATGGCATGGCTGGGGCTGCAGCCTGTGTGGTGACCAGGCACTCACTCTGTTCTGCACAGATTTTAGCTCTTTTAATCCTTACGGCAGACCTGGGGTAACACGCCTCAGCCTCAGGTGGAACCAAGATTAGGCCTGAAGGTGCTGTGTGACCCCCAAGTATCTGGGATGAGGGCTCGTTGCTGCCGAGTCTCAGTCCCTCAGTGGTTGATGCAGATGCCGCAGACCCAGACTAGAGGGGACACGTGACGGGTGAGTGAGGGGGACACGGGAGGGAGGCATGTGCCACCCCACAGGCGTCACAGAGGATGCAACCGCCAAGGTAGGTCTGGAAGGAAGGCTCTGAGTTCATTAGGTGCAGGGATCTGAAAGGCAGCAGTCAAGGAAGCAGCCTGAGCAAAGGCAAGGAAGCGGGAGAGAGCGAGGAAAACCGCGGCCCAGGAAGGAAAGGTGGGGCCTGAGCTGGACCACTGCCCAGTCCTGGTGCTCACTCGTAGCCCCCAGCCCGTGATCAAACTCCAGCCTCTCCAAGGAGCTTTTCTGGGGCTTTGGCCAGGCCAACTAGGGGCAGCTGTGGGCACACGAGTGTGCAAGGCCTGCGCTTGGCGGCCGGGCCCCGAGCGCTCCTGGTGCAGGCAGGGCGGACCCGGCACACACGCGCGTGCACACACCGCATACACGGACACTTGCATGCAGCCTGGTCCGAGCTGGGCGGAAGTCGCAGGGCCGGAGGCCGGGAGCCCGGCCGCAGGGGCCGCCCCGGGGGCGCCGGGGCTAGCGGGAACAAAGGACGCCGTGGGGTGGGGTGGGGGGTGGGGGGGCGGCCGGGCCGGGCCGTGATTGGCTGCTGGGGTCGTGGGGGGGCCGGGTCGGGCGGTGATTGGCCGCGGCCTCAGCGGGCCCCTCGTGGCCAAAACCCCGAGCACCGAACTGTGGCCCGGGACAGCTTGTACCCCTCCATCTGCGCCGGGGGTGGGGCGCAGGCGGGGGTCGGGTTCCTGCCCAACCCCCCCCTCGGCTGGCCCTTCTCAGAGCCTCGCAACCTGTGCACGCAACCCCACCCTCACCCCACCTCGCGCCCAGCTGCGCGCGGAGTCTCTCGGGACCCAGGCCGGGAGGCCCTGGGCCACCGCCCCGCGGGGACGCCCGAAGGGCAGGGTCCCCAGCACCGGAGGGCCGGGGTGCCCAAGTGGAAAGGGGCTAGGGCCCAGGAAGCTGCCCCTTACGAGAGGCTAGACTGGGAGAGGGCTCAGAGAAGAGAGAACACTCAGAGAGGACAAGCTGGGGTTAAAACGAGTAGAGGCGGCCGTGAGCTGAAGGAGGCTCAGAGGAGGGTGTTTGGATGACCTGAGGCCCGGGCACCGAAGCCTGGCAGCTTGGGGAGTCGCTGGGGCTGATAGCGCCGCCCCAACGCCAGGTAGAGTCCCGGCAGGGCTCGGAGCACGGGAGGGAGTTAACTGAGCTCACTGCCAGCCAGTCCACCGCTTGGTGCTTAAGGATTTAGGATGAGGGGACTTCTCTACTCCAGCCCTCTTTCCCAGCTGCCTGGGAGGTGAGAGAGAAGGGGTGGAGCGAGGGAACCAGGCCACCAATCACAGCCTCGGCTCCTCTTTGAATCTGGCCTGGCGGGCTCGGGCTGCCGGGCGCCAGGTGTGCTGCCGCCCTCTGTGTCCCCGCTTGCCTGCCCAGGCATGTCCCACTCCACCACCCACCCTTTGGGAGGCCCTGTGCCCCACCCATCTGGTTCCCCTATCTGGGACTGAAGCTGGACCCTGCTTCTGTCCAAGGACCTGAGTGACTCCAAACCATGCCCCTCTCCCAGCCCCATTCTCAGCTCTGCACAGAGTCTTAAACTACAGGGCACAGTTGCTCCATCTCCCCAAGATGGCCACCAAGGGACCAATGGTGCTGGGAGTGGAGAGGGTCAAACCCCATGATTCGCAGCAAGAGTTCTGGCAGAGGGCTGGTTCAGGCACAAGCTGTGGGACCCAGGGCAGGCCCCTTACCTCCAAGGTGGCTCCTTCAGCCACCAAGATAATAAGGGCCTGATTCCAGGTTGTTGTGAGGATTAAATGAGAGCCTGTGAAGGAGGGGGCTTTGTGAGCCGGAAGCCTCAGCGTTTAGGAGGGGAAAGGGATGTTAGCACTCTGTCCCGGTGCTGGGGAACAAGTAGCCAGACAGGGTGGGTGGGACTCCTGGGTCCTGCCCTGTGGGCAAGGGCCAGGGTGCCAGGTAGCATGGGGGAGACGAGTGCAGTGCCATCCCCGTGGAGCCCAGAGCCCCATGGGCCCTAACCAGAAAGGGAGCCGGAGTTGAGGGTTCCTGGCCCTCACACCATTCCCAGGCTCTCTGGGAAAGATGGGGCAGAAGGATCTGGGGTCTGCTTTTCCTTTATCTTCAGCCCCAAGGGTATGGCGCCCTCTCCTAGGTCAAGGCCAGCAGGCAGGTGGGGGACCCACACGCCCCTATCCTCTCCCCACTCTGCTTCCCCATCCACTGCTTTCTGCCTCATCCTTCCCCCAACTCGGGCATGAAATTGGGCACCAAGACCCTCCAGGCTGCTTCCTTAACGTCTCTCAAAATCTGTCTTCTCCTTTCTCCCCTCCACTGCCATCCTAGTCATACCTGGGACCTTGCTAACAACCTCCACCTGACCAGTCCCCCTCCCACCAGGCTGCCCACCCTATGGCCAGCATGAAATGCAAATTAGGTCGTGTCCCTTCCCTGCTAAAATTCTCTCTCCCCAGGAACCCCTGATTGGACCTACCAGGGAGTTCTGGTAACTGGGTAAGTCCACACTCTGGAACCAGCCTGCTTACGATTGCCTCCTTGTTAACTGGGCCTTATTTTCCCCATCTGTAAAATGGATATGATGATATGAAGAACTGGGCAGCGTTCCAAGTGCTTTGCACATAATCATATCGATCCATTTACTCCTTATAGCAACTTTATGAAGTAAGTAACTATCATTATGCCTGCTTTACAGCACCCACAATAAAAGTAGAATAACGAGGTACCTATTTCATACAGTTATGGATTAAATGAGTTAATGCATATCAGAATTTCCAAGACCTCGGGACACAGCTGGTGCTCAGTACAATCTAGCCGTTATTCTTGACCCAGCCTCTTCTGCCAACACCTTCCCCATCTAACCTCCAGTCCTACTGAAGCATAGGTACATGCCTGGTCCCTTGCCCTAACCACTACCCCCTACCCCGCCCTTTCTTCTCTGGGTCCTTTCACCTGGCACAGAATACGTGCTTAATACATATTTAGGAATGAATGAAAGAGGTTTTGGAAAGAGGCTGTGCTGAAAAGGATTAGTCAATGCTCGTGCGCCCCCTGGTGGCCATCCTGGGCATTCCGGGCCTTGGCCCATTCGTTTTTTTTTTTTTTTTTTTTTTTTTTGCGGTACGCGGGCCTCTCACTGTTGTGGCCTCTCCCGTTGCGGAGCACAGGCTCCGGACGCGCAGGCTCAGCGGCCATGGCTCACGGGCCCAGCCGCCCCGCGGCATGTGGGATCTTCCCAGACCGGGGCACGAACCCGTGTCCCCTGCATCGGCAGGCGGACTCTCAACCACTGCGCCACCAGGGAAGCCCTGGCCCATTCTTTAAAATAAATGGGAAGGCAGAAAACAGTCTCAAACCCGAGAAGGTGGGAGGCCATGCCTGAGAACAGACTGCAACCTGGGGGGTTGATCCCAGGGCTTAGGCACAAATGTCTGTGGCTGCAAAGATTCCCAGCCCCTAGCCAGCTTGACCTTTCTTCCCCTTCTCTGAGAGCTGTGTGTGTGTGTGTGTGTGTGTGTGTGTGTGTGCGCGCTCGTCAGTGTGAGCTGGACTGTGTGCCCAAGAGGCCAAGAGTTCAGCTGTGTCTGCACAGAACAGATGGCGGCAGCAGGTTCTGTCTTCAGAAGATGTATGTGTTGGTGGGGCATGTGTGACCGAGCCTGTGTTCATGTGTGTGTCCCCTGCTTGTGTGTGTCTATCACCAAAACCTGTCTGGGTTGAGAATGCTGGGCCTCAGCCGCCACTGAGCCAAGGGAAGGCTGCAGCCCATCCCTGGAACTTTCTGGATCTTAGTGTACAGCATGGTGTCCAGGTGACACAGTACCCAATATCGGGTCACCCTGGGCCTGTCTGTGCACCTAGGAGGGAAGATGATTTAACGCTCCCTTCCTCTCATATATGTGTATTCACTGTGCTTGTATGACTGGCCTGTTGTAGTTCCACTTGCTTCTGCCAAGCACCTGCTGTATGTGCTCCTGGGGTGGGAAGGAGTTGTCTACCCTCATTCATGAGCATCTCATGAGTATACTCATGTCTCTCCTAGTTATTTTGCCAGATTATCTTCCTGTGAATAGGCAGGCTTGCATAAGAGCAAGGAATTTGGAGTCAGACATGTTTGAGTTCAAATTCAGACTTCACCTAGCTGTGTGATTTTAAACAAGGGATTTAAACAACTTCACCGAGCCTCAGTTTCCTCGTCTGCTAAATGGGGATATTAATAATGCCACTTCCTAGGTCGTTGTGAGAAGTAAAGAGTTGAAGGATGGAAAGCCTGGGGCATGGTGACAGGCACACCAAAGGCTCGTGATAAATGGTAGTGATTACTGGTGCTGGTGTGCTTTTGGCTTCTTAGCTGGGCCTCTATGCTCTGCTTCCTGTCCCCATGTCTGCGTCCTGTCACCCATGACACAAAGAAGAGTGTTAGGACAGGTCTTGCAGACAATCCTCTACTGGTGTTCAGAATGGCTGCCAGCAGTTGCCTACAGCCCGGCTAAAAGTACTTTACACCTGGACTGCACTCATTGCTTTTTTCATACAGCCATGAATACACATCCAGGTGACCTGATTTTCTGAACCCCAAACTGGAACACCTGGTCTGACCATGCGGATGTATTTATACGGCTGAAGGGGCAAGATGTCTGAAGCGAGTCCTTGCACACTCCCCAGATTCAGGCCCTGGCACATTTGGCCACCTGGGGGAGCCCTGTGCCCCCTTCGGTCAGAGGGAGTGGAGGGGGTGTGAAGAGGGGAGCGGTACCAGCTGCTTTGGGGACCAAGGGAAGGCCAGGCGTGGAGGGGCGGAGCTGTGTGCCCCAAGAAGCATCCCTTCCGGGGCCCCAGCCAGGAGTTAGCCCATCTGCTGCCAGCCTCCACCCCTTATGCTCCAGGGGCCTCCGGCTTCGTGGTGGGGTGGGCTGGGCGGGCGGTGGGTTGACCTCCTTGGGAGCAGTGGCAGCAGAGGGAGAACCTGGTATACTGTGCCAACGACTGAGCCCCGCAGTTGCACCCACTCCCGTGGTGGCTCAGGGAGAGTAAAGCATGGGGTGTGTGTGCGTGTGTGTGTGTGTGTGTGTGTGTGATTCCCAGGTCAGCCCAGGGAGAGTAAAGCATGGTGTGTGTGTGTGCGTGTGTGTGTGTGTGTGTGTGATTCCCAGGTCAGCCCAGGGAGAGTAAAGCATGGTGTGTGTGTGTGTGTGTGTGTGTGTGTGTGTGTGTGTGTGTGTGATTCCCAGGTCAGCCCAGGGAGAGTAAAGCATGGTGTGTGTGTGTGTGTGTGTGTGTGTGTGTGTGTGTGTGTGATTCCCAGGTCAGCCTAACTGTCTGCCGCCCTGGGACAGCCTCAGTGAAACTTCGCCGGGGTCCCGCAGGCAGAGCTCAGAGCTGGTACTCCCTCCAGCTCCTCGGAGAGGCAGCTGTCCCGGGCCCGCCCAAAATGAGGGAGGGCAAGTGCTTCTAGACCCTCATGGGAACTGGCAGGTCACCTCCATGTTGTCCTCCCACTTTACAGCTGAGGAGACCGAGGCGCAGAGGGTGAAGGAACTTGCCCACGGCCACCCAGCTGGTAGGCAGCGAGGCCTCGTGGAACCCAGGGTGTCTGACGCCAGTGCCCTCGTCCGCCCCCCAACACACACACCTTCTGCCACTCTAGCACCGAGACCCAGGCAGACAGAGGGACCCGCAAGGAGGACAGGAAGGGCCGGGGAAGCAGGGAAGAGGAGGGAAGGGGAGCACGGCGAGCGGGACATGGCCCTGCAGAGACAAACCTCTGAGTGGTCCCAGGGCGGCCTCGGGCTGAGGAATGAGGAGGCCGGAAGGAAGTAGAGGCAGGCATGGACAGCTCTTTCAGGAGGGTGGCTGAGAGGAAGGGGAGCCAAGGGGCAGGCTCGGGGCACTCCCGTTAACATGCAGGGACTTGGTGGCTTCAGTGTCGACGGGAAGGAGCCGCCATTGAGATCGAATGTGGAGTCGGTGCCGGAAAGGGGTGGGGGAGGGGAGCCAGCGCAGTAGCAGGGCCAGCTCAGCTTCCTCCTTGGGGACAGGGATCTGAGCTGTGTGCAGGTGACAGAGGCAGGAAGTGGGATGCCCTGTGGGGAGGGGTTCTCTTCTCTGGGTCCTGGATGGTGGGGACAGGGGACGGGGCGGGGTGGGGCTTTCTAGCTGGGGCAGGGCTGTGGGGCGGTCAGAGGTGAGAGCCCTGAGGGGCAGTGCCCAGAGACAGCCTCCCACCCCCTGTGCCTCCTTCCTCTGAGGCTCTCCAGAGACCCTCAAGAACTAAGGCTCATTGATTTGGGTGGAAAATAAGAGTTTCAGTAAAATGGGGACCCCTGTCCTTGTCCAGGCCCTGAAGGGGCTTTGAAAATGCCAGGTGGTCTAGGTCCAAGGTGTTTTTGGTGCCCTCTATTAGGCAGGGGGAGGGAAGGAGCTGGGGTGGACCCCCCCATCTTCCCATGGGGACTGACCCTCCTTTCCTGGCCTCATTCCCTCCCTCCCCCAAATTCCCAGGGGCTTGCTCTGTGCAGGTCTTGGAACATATCTCTCAGCCCCTCAATCCACTGAGCCCCCAACCATGACCCCCTGGAGCCCATTCCCAGAGGAATGAGGCCTGAGGGGCAGCCCTGCATGCTGGTGCTTGGAAGGCCCTCCCTGTAGCCCATTCTGCTCCCTGAAGCCTGCCGCCTGGGGAACAGATGGCCCCTGCTCCCCCTCCCCGACTCTTAGTAAACCCTGGGGGGTCCTTTGGTTCCTCCTTGTGGCCTACCCAGTCTCCTCCTCCCACTTCGGGAAGCAATGAGCTGAAAACAGACAACATCTGGGTCTCCCCGCGGCCCCAGGGGCCCAGCTGTCTGACCGGCCAGCAGCCTCAGCATTACCACCCCCTCTCCCAGGGCCGGTGTCACCCTGCCTAGTCTCATGTGACTGCCTGGCATCCTTTGAGGCAGGGTCTCAAGCTTGGCCCCAGGGAGACCGCTGCCCAAAGCCACAGCCGTCCCTGCTTTAGTGGGTGACCAGCCAGCTCCTCAAAGTTCGTTGCCATATGAGCCCCCAGACCCACAGGGCCAACTCAGCCCCAGACTGAAAGACATTCCACTCTGAGCCTGGGGTGAGGACAGATGCCACCCACAGTCTGTGGGATGACACAGGACACAAGTGACTGCAGAAGGGGCAGAATGCTTGGGCTAGGGACCAAGGGCCGTGGGCTCAGGCAGCGGAGGGATGGTCAATGCCACCATGACCCCAGGTGCCCAGCCCACTTCTCTCTGCGAGGACACCTAGGTGCGAGGTCACAGGCACTCTTTGAGGCATCTGGGTCCCCCTGGGTCTTGTCAGAAGAGAAGGAACAAACACTGACTGATTTACATATTGGGCTCCCATTTGCTTTTCACCCAGGCTCTGATCTTGACCTTCTCCACCCTGCTCCTTCCCAACTGGGCAAGGCTCATACGGCCCGCCCTCTGAGAATCAGAGCAATTACACATTGGCCAGCAGAGCTGGGATCCAGGGACTGAGGGCCAATGAGCAGAGTGACCTGCCCGAGGTCGTCCAGCCAGTTAGGGTCAGAGCTGGACCTCAACCCTGGTCCTGAAAGCCCATCCAGGGTTCTTCCCCACCGCTGCCCCACAGCCTGCCTTGGATGGACCACCAAAGGTCCCAGGGTGCTCTCTCAGGCTCTCTAAGGCCTGGGGCAGGACCAGAGGTCTGGGCCTGAGCCTGTCTGCAAGTCCATACCACTGTCAGCAGGCAGGGAGGGGGGCACCTACGTGCACTCAGTCAGCCCAGTGGAGAAAGGTTAACAGAGTGTCATCGAGAGGGAGCTGGGTGGCGGGCAGGGGATGAGAGGAGGCTTCTGGGTGAGCTCCTGCCCGCCCTGGCACATCTGGCCCCCCACCGAGCCCTGGGGGGGGATGGGCTGAGCCGTTGTCTTCCTGGAGCTAAGCTGGGCCCGTGGCCCCAGTGCCCTCCCTGCCCTCTGCCAGGACAGAGCTGGATTCTGCTGACCTGTGAGGGGCCTCCCCCAAGCCTTCCTTTCTCAGACTCCGGTGAATTTTATCTTCCTTTCCGTTGCCCTGCACTGACCTTGTGGGTTTCCGGGGTTTCCTCTCTGTCACAATGGTCCTGCAGTGGGTGTCCGCAGGAGAAGTGATCTGCCCCCTGCCCTTGTGCCCTCTCCCGCTGGCCAGGCCACCATCAGGCTCCTGGTGATCTGGAATGCCCCCCCACCAGCTGACAGTCATTCTAGAGGGTGGGCACTCTGGGTGCCATAAAGCCGCTTCAGGGGAGGAAAACCTCTCTGCGCAGAGCCTGCCCACACCCACGCCCCCCCCCCCCGCCGAGTCCTTCCTGCGGGGGCTTTGTAGACCTTCACCTGCCTTCCGTCGCAAGTTCAGGCCAGGCCTGGTCCCAGGAGGACTCCCAGTCCACCCGAGGCAGCCTCAGGGCCAGAGCCTCCCCTCTCCACCCTTCATCAGATCCACAAACTGAGGGCAGGAGGTGTGCTTTTGGCCTGGCCCCAAACTGCAGGGGTGACAGGGGGCGGGAAGGAGCAGGTGTCCAAGGTGTGGACACTGACCCAGGACTGCTCCCCACTTCCTAGCTATCCAGGAGTCAGTCAACAAACACATATTAACCCCTAGCTGTGTGTTGACAGCTCCCCTGCACCTGTTCGGCTTTGTGGGAGGGTAAAGCTGAGCCACAGCGTCCAGAAGCCCTGGGGCCCTGGGGAGCTCCACCAATCATGCTCAGGGATCTGCTCATCGCCAGATTATGGGTCTTAGCTTGGGGTCTTGGGGAGAGCCCCAAAGCTTGCTGAGCCAAAGTCACATTCTGGCATCTTCTCTGCCCACGACCAGAGTGTCGGCCTCACGAACAGGTCCCGCACAGGGGCACGGGGGCTGCCGGTCCCCAGCCCTGCCCCCTGAGATGCCAGCTGGGACAACGGGCCCTTCCCGGGGCGCGGCACCATTGCCACGTGCAGCAAGCAGCCCTCCTCTTCGTTAAAACTGTGAAAGTTAAAGTCACAGCCGCGCCGCACAAAGGGCAAGTCTCGGGCTCAGAGAGAAGCGACCATGGCAGGATGCTGAAAATAAGGCCTTCCAGGGGCAGGCTGTGTGGATGACAGCACGGAGCGCACAGGGAGAGAGACACGCCCCACTCCACTGCTGCGCTGCTCGCTTCGGGGGGCGCACAGCCGAGAAGAAACACTGCCACCTGGGTGCAGCAGCTTGGTGGGAAGGATGAAGAATGTTCTGGAACCCGCATGACATATGGGATGGGGGAAAAGCTGGTGTGGTTTAGCCCAGAGTGGAGGGTTTCAAGGTGGCACTTGGGCAAACATTCAATATTGCTTCATCATTCATTCTGACAACACGTTCACTGAACACCACTGTGCTCCAGCACTGTGGGTGGCAGCAAGGCTCACAGGGACCCTGCCTTCACAGAATACACAGTTCTGAAGATGGATGTTAAAGAAGGCATATTTCAACTCTGTATAAGATAGAACACGCTAGGGACCTCCCTGGTGGCGCAGTGGTTAAGAATCCGCCTGCCAATGCAGGGGACATGGGTTCAAACCCTGGTCCGGGAGGATCCCACATGCCATGGAGCAACTAAGCCTGTGCACCACAACTACCGAGCCTGTGCTCTAGAGCCCGCGAGCCACAACTACTGAGCCTGCGCGCTTAGAGCCCGTGCTCCGCAAGAAGAGAAGCCACCGCAATGAGAAGCCCACGCACCACAACAAAAAGTAGCCCCCGCTCGCTGCAACTAGAGAAAGCCCGCATGCAGCAACGAAGACCCAGCACAGCCAAAATTAATTAATTAATTAATTTTTAAAAAACCAAAACACACTGAAGTAGTGAGTTTCCTGCCACTGGAAGCAATCCAGGAATTCAGTAGAAGAGATTTCTGCTTCAGGTATTTGGGGTGAATGAGGAGACTACTAAAATCCCTTCTAATCTAAGACTTGGCCTTTTCATCCGCATACGGATTACAGAGTGTCTCGTGCTTTTGAGTATCCATTTCCCCATCTCCCTTCTTCAGATTCCATAGGGATCTCTCCCCGGTGTGAAAGGAGAGTCTTAAAACTGGACAGTCTATCCACTGATGTACTGTTTCAGTGCCTTGGGAAAGGACAGCCATTGCCATCCTACTGACAGGATTCTTTAGCTCCTGGAACCTAATGTCCCACAGAAGAATGTTCCTCTAACTGGGGCGCTTGGATCCTGCCCGGTCCCACTGAGCCAGCACAGGGCTGGAGATGATTTTCCCAGTGTTGGGTAGTTAGGACAATAGCTGGGGAAGGCAGCTTGGGCATGAGTGCCCCGAGACTCCTGAACAGAGCCCAGGGAGCCAGGGATCAAGGGGCTGTCGGAGGAGGGATGGGAGTCACAGGAAGCTGGTGCCCGCGCAGCCTGGTGGGAAGGGCGCAGAGCAGGCAAATGCCTCCCTGGCTGGATGAGGATTCTCTCTCAAATGCAGCCTCAAATTACACTCCCTGAAAAAAAAAAAAAATTACACTCCCTGAAATTAGGCCTAATAGAGATTCACTGAAGTGAACGTCCCACTAAAAGCCCCATTTGAAAAATATCCCATAGGGAACTTGCCTTGTCAGATATCAAAGGCTGCAGTACCGGAGAAGTGAGATACTGGCCCCAGAATCCAGGATCATTCAGGGAGTCAGAGCAGACGTCCCAGAACCTGGCCTGGGAGGTGTCAGAGACAAGGGTGCACTCATCAGGCTCTGGGAAGCTGGGGTGCTTGCACAGGTCACTGTCCCTGTGCCCCCAGTGCGGGGACCCTGGAGTCCTGCCCTTGCAGTGGGAAGGCAGCTCCTTCTCCATGTTTTGGTGTCAAGCCCTCCTGGAGGGCGAGAGCCTGAAGCCCACCTGGAACAGAAACGAGGAACAGAAACCAAAGGCGTTTCCAGGGACGCAGCTCATCTACTTCCCACCCCCGGGCCGTCCCTCCCATGAGTCACCCTGTTATCCCCCCATGGCCAAATACAGCTCCCAAGGCAACGGAGGGTGCTGCATCGTGGGCATTGTGCGGACGGACCTGGGAGGCGCCAAGGTGGTCCCTGCTCCAGGGGGGCAGGCAGTCCACACCACCAGCGCCCAGGCCCGAGGTCTCTGCCTGAACCTCAGCCCTCAGGGACACTTTCCCACAAACGCAGGGGAAGCTGGGGAGAGAGAGGGTCCAGCCGAGTAGCAGTGACCACTTCCTCCTAGGGGAACGTGGGACGTGCTCCAGCGGAAAAAAGAACAGGGCAGGGGGCCTTTCCTCTCTGTCTAGTCCACCGGACGAGGCCGAGATCCCGAGAGCTGCGATCACCCGGGGCGTGTCCGGCCGTCCTCGGCAGCCCCCCGGGCGCCGCCCTGGCCCTCGGAGCCACCACATAAGGCAATGTTTGTGCCTGGGCGGCGCGGCCTCTGGGCAGTGGCTCGGCTCGCCCTCTCCTTCCGCCCCGCCCCGGCCGGCCGCCCGCCTGCCTCCCGGACGGGCCGGGCTGGGGCGGTCTAACTCCCGGAAGAACCGCCCTGAGGGGGGCGGGGGGACCCGCCCAGGGGGACCCGCCCAGCCCCCGACTGGCCTCGGCGGAGGGCGGGGAAGTGGGCGGGCAGGGGCCGTGATCGGCGGTCTCCGTGCCTGGCTGCCCGAAGGGGACACCACGCCCGGCTGGGAAGAGAGCCGCCGGAAGCCTTAGCCTCCGCCCCCTACCCCCAGCCAACTGCCTAGAGCCCGAGGCTGCCTTGGTTGGGGGCGGGGAGAGGGCCGGACACCACTGGGACCACCAGGACCTGGCTTTGCAATCTGAGAGGCGCCACACCCTGGAGTCTCCACCCAGATCCGCCGCGGGCAGCGAGGACCGATGGTCTCCCTGAAGAAATCCACACAACCCCCCCGCAAGCTGTCCCTCCCCAAGAGCCCAGAGTTCTGTTTTATTTCTGTGGGTTGTGACTGAGGCATCCTGACTCGCAGCCACAGCTTAGAGAGGAAACATTTTATAACCTGTCTGCTGGCTGGCAAGGTCAGGCTCATATGGGCTGCGTCCCCTTCTGGAGTTTTCCATTAAGTTATTTACACAGAACAAGCCCACAAGCCTCTGCAGGAAGTTGGCAGACACAAGGTGGCATTCATTCTGCAAACAGTCTCATTTTTCCGAGGGATCCCTCCTCTCTCAGATGTGACCCTTTGGAGGAAAGAAGCTGCCCAAGGGTGGAACCTTCTAGGTCCTTGTGGTTTATTCTTGGAAAACTAGAGAAATTCCTCACCAGGTGTTTCTTGGGCACAGACTCAATGCCCATCACAGAATTCTGAGGGGGCAGCTCTGGCCCCTGGTCAGGGGCAGGGGGGCTGGGAGACCACTTCTGGAGCCCATGCTCCAGGAAAGGGCCATTGAGGGAGGGTGACATCACCCAGATCCTTGGGCCTTTGGGAAGAGTGAAATGTAGAGCAGTGATCCAGTACAGCTTGCCCGTTCAGCAGAAGAGGTGGGGCTACCTTACCTACTTCCAGGTTACACAGAGTTTACTGAGATCAGATCTCGGGCTTGGAAGCTCCAGCCTGTGGCCCTGCTGGTAGATTAAAATGGTGGCAGAACTTGCCCCAAGCCTGAGTGACACAGGAACAACAAATGGCTGCTGATCCGCAGGCCCCAGCTCCCAGGCAAGCGGGGCTGCCCAGAAGCGGCTGCTGAGAGCGCTCGGCAGAGGCAGCCCATCCCACCCGTCAGGACAGCCGGGGGTGTTCTCCGTGCCCACAGTCCCCGTCTGAGGAGGGCCCCTGCCGGTTTTTTCTGCATAAAGTGTTTGGTGCTTCTGAGCATGCGTCAGCTCCCCTGACCCCCAGTAGCATGGACTATGGACCATGCCCTGAACAGGGTGGGGGAGAGGGAGGCTGTGCTTGACAAGGTCACTCCCCTTGTGTGTGTGTATGTGTGTGTGTGGGGGGGGGGTGGGGGGGGCGGGGTGCGTGTGCCCATCCAATCCCCACCCGCACAGCCCCCTACAGTTTTAATTCAAGGTGCATCGGGCAGCCCAGTGTGCTGTAGTACACACTGCATGGACTTCCAGCATGAACATATCAAGTATGATGCAGGGGACATGGGTTCGAGCCCTGGTCTGGGAAGATCCCACATGCCACGGAGCGACTAAGCCCGTGTGCCACAACTACTGAGTCTGCACTCTAGAGCCCGTGGGCCACAAATACTGAGCCCGTGAGCCACAACTACTGAGCCTGCATGCCACAACTGCTGAGGCCCACATGCTTGGAGCCCGTGCTTCACAACAAGAGAAGCCACTGCAATGAGAAGCCCGTGCTGTGCAGCGAAGGGTAGCCCCTGCTCTCTGCAACTAGAAAAAGCCCGCACACAGCAACCAAGACCCAATGCAGCCAAAAATAAATAAATTTATATATATATAAAAAAAAGGAGCTATCTGTCTGCTCTCGGAGCCCGGTATCCTGCAATTTGGGTCTATAAGCGCCTGGAGGGAGGAACTGTTTGGTTGCTATATTCCTAGCCCTAACACACAGCATGTGCTCAGAAAGTACCTTTTGGGTGATGGGGAATAAAAGCCATTTCAGATTGCAAAGATCTGGGTCTCACTAAAAAGACTATCCTGTGAAGTGGCCCTTTCTCCGTCATGAGACATTCAATGGGGGGTGGGTTTGTGTGTGGGCGCTCCATGTTTTAGCGGGATTCTCAATGGGAATGTTAGAAGAGATGGACTTTTATACCCTTAAAATGTACCTAGGGGGCTTCCCTGGTGGCGCAGTGGTTGGGAATCCGCCTGCCAGTGCAGGGGACACCCGTTCGATCCCTGGCCCGGGAAGATCCCACGTGCCGCGGAGCAACTACTGAGCCCCTGCACCACAACCACTGAGCCCGTGCTCTAGAGCCCGTGCTCTGCAACAAGAGAAGCCACGACAACGAGAAGCCCACGCACTGCTTGCTGCAACTAGAGAAAGCCCGCGCACAGCAACGAAGACCCAACACTGCCAAAAATAAAAACAAATAAATAAATAAATATATTAAAAATGTACCTAGGAATACTGAGCACAACAGGAGAATATCCCTAACCATAGGAAAGATACACAAATGAGGTGGTTCTCTGATGGAAGGGAAAGGAGAACCAGACAAGGGGACTTGCAAAGTCGGTCCAGTTCAAGTGCTAGCATCCCATGTTCACTGAACACTTCCTCTGTGCCTGCACTGTCCTCTTGCAAGCAGTATCTCCCTCCATCCCCACTGACAAAGATGCTTGAGCAGGGGCCCAGCTGGTAAAGGGCAGTGCTGGGGCTTGAGTCTGTGCCCCTCCCCTGGGGAGAAGAGTGTGTGCAACACAGAAGCAGCAGGAGGTGTAAACCAGAGACCACAGTTCCCCATCCTGCTTTCCCTTCCCATCTCCTCCCTGGGGAGGCCACTTCCCTGCTGAGCTGGGTCCCCAGGTCTTTCGCCTCCTGGGCTCCACAAAGAGGCCTCCTTTTCCCACACACTCTCCTCTCCATCACCTACCCACTTTACTTCAACCCCCTGTGCTCTCTCAAGTGCGAATTTGATGGTATCTCCGGTCGAAATGCCTCCTAGAATAAAGTTTTCAGTCCTGAGCCCGAACTTGGGGCTTGACCCCTGATACCCTCTTCAGCTAAGGCCTGACCGGCTAGGCTGGCCTTGGTTCATGGCTTCCTCCAGGAAGCTTTTCTTGACCTTTTTGGACCAGGCGCCTCCTTCAAAGCTGCAGCATGATGCCCTTAACTGCCCACTTCTGTTTCCCTCACTAGCCCTGCATCATTGTCACCACATGCCCCCAGTGCAAAGTCAGGTCCACAGCAGGAGCCCGATAAACGGGACGGAAACAACAGAGAAAAGGTTAAGAACAGCATAGGGTAGCGGACAGGTGGTTATGTGTTGCGTATAAACTCAGCAAAAGAGAAAAGAATCTAAAACAGGCCATAAACGGGATAGTTTTCCCGGGTGCCCCAGATCGCGGGAGGCTGGGATTGCACTCCTGGGTCTGAAAACATCCTGGGCCATGCAAACAGGTTGGTGAATACACAGATTCAAGAGTCCACGCATCTATACACATACCGGGTTGGTGCAAACCCGAGTCCGTGCACACCCGGACCTGTGTAAGCAGGCAGGCAGTTCAAATGCAAGAGTGCGCCTACTGAGGTGCGAGCGCCTACTGAGGTGCGAGCGCCTACTGAGGTGCGAGCGCCTACTGAGGTGCGAGCGCCTACTGAGGTGCGAGCACATTCTCGAGGTCGTACACACAATAATGCGTGGAAACCCACGGGTTCGTGCATGCCAGAGGGTGCAAACACGAGTTCGGGCATACTACGGCTGTGCAAGCTCCAGAGGTTGAGCAAACACGGAAAGGTGCACACTACCGATGGTGCACACACGAGGCCGTGCGTGGCCCTGACGCCAACCGAAAGAGGTAGAAGCATCCATTTCCCCCCCTGCTCGGGCACAGCTGCAGTCTCCGAGCGCCATCTTCGCCCGGCGGGCAGCGGAAGGACCTGCAGCCGGCGTAGCCCTGGCGCTCGGGCCTTTGTTGTCCTGGTTTCCGGGCATCCATCACGCGGTGTCCGCGCGCGCCGGAGCACGAAATGGCGGCTAGGGGGCGGGGAGAGGGCGGGGCGTCCGGGAGCGGTACCCATTCCCGACTCTCGGCAGGGCGCGCCATCCGCCCTCCGGCGCAGGCGCACAGCGCGGCGCGCGTTCCCGCGTTTCCTCCGACGCGCGCCAGGACACAAAGGGCCGGAGGGAAAGCACGGAGCGCGATAGCGCCTACGGAGCGGCTGGCGGGCCGGAGCGGCCTGGAGCGGACCGCAAGGCCGGGGCCGGACTCGCCGGAACCGCGCGCTCGGGCGCGGGGTGGGGCGTGGTGCGGCGCTCCTGCCCCTCCCCTCGCCCGCCCTCAACAGCCGTAAGGGCCTCGCGGGCCGGGGCTGGCGCGCAGGGCGCAGGCGCCGTGCTCGTGGCTGCCGCCGCTGCGGGGCGGGCCGGGAGCCTCCATTTTCCCTCGCGCGTCCTAATGGCGGGAGCTAGCCACCTTTCCCCAAGAGCGGAACAAGGGCTCGCCTCCGGGAACGCCCGAGGCCTTCTCCAAAAATTGTTTCTTCTGTCCGCGCTAAAGCGGGGCGATGTAGCTCTTCGGAAAGTTTTTGAGGTGTGACTCGCATAGTTTTTCGTAAAAGAAAAGCACCTTCCGCAAATTACTATAGTTTTTAACTTGTTACTTCAGATTGGGACTGTGGATTTGGGGGAAGGGTGAGGACACTGATAAACAAAAAGTAAATTTTTTTCCATTAAAGAGAGGTTTGTTAAGAGCAATAAAACATTTTAAAAACCATTTTTCGTCATACAAGGAATACATGTTCTTCGTAGAATATTTCGAAAGAAATAATAGCCGGCATTCACCGACTACTTATATGCCAGGTCCTGTTTTTAAGTGCTTTGATTTTCATAACCAGGTACAGATGGAAAAAGTGCAGCACAGAGAGGTTAAGTACACAAAAGTACTTAAAGTACAGGAAAGCAGGAAAAGTAGTGAACCCACCTTACAAGACAACCACTCTTTAATAAGCTGGCATGGCTCCCGCCAGTGGGTTTTTTTTGCCTTAAGAAGTTTGGTTCATGTTATACATGCCCAGTTTTTGATTAACTGGGAGAGCTGTAGGTGGGCAAATGGAAAAGGCTCCGAGGCCCGGAGGGGCCGCGGAAGTTCCTGTTGCCCCTGTTGCTCGGTGTCTGGGGCTTCTTGGTCCTGTGAAATTCGGAGACAGCAGTAGGTGGGTTTTTTTTTTTGGCCACAACTTGTGGCATGCGGCATCTTAGTTCCCCGGCCAGGGATCCGGGCCATGCCCCCTGCGTCGGGAGCGCAGAGTCTTAACTCCAGCCACGGGACCGCCAGGGAAGTGTCTGCACTAAGTGATGTCTGAGGAGACCCCCAGCTCTAGAATGTTGGCATCCGGTGATCCCAGAGAATTCTCGTGACTCGTGATCATTTCTGGGGCTTGGGAGGAAAAACCTCCTTATTCCTCTGTCCTTTCTTTCTCTGCTATAGCATGTTCTCAGGTCATAACTGCCTTACTTGAGTTTCCCAAGCTCGTTTGCTCCTGTGAGGAATGTTTTGCAGATCAGAATAGAGTCCTTTCAGGGTAGAGAGGGCAGGGCAGGAATGATTCCTCACTTACAGATGAAGCAGCTGAGATTGAGGCTTATGAGTCTCGCCCAAGTTCATCAGCTGATGGACAGTGGAGCAGAGATGCTTCATCCAACTTGAGGCATCTGCTTTGCAGCCTCAGCCTCCAGGTCCGCCACGTCCATAGGATCTATAATTAAGTCCATGCTTATTTGTCTAAACTTTCACAAGGCGGGGATCCCAACACCCAGCATTACTGATCAATGGTAGGTGCTTCTCTTGCTTAGTGAAAGATTGTCTATTCTTTTTTTTTAAGAAGATGTTGGCGGTAGGAGTTTATTAATTAATTTATTCATTTTTGCTGTGTTGGGTCTTCGTTTCTGTGTGAGGGCTTTCTCTAGTTGTGGCAAGCGGGGGCCACGCTTCATCGCGGTGCGCGGGCCTCTCACTGTCGCGGCCTCTCTTGTTGCAGAGCACAGGCTCCAGACGCGCAGGCTCAGTAGTTGTGGCTCACGGGCCTAGTTGCTCCGCGGCATGTGGGATCCTCCCAGACCAGGGCTACGAACCTGTGTCCCCTGCATTAGCAGGCAGATTCTCAACCACTGCGCCACCAGGGAAGCCCAAGATTGTCTATTCTTAACAGTTGAGGGGAAGGCAGATGGCTCTTCTCTCTTAAGAAAGTAGCAGGACTTCCCTGGTGGTCCAGTGGTTAAGACTCTGTGCCCCCAATGCAGGGGACCCGGGTTTGATCCCTGGTCAGGGAACTAGATCCCATGGGCACAACTAAGATCCCGCACAGTCAAATAAATAAATAAATAAATAAAAAGACCTGGAGCGGCCAAATAAATAAATATTAAAAAAAAAAAAAAGCAGGATCAACTAGCTGGTTGCCGTTGAGAAAACATTACCATAGCTCCCTGCAGATCACGGCTGTGTACCCAGCTCTACCCCAAACAACATCAAGACAAGGAAAGAGAAGTTTTAAAATTCACTTGAGAAACAAGTCAGTTGCTTGCTTGATGAATCAGGCATGTGTGTTATCTGGAGTAAATAACAAAAGGGCTATGTGAAATGGAGCCATGTAAGGATGGGGCTCAAGGTGAATTGCAGCCCTGAGAGGGAAGGCCCCCTGCCCTCTCAAAGCAGCAGGGCCCTCTGAAAGCCACAGAGCTCTCTCTGTGACGGGGCCCTGCGGTCTCTGTTCAGCAGATTTGTAAGTGCCTCCTCTGGTTGGGTGCTGGTGGCAGGGGGTAGAATCGTGAACAAGACAGCCCATCCCTGCCCTCATGGAGCCTAGAGTTGAACAAGGAAGCCAGACCCTGAGCAAATGACCAGGGTGGTAAGTGTAGGATGATGAGGCTGTCCACAAGGTGGTGGCGGCCCTGACTTAGGCAGTAGGCCAGGGAGGCTCCCTGGAAGCAGTGATTCCCTTAGACTCTGAAGAGGGAAAGGGCAGATCAAAGTTGAGGAACTGAAGGAGTGCAGAAAGGCTGGGCATGGGAGGTGGCATGGGGGCGGATTGTGGTGGGGTGGCGGGGGGGCAGTGACAGGAATTGAGACAGACAGATAGGAGCCAGACAGTATAGGTTTCTGCAGGAGTAGGAGAAGAAAAAATGTCTTTTTCTTCTACCCATCCTAGGTTCTCTGACGGGAGCCCTGTACACTAAACTAACAAAAGACAGATTACCAAGGGAAAAATAAACAGAAGTCTATTAAAATGTGCATGACACACACACATGGGAGCACCCAGTGAGGAGTAACTCGAACGGGGGCGCTTAGAACTTGGGCTTATTATATAGCACCTAACACAAGACCAATAAAATTTTAGAGAAGTGGCAAGAAAAAGGAAAAGGACTTTTGAGTTTCTAGGGGATCAAATTGTAGGAAGGTAAAGATACGGGGGAACTAATAGTAGATAAGGGCTGGTTTTAACAAGGTTTGTCATGTAGCTTCCTCTGTTGCCATCTCCAGAGCTGTCTCCATCAATTAACTTCTGTCCTTCCATCTCTGCAAATTTATGTCCAAACAGGAGGAGGGCAGAGAGCTTTTCTTGTATCTGCTTCTTCTCAGTTGCCTTTAGCTCAAAATAATCCTTATGCCCAAGTGGCATATTTGGGGGTGGCATATTTCGCCACCCTTCACCAGCTTTGGTTTGCTGAATTGTTAAATATCCTCCTCATTGGATCCGATTCTTGAGAATCCCCAAAAGACTTTTTTTTTTTTTGAGATATAACTTACATACCATTAAATTTACCCCTTTAAAAGTATATGTAACTCAGTTGTTTCTAATATATTCACAAAGTTGAGCAGCCATCACCCCAAAAAGAAACCCAGCGCTGCTTAGCGGTCATCCATCATCTGCCCTCCCCTCAACCCCACCAGGAATCTGCTTCCTGCCTCCGTGGAGTTGCCTATTCTAGATATTTCATATAAATGGAATCCACAATGTGTGCTCTTTGTGTCTGGCTTCTTTCTCTTAGCGTAATGTTTTTAAGTTCATCAGGGCTGTAGCAGGTATCAGTACTCCATTCCCTTTTATGGCTGAATAATACTCCGGCGTGTGGATATGCCTTAGAAGACTTTAGAGGGTTAGGCTTTCATATCCGCGTTGGGACAAGTGCCCTGGGGTCCAGTATGAAAAACACTGTTCTTAAAACAGCAGTGGACTGCCCAGGCTCTCCTCCAACTGGCTCTGTGACCTCGGCAAGTCACTTTCTTTGAGCTTCATTTCCCTCTCGTAAATGTGAATAATAGTAGTAACTCTTGTAGGGTTGATGAATAAATGAGTTAATGCATTTAAAGGGCTTCGAAAAGTACCTGCTGTGAAAGTCCAGTGGTTCCTATGCGGAAAAAAAGGCTGGCAGGTGCAGAGCTCCCTAATGACTACTTAGCACGTTGCCCTTTATTCCAGAATCTTCCAAATGGCTACAGGGCTACTTTATAAAACTGGAAATTACAACTAGGTCTGATATAAGAGGGAATGAATTGAAGATAGCAGTTTCTATGCCTTCCTTAGGCATCTAGGATTTTGTAGTTCTTCAGACTTTCAAATTTGTTATGAGTGATGATGAACCAAGAGACTTTTTCTTTATATGTACTTTTAAGGTCATCTGCCTTGAGAACAAACTGCTTTAAATTGTAAAATATTTATATAAATTTTCAACAAATGAAAAAGTAGAAGAGTATGATTCCCCATGTACCTTCAACAACATTTATTCCCATTTTTCAATACTTGACTAATGACTTTTGTTCCACAACTGAATGGGGGAGACACACCCAATAGGTAGGAGCCATCTTGCAAGGACCTGGGGAAACTGGTTTGAAGGGCAGGTTGAGAAATGTATGCTTGCCTAGGCGCTGAGGCACTTCATGGATGGTAGGGATGGAGAGGAGGGCTGCAGTCTCCATACAGCCCAGACCACTCCGTGGAACCAGGCGTGGGATGAGGAGGCTCCCTCTGGGGAGCTGGCACTAGTAGCAGGATGAAGTTGTCCCCAAACTCTGCCAGTCCATCAGGAGTAAGGGATGTGGTGGTCCAGCTCATACTGATTGCGCCAGGGACTGTCTAGCAGCCACATTTTAATAGATATTGACAGGCTGTGGAAATGCAAAGGAGCAAGATCCGGAGGGTAGGGGCCCTCTAGGTCAAGTACTCCAGACCCTCCCTACTCAAGTGAGGCCGTGGGCCTGGGAGCTGGTTAGGAATGCAGAGTCTCGGGCCCCACCCCAGACCTACAGAATCGGCATTGTAACAAATTTTAACAAAATCAGCTAAACTCATTAACTGATTTTCAAAAAGTGGGTGAGTCCTTTGGATCTAACAGCTTTAAGGGAGGGATGCACAGAAGGCAGCATTTTGTAAAAAGAACTAATTCTGTCCTAAAATCTGTGTGTGTGTAACTCATTAATCCTCACAGCCACCCCATGAGGTACAATTATTATCCCCATTTTACAGAGGAGGAAACTGAGGTCCAGAAAGGTTAAGACACTTGCCCAAAGTCACCCAGCTAGTAATCAGCTAAGCTGCGGTTTGAAGCCAAGCAGCCAGTTCCCAAGTGTGTACTCAGGATACCCAGCTGTAGTCATGGAGATTCATAAGTCCTGGACCGTGCTTCACCAGTGTGTCCTTTCCAGAGAGGACTTTTCAACCTCTGGGTTCCCAGGTCCTGGGGTGGGGGACCCCTTCCACGTGCAGCCTACCTGCCCCGCCCCTTCCAGGCCTGCCTGTGCTGGCAGATCTGCTCCATAACTCTCTAGCTGGATGAATTCAGTTAATGATTACTAAATTGTGTAGAATGGAATAATAGTACTTATCTCCTTGGGACGATTAAATGATCAAATGCACATAAAGTGTCAGTAAATGGTAGCTATTGATTTTATTATGCATATGTGTTTTAAGGGTGGGAGAAGAGTGCAGGGGGAGGGGGCACATGAATTGACATAAAGACATCTGGGAGATTAGAGTTAATATGTTAAATTCCAGCCCAGCGATGGATACGGAAAAATGCGTGATGAAGCAGAGTGCTTCTGCCCAGGAGATCTTTTCTTGGACCTTGGAATTCTCAAGGACCCTAGACCCCTTTATGGAAAGCCGAGGCGATGGTGAGGGCGTGGACAGTCGGCTCTTGTTCTGGTGGGCATCAGCGTTCTGTCAGTGAGGTGCTGGGATGCTGCCCAGCAGGAAGTGCTGCAGGCCATAGCACAGGCGCCAGGGCCCTGGTGTCCCCCCAGCCCCGTAACAGGGACTGGGGGAATCGGGCTGTGGAACCCCAGCACTTGAGGGCCTCCAGGACTGGTACTGGTGGGGACGAACCTGGGACCAAAGAGCTCTATCCTATCAGGATGGCCCCCAAAGCTGTCCATCTGCCCAAGGGCCACATCCAGTCTCAGGACCCTGCTGCCCTGGGCCCAGGGCCCTTGCTCAGTAACAGCGCCGGTTTTATGGGTATTTTCTGTAGGCTCGCATACAGATGCAAACGTTTGTGGGGCAGAGAATAAACACGGAACTGTGAAAGCAGAACTCCTTAAACCCCTGAATCCCAGGACCCACATCCCAGTCAAGCTGTATTGGCCACTTTAGACTTTAGATGAGTTCTGGGTAGGATGGTTGTAAAATTTATTGTCCATAGTAGTGCTTCTCATTGGTTTGCTAATATGTTTTTTGGTAAGTTTTTCTGAAAATAATTCCAAACCTAAAGAAAGTTGCAAGAATACAAATAGTGCAAGAACACTCCTACGTCTCTTACTCACATTCACCTATTTTAACATTTTCCCTATTTTCAATCTTTCTCTTTCTCTCTCCATATATATACACATATACAATATGTGTATACTCACATATACGTACATATGTTTACATGTACATATGTGTACACACACTTTTTTCCTGAAACATTTGAAAGTTGGTTGCATACATCATGGCCCCTTACTCCTATTTATTTCCTAAGAGTAAGGAAACTGTCTTACATAACCACAATTTAAAAAATCAACTTGAGTAAACATAACTTTGACAAAATATTTCTATCTGCTCTACTGTTTATATCCCAGTTTTATCAATGGACCCAAAGATGTCCTTAATAGCATTTTTTTCCCCTCCAGTGTAGAATCCAGTCTATGATCAGATATTCCATGTAGTTGTCCAAGCTAGGACTTTTGGGAGTGATAATTATTATGCTGGAAAGGGACAAATAAAGCCAGTATTGCAAAAGAACGATAGTTGTACAATATGGGAGTCCATTTTAGCTACTTATATGTATGTTTAAAATTTTTGAAACACAAAGTGCAAAAGAAAAATAAACAAACTAAAAAAAAAATATATATATATAGGCATATATATATATATATATATATATATATATATATATATATATATATATATGCCAAGCCCACAGATCCACAGATGTAAATGTCTGGCCTCCCTGTTTATAGATTCAGACTCTCAGCACCTGCTCAGGTGGAGGCACAGCAGAGGGGAAGGACTTCCCCCACTTCCTTGTTGTTGGCCCATTATTGAGGGGAAGTGAACCACCTTCTGAGGGGAGGAAGAGAGGCTCTGGGCTCTTTTTTTGTCTCCCCTGCAGTGAAGTGAACTGGGGTGGCCTTGGAGGGGAGAGAGAGGAATGAGAGGGATGGGAGCCCTGATTTCCTTTTGTCACCGAGGGCCTGGAGGCTGGGGCAAACTCCACACCTGTTTCCAGCTGGGGCAAAGTGTCCTGGCAGCAGCTAGACCAGCCCCCAGGATTCCTCATCTCCCCTGCCCTTCCTGTGCCTTCCGGTCTCTGACACTTGATTTGAATGGCAAAAATGAACATTGGTTTGGGGAGGTGGTCTAGAAATCCATCCTTTCTTCCCCATTTGGTACCCCTTCAAATCTTCACTCAGATTCTTAGCCTGTGGTTAAAGTTCTAGGAGTTGGTGAACTTGGACAGGAAAAATTTCCATGTCTATGTTCAATAATCTTTAATTGAAATCTAGCATTTCCTTCTATTGTGCCTGTAAGCATCTCACCACAATAGTATAGGCGGTTCCTGGGACCTTGTCACAGTAGAAGTCACAGCTATTTTCATATCACAGCGCAGTTGGTGCAGATAATTTGAATATCGTCTACCTTCATCGTGACTTAAAAAATCACAGTCGTTATCAGGCCCACCACCAGATCTGGTCCTGATTTAATACATTAATAAAGAATTACCAATCACACGTGGTCATTGTATTTCAGTATATTTTGCTTCCTTGGTAACCCTAGGTATTTTACTCTATGCATTTAAAAATCTCACTCTGAGGTGGGATAGGGAGGGTGGGAGGGAGGCGCAAGAGGGAGGGGATATGCGGATATATGGCTGATTCATTTTGTTATACAGCAGAAACTAACACACCATTGTAAAGCAATTATACTCCAATAAAGATGGTAAAAAAAAAAATCTCCTAGTAAATGTTCTCACTAATAAGATAGACTTTAATACTTCAGAATGTTTGCTGTCTTTTAAAAATAAATTTATTTATTTATTTTTGGCTGTGTTGGGTCTTCGTTGCTGTGTGTGGGCTTTCTCTAGTTGCAGCGAGCAGGGGCTACTCTTCGTTGCGGTGCGTGGGCTTCTCATTGTGGTGGCTTCTCTTGTTGCTGAGCACGGGCTCTAGGTGTGCAGATTTCAGTAGTTGTGGCACGTGGGCTCAGCAGCTATAGCTTGTGGGCTCTAGAGCGCAGGCTCATTGGTTGTGGCGCACGGGCTTTGTTGCTCCGCGGCATGTGGGATATTCCCGGACCAGGGATTGAACCTGTGTCCCCTGCATTGGCAGGCGGATTCTTTACCACTGTGCCACCAGGGAAGTCCCTTTGCTATCTTTTTGAAATAAACATTAACCTCTCAAGAGTCTGTAATTATGTTTGGTGGTCTTAATCATACATACATTTAATTTAAATTGTCATGTTTTATGAAATATACACATATATGTACAATTTTTGTTAAAATAAAGGATCTGGCTTAAAAAAAAAAAATCTCACTCTGAGAGGGGTCCAGAGGCCTCACCAGACTCCAGAGGGGCCTGTGGCACAGAGATGACTAAGCGCGCCCAGCCTGCCCAGGGCACCGCCCACCCTCACAGTCACCCTGCCAGCCTCTCTCCCGGCATCCAGTGCGCTGTGTGTGGCTGGCACCCTTCCTTGGCCGCCTGGCCACACACCGCCATCTGCTGGGGTTGGCCCGCACAGCATGCTTGTGGCTTTGGTGAGGGGCTTGGGGTCCTCCTGTCCCTTCTGGGCATGGTGAGGAAGACCATGAAGATGCGGGCCCCAAACTCGCTCCGGAGGACCCCGTGTGCTGCTGCCCGCACCTGCTCCCTTGCCAGGGTCCCGGGTTCCCTGGCACAGATGTGCAGTGCTGCCTGACCCACGATGAGGACCTGGGAGTCAGGTTAGCAGCAGAGCACAGAACTCGGTCTGAGAGCTAGAGGCAGAAGCCTCTGCAGTTTAATAGCAGGCCAAATGAAAATTTAAAAACAAATTGTTGGGCTTCCCTGGTGGCTCAGTGGTTAAGAATCCGCCTTCCAATGCAGGGGACACAGGTTCGATCCATGGTCCGGGAAGGTCCCACATGCCGCGGAGCAACTAAGCCCATGAGCCACAACTACTGAGCCTGTGCTCTAGAGCCCGCGAGCCACAGCTACTGAGCTGGCTCGCCTAGAGCCCGTGCTCAGCAACAAGAGAAGCCACAGCAATGAGAAGCCTGCGCACTGCAACGAAGAGTAGCCCCTGCTTGATGCAACTAGAGAAAGCCCATGTGCAGCAGCGAAGACCCAACGCAGCCATAAATAAATAAATGTAAAAAAACCCAAACTGTTTCTTGAGTTGATACAGGAGCACATGGGAAAACAGTCAAAAGCTGAAAATAGAATGTGGTAAGTTTCTCTCCTTCCCTGTCCCTCAGCCTCAAACTTTACCAGCTTCTCTTTCCTTCCAGATCCCAGGCCCACCAGCAACCTTCTTGCCAGGGTGTAGTTTCCTCTCAGATTCATACACTGGGAGAGAGAGAGACTGTCCAGACCTGCCCATGTGAGCATCTTGTTGGCCAGACTTACCTGAAAAATAGGAAGATAGCATTCTGGTTTTTACATCAGTGCTTGGTGAGTTTGATTAGTGTGAATCAGTCCTGCTGAAACGGATCCCCTCTGGCCCATAGAGCTAAGGGCTGCACTGCAGACTGTGGGGAATTCCCCACAGTAACGCCCATTTACCCTCTGAGACCAGCTGGCCCTCTGCTTGGGGCAGTGGCCCTTCCTGGTGGGGCCTTTCTTTCAGCTAGAAGCATGTTAATGAGGCTGAGGGAGCAGGTTCGAGTATATATTACCTTTGTGTGAAAGAAACTCAGCTGCAGAGATTATAGTGTCCTCTGATGTACAGGGACCAGGCAGAAGAAAAAGGAGCACAAATCCATTCTGACAATCAACAACCAGCCAGGGGTTGGGACTTCCCTGGCGGTCAGGTGGTTAAGACTCCGCGCTTCCACTGCAGGGGCACGGGTTCCATCCCTGCTTGGGGAACTAAGATCCTGCATGCCTTGTGGCCCGGCCAAAAAATAAAAGTAAAACAAACAAACAACAACAACAAACACAACCAGCCAGGGGCCAACAGGCCCCCTCCCATCTGGAGGACAGCACCATCAGTGTTTCTCCCTGCAGATCTAACGCAGCATTATCTGGGAGATAAACCTTTTTCTCCACCTTCTTAGGTTCAGTACTTGGGAACCTGCAAATTAAACTGGCAAAATACAGATTAGCAAGAGAAAAGACAGATGTCTAATTCACATGTGTGCATGGGAGTTCACAGAAAAACATGACTCAAGGAGGTGGTTAGAATTGGGGGCTTATATATCATCTTAGGAGGGGAAGGGGAGAGGGAAAGAGGCATTTATGAGAAAATAAATGACTTTTAGGAAAGAGCCCTTGGGAGAATAGATGAGAGATTTGATAGTTTTGTGACTATTTATTTCTGTGATTTCTTTTTTTTTTAACATCTTTATCGGAGTATAATTGCTTTACAATGGTGTGTTAGTTTCTGCTTTATAACAAAGTGAATCAGTTATACATATACATATATCCCCACATCCCCTCCCTCTTGCATCTCCCTCCCACCCTCCCTACCCCACCCCTCCAGGCGGTCACAAAGCACCGAGCTGATCTCCCTGTGTATGCCACTGCTTCCCACTAGCTAGCTATTTTACGTTTGATAGTGTATATAAGTCCTTGCCACTCTCTCACGTCGTCCCAGCTTCCCCTTCCCCCTCCCTGTTTCTGTGATTTTTTAATCCAGTGTAGACGTCTCTCCAGTGATAAGAGTCAGTCTTCCCTGGTTGCAAAACTTTTGGGGAGGGGAGTTATGACGGTTGTGTGCTTTGAGGAGGTGCTGCTTTTAGATAAGGGAAAAAGCAAAAACCAAAAAAGAAAACTCTTCACAGCGGGATATTCTGGATCCCTCCGCATGAACGCACCTCGTCTCTCCCTCAAAGGCCAGGCTGTCTGCGGTGAGCTGGCGAGAGCCAGGGTTTTGACTCAGCATCGCTGAGGCTGGCTCTGGGAGCTCAGCGAGCAAAAGCTGAGTGAGAGCGGTGGTCTCCTCAGCAGAGGATGTGCAAGGCCGCGTTCCTGTGGCCAAGTCGGTGTAGCGGTTAAGGGCACGCGCAGGAACACTGACTGCCAAGGTCAAACTGTGTGTTCTTGGGCAGGATTCTCAACTTCTCTGGGCTTCCTTCTCCTACTTGGGTAAAAACCCTCATAGGATTGTCCTGAGGATAAGATTGGATAATGCATTGAAAGCACCTCATACGGTGCCTGGCACCGAGCACGGGCTCTGTTACCACAGCTCACTTCTCTGGGTGCTGGGGGTACAGCGCTGAGCAAAACCGAGCCCCTGCTCTCCTGGGCCTTCCACTCTGGAGAGGAACCTGCTAGACAGGGGAACACAGGCCGTTATCAGGGGACAGTGCCCACTAGGAGAAAAGGAAGCAGGAGAGGGGCAGAGAGGGAGAGGCACGCCGATTCGGCTGGTCAGGGAGGGGACATCCGCGCAGCAGAGACCGGATGAAGTGGTAACAACCATAGGAACCGTGGTGGCGTTATGCTGACATCCCTCCTGCACGTTCCCATAGTGCTGCACTCGGTCAGCCCTCTTCTCGTCTGAGGGTGAACGGGGACCACGATGTGGACATAGGGCTCCCAGGTTCCACGATGCGAGTGAGGGTGGTGGATTAATCTGCCTTTGATCTTGCTTCCATTCCTCTCTGCCTCACAATTCCACAGCGCCACGAAACAATTCTTAGGACACTCCTCCAGGAGAGGAGCTTACTACACACTGCCTGAGAGGGGCAGTTGTGCTTAGGGAAACTGGCTGGTTCTACAGCTAGAGGGTGAGGCCTGGGCTGCAAGGACCAGAATAGAAGGTCTAAATTTAAACTGTGTCTGGAGGCTTCAGGAGCCAGGGGCCTATGGGCCCTGGGGCGGCTCCCTTCCAGGCCGGCCTCCTGCCCTCCTCCCTCCTGCCTCCTCCCTCCTGCCCTCCTCCCTCCTGCCTCCTCCCTCCTCCCTCCTGCTTCCTCCCTCCTCCCTCCTCCCTCCTGCCCTCCTCCCTCCTGCCCTCCTGCCCTCCTGCTTCCTCCCTCCTCCCTCCTCCCTCCTCCCTCCTCCCTCCTGCTTCCTCCCTCCTCCCTCCTGCCCTCCTCCCTCCTCCCTCCTGCTTCCTCCCTCCTCCCTCCTGCCCTCCTGCTTCCTCCCTCCTGCTTCCTCCCTCCTGCCTCCTCCCTCCCTCCCTGAGTGGAAACTGTTTCCTTTCTGGCTGCTGAGAGCTGGTTTCCTCCCAAGGAAATAATGTCTCACTGCAGCTGAGGCAGGATCTGCCCCCTGGAATTTCCCTGCAGTGGAGAATCACCAGGCTGGCAGAGCTGCTCCGAGATGGGACACACCTAGAGCCTGCTTGTGCACCACCCCGAGGGGGCCACGCCCAGAGACACACAGATGTAAACAGAAACAAACACGCTGGGCAAACCCTCCGGGACCCTCAGGGGCCCCATTCTAGTTCCAGCTGTCTCCTCCACTCCCTGTGTGGCCTGAGCAAATCAGCTCCTTTCCTGAACCCATTTTTCCACCTCTACAGTATGAAAATAGATCTCTTGAAGATCAAAATAGAACAGAATTCTAAAGGAATCACCCCAGAAAGTTCTCTATTCCAAATATGTTGCTTTCATTGTGCAAAATATTTTTAAAGTCTTTTTTTTTTTTTTTCCTAAAAAATTCCTTTAGAACCAGTTTCAGGCACTCACAAGTCTGCCTGGTTACATTTCCAGACATTTCATTTTTGCCTGGAGGGATCACTGCCCATGGTACAGAGAGACTTTGGGCTCGTTCCAGATATCCAATTCAAAAGTTTCCTGGGAGGATGGTGAGGAGTGTCTGGAGTGGCCAGTCCACTCTGCAGACTCTCAGCCCCAAGCAGAGTCCTGCTAGGCTCTTAAACAGTCAAAACTCAAACAGAGGGGTCTGCGCACTTACGGCCAAATGGAAACGTCCAGTTTTAGTCCCAACCTCCAGGGTCGGCAGCTTGGGAGAACCCCAGCCATGCACCACTTGTGCTTTTGGGCATTTATTCACTGAGTCCAGAGGACAGGAGCTGTCACAGACCCGATTCACGTGGGGATGGTCACAGCCCAGATGCTCACGCGCAGGTTGCACCCAAAGACTTTAGCAGGAGAGAGCGCCTCGTGCTAAGGGGACACACCCAGACACACTGGGTTGCCCGGCAACACGGAATAACAGACCCAGGGAAACACACCAGCCCTAGGATGACACACGCAAACTGTTTCTGCACAGGAAGAATGCATTGAAGCAGGCTGCCCCATGCACACCCTCTTGCCACACGAATATGTCCCCAGGGAAAGCCTTCAAGTCAGAAACAGCTGTGTGACTGAAGATCCTGCTCCTCACTCACCCCCCAAAACGCTTACCCAGATTTAGACAGTGCTGAGGCGAGCCCCCCAAAACTTCTGGTCACACCTCCGTGACACACACACTCTTCTAGAGTCTAGAAGAGTCACATCCTTTTGTTTCCTCTCGGAAAAGCTTTGGCTTTTCCATTTTAATCAGCCAGTGACCAAACGGTCTATTTCTGTAACATTAGCTAGAGATTGTTCTTTTGAAGTGCCTATAGTAAGTTGCAAAGAATGCCTCTGACCTTAGTTTTCAAATTCAACTATGCAAACACAAAACACACAGTGTGAAAACTTAGAGGACAGTTTTAAATTTAAAATTCACAAACCGTGCTGGAGATTTTTTTCAGCTTTTGGATGTAGGAGAAAGGCAAGTTTACCAACTTTTAAATGATTCTTAAAATTCCACGGTAAACAGGAAAACAGTAACAACTTTGGAGTCTTTGAAAGTGTAGAGTGAACAACAGGAAAAGATTCCTTCTGGACAGCACCGGTCACTAATTAGGAATTGAAATGAGGATTTGACCTTCTTCTGGTTTTCACAGTCTGGCCTCATTTGTGATTAGGCAGAACTTCCGGTGTGGTGTTTAGACTGCCTGTCTAGGGGACAGCAGTGCCCTCAGTTGGGTCCAAAAACTACCCCCTTGTGTAGATTCTGTCCCCTTCCCGGGACGTTTCAGACACTGTGTTTGTTTTTGTGTTGTTTTTTGAGAGAGGCCTGGGCAGGCAGGCTTCTCTCCAGTCCCATCGCTAGGCGGGACCCACCTAGAGACGGATCTACACACTGGGTCTGGCCAGGCCCTGCCCTGCCATCGAGAACCTTCCTCCCTCTGTCCTTTCCCCCTTTTTCCCTCCCTCCCTTCCCTCACCTCGGGGAGGAAGTCCTGGGTGGGCGTGGAACAGCTACCTTTAGTGAGCCCCACTCAGTCTCTCCTCCCAGACAGTGTCACCCCTCCCTCAAAATTCCTTTCTGTCCTTACTGCTTATACCTCAGTGCCGCACCCAAGACTGAACTACAGCAAAAAAAACCCCTATTAGATTCAACGTTTTTAATGAAAATTTTCTATAAGTCAAAAACCACAAACAGGGCTTCCCTAGTGGCGCAGTGGTTGAGAGTCCGCCTGCCGATGCAGGGGACACGGGTTCGTGCCCCGGTCCGGGAAGATCCCACCTGCCGCGGAGCGGCTGGGCCCGTGAGCCATGGCCGCTGAGCCTGCGCGTCCGGAGCCTGTGCTCCGCAGCGGGAGAGGCCACAACAGTGAGAGGCCCGCGTACCTCAAAAAAACAAAACAAAACAAAACAAATTGAAAAGACAAACTTGAAAAATATATTTTCCAGATAAATGTGGCAACAGAGGCAAATATCCTTAATATACCAAAGGCTTTTACAAAGTATAGGGCACCAAAGAGAAGATGGGAGGTGTGAGCAGGCAGATTCATCAAAAGAATGAAACAAATGGTTAATAAGAGAAGAAAAATTTCACCTTCCTTAATACTCGAAGCAAGGCTAAATAAAACCCTTCGAGATAACATTTCCCTTTGTTATGTATCAGACTAACAAGTGGATCCCCACTGTTGGGTAGGGGCTTCCTTATTAATTACTTCTAGGAATGCCCAATAATTGGAAGAGCTTTTTTTGAGGGAAAATTAAGCCTTAAAATTAACCGGTACCCTTTGACCTGTCAATTCTACTTCTGGAGGTTATCTGGAAGGAATCGTTAAGGTGTCCAAAATGCATGTACAAAAGTGCTTGTTGCAGTACTGTTGTTAAAACAAAAAGAAAAAAATGCATTTATAATTTTGTCCTCACTTTCTTGACTGTACACCCAATGCTCCTGGGCCTGTTTTATGTTACATTTATTTAAATTCTGAACACGTGTGCCAAAACATGATCCTGTATTTCACTATCTTAATGAAAAATTCAGTTGATCAATATTCTGAGCCGGGGTGAACCTGAGGGCTAACGCGGCCCCTCCCTGGTCCTGTCGTCTGTGGAAAGGGTCTTCCTCTTCAGTTCCTGCTCTGAGGTGTGTGGGACCTTGGGTTGAATGAAGCCCATGAGATGGGCAAGGAGACTGTGTGGAGGGAAGTTGCCAGAGAGCAGGAGGCAGGCTCTTGGGAAGAAGCTTGGTGGTTGGATTACCAGTAACTGGAGCCGTGATGCTGAGCCCTCTGCTGGGGTGAGAAGTCCTTTACAGGAGGGGAGGGGTTAATAGGCTGCATTAGGGTCTCACACCCTCTGCCTCTCCTATCACCCACCCTGCTGTCACCGTGGTGCTGGGCTGTCCCAGGCCTTCGCACGGTGAAGGTCTCTTGGAAAGGAAAGGGAACACAGAGAAACCCTTTTATGGAAAACTGCCCCATCACCCGAACTTTCCTCTGTGAGTTCCCTGCGTTCGCTCCTCCCACTGTCCTCCTGGCGCTCCCTAATACGGCCAGGACTCTCCAGCGACCTTCTCCCCATCGGCACAGCTGCAT
Organism: Lagenorhynchus albirostris; assembly: GCF_949774975.1. NCBI lineage: Eukaryota > Metazoa > Chordata > Mammalia > Artiodactyla > Delphinidae > Lagenorhynchus > Lagenorhynchus albirostris. The sequence goes on from NC_083100.1 coordinate 8,184,566, forward strand.
CCTTAAGGTGGCCGTGAGAGCAGATTTACCCTGGCCTAGGGTTTGAACTGCCAGTTCCCTGTCTTCCCCTAACTTGGAATCTTCCCCCAAATATGGCTGCCTCCGGACGGCTCTGCCTGACAAAGGCCAGCTCTGAGGCGCAGGCCCGGGGCTCATCTTTGTCACTGCCCTTTGTGCATCCCCAGCGGTCCATCATTTCCTCTGATTCTCCTCCTAAAACGCCTCTTGGCCTGGCCACTTCTTTCCCCCTCATCCCCCGCATCCTGGCCCTCCTTCCCTAGGGCCCACGCTATCTCCAGTGTTGCCTGGCAGCTCAGAAATGTGCTCGTGCCCAGTACAGTCCAGCTTACTTCAAAGTGACACAACGGCTTCCATCCTCTTATTCTAGCCTAGCGGTGTCCACACTTTATTTTTAGCCGTAGACCCAGGTGTTGGCTGCCCCCCATGCAAAACAAAAATGCTGAGCTGCCCTGGTCTGGGGTGGGCGGTGAGACCTGGACCCCTGCGCCCCCCCCCAGCAGAATCCTTACAGAGGTGGACCCGTTACCATTACCATCAGAATCGTTGGAGGAACTAAACCAACAGGAATTCCGAGCCCCTGCCAGGCCTCTTCTCTCTCTCTGTGTGTGTGTGTGTGTGTGTGTGTGTGTGTGTGTGTGTGGTGTCTCTGCCTCCCGTGGCTTGTGGGATCTTAGTTTCCCGACTAGGAATTGAACCCGGGCCCTTGGCAGTGAAAGCACCGAGTCGTAACCATTGCACCGCCAGGGAACTCCCTGGTGTCTCTGCTTGTACACAAGCCTCCCAGAGACTCTGAAGCAGCTGCTCAGTGGCCTGCATCACCTCAGTGGCCAGTTCCTCTCCAACAGGGACCCCTCTCAGGCCATGGGGGTCTTGCCGCCTTCACGACCCGGCACACCTTCCCTTTACTCGTCAGCTCTCCCCCCCAGGTGCCCCTTCACCTGGTCAAATCCCACCCCTCAGCTCACCCCCTGGGTGAGTCCTACACCTGCCTGACCAACAACCGGCGCTTACTGTCCGTGCTGCTTGGAGGGTCTAATATATTTAAGTTTTTTTTTTTTTTTTGCGGTATGCGGGCCTCTCACTGTTGTGACCTCTCCCGTTGCGGAGCACAGGCTCCGGACGCGCAGACTCAGCGGCCATGGCTTACGGGCCCAGCCGCTCCGCGGCATGTGGGATCTTCCCAGACCGGGGCACGAACCCGTGTCCCCTGCATCGGCAGGCGGACTCTCAACCACTGCGCCACCAGGGAAGCCCTAAGCTTATTTTTTAATTTTACAAGTAATGTAGGAGCACATCGTTATTGTAAAGCAATTCAGGTGACCCAGAGGGAGTGATGCTCCTTCACCCTCCCCATCCCCCAGTCCCACCCCAGGGTAACTCCGGGCAGGTGGGGTGTCCTTCCAGACCCTTGTCCATGGATTTGCTACCTAGTTCCCAGATCTGGAGAGAGAAGAACAATCTTTCTTCCCACCAAGGCCGCTCTTCTGCCTGTGCTCAGATCTGGACCCTGTAGCCTCCCCGGCAGCCTGCGGCCTTGACCACCCCTGTCTCTTCCCAGCTGCTCTCCCCTCCACAGCCCCTCACTCTGGGCCTCTGTGTGTGCATCTTCAGGAGGTGGATGAAGGGGCCGGGAGTGTCTTGGGGAGCTCCTTGTGCAGAGCCTCAGTTCACCTCAGCAGTCACCCTCACACTTCTGTGAGCTTCCAGCAGCTTTTGGGGAGGGAGAGAGCAGCTCCGGACATTCTCTTGGGGTGCATCTCCCCCCAGCTCCCTGCACACGTTCTGACAACCAGGCCTTCCAGAAACCCCAGGGCCCACTTGAGATGGGCATACAGCTCGGCCTCACCTGACAAAGTTCCCAAATAGCTCTATCTCCTGTGAAGGGGGAGGGCCAGGAAGACAGGGCTTAGGTCTTATCACCAGTCTCCTAACTTAGCATCATAAAATGAAAACAAACAAAATTTTGAATTACAGAACATCCCCCCAGAAGTGCTGGACTAGTTTCCTATTGCTGCCATACCAAGTTACCGTGAATTCAGTGACTGAAAACAACACAGATTTGTTCTCTTACAGCTCCAGAGGTTCAGGAGCCTAAAATTAAGGTGCTGGCGGTGCTGTGTTCTTCTGGAGCCTTCAGGGGAGAATCTGTTTCCTTGCTTTTTTCAGCTTCTAGGGACCTTCTTCATTCCTCAGCCCTGGGCCCTTCTTCCATCTTCAGAGCACATCCCACCACCCTCGTCTTCCACTGTCCTGTCCCTTCTTGCTGGCTCTGATGACTCTCCTGCCTCCATCTTATAAGGACCCCTGTGGTTACATTGGGCCCACTCCTTATCGCAAGATCCTCAACTTAATCACATATACAAAGTCCCTTTCACCATATAGGGCAACATGTTCATAGGTTCTGGGGACTAGGACATGGACGGACATCTCTGGGGGCCATTATTCAGCCCACCACAGCTACAAAAACGTAATGTAGACAAACATCTGTATCTACCACCAAGAGTAATATCTTCGTACTTGTTTTCTGGAGCAGCTGTGCCAAAGACCTTGGTGGGAGACCCGTGGAGGGGGCGGATGGCATGTGCTATACACACCCTCAGTTTACTAGGACTGCTATGCAGTCCCCAGTACCTCCTGGCAACTGTTTAAAAGAACCCATTTCCACCCTTCCTCAGCAGCATCTGTTTTTTTTCAGATTTACTCTTTTTTAAAAAATGATGTTTCCTTCCATATTTCCAGTTGCTCTCTTTTGCTCCCAGTCTGTTGTTGAATGTTACGCAGCTGGGACCTTTCCTCCGTCTTGACTGAAGGACCACCCACCCAGGGCCTTCTGTGCTCTGCTCCACCACCACCCCCCCTTCCCAGATTCCCTCTCTGCGGAGTTTCATCTGCGCCAGCCCTGGAAGAGCCTTTCCCAGGTACGGTCCTGAAGCTCTGCTCTCCCCACCGAGGCAAGGCCGTGGATGTGCAACGAGGCTCCTGCTGGGAGGAGTGAAGTCTTCTGCATTACTACCCTTCAGCCTAAATGAATGAGGCATGTCTACCACTGAAGACGCAAGTAAATCAGGCCCAAACGCCAAAAAAATAAATGGCCATGTGTTTCCTGTCCCCAAGGGTATTCTGAAACACATACCTGCCAATGAATGAAAACTGTATCCTGGAAAGCGGCAGGATGGAGGGATAAATCCAATGGCTGACATTTCTTCCCAGGACAAGCCTCATTTCTTTATCAGCCTGTGGCTTTTAGATACCAAATCTCCCTCCCTTCTAGGTTTTTAACCCCGCCCCCCCACCCCCGCTTTTAAGATCCAGTGAAACTAGCGGCTCGCTCACCGCAGGGAGGTCATCTCTGATTACCTGGCCCTCATAATGACCCATCTTTCCTCCTGCCGCTCCCTAAACAGACTGAAATGCCATTGTCCTCAGGGAGCTATCTTAAGCCAAAGAGATTTCTTAGCTATCTGGTTCCAACCTGACAGTCTTTTGAACTTTGTGTATACCTGTTAGCGGTATATGCCCATTCTGTATATTCCCCTATGCCCGTTGGCGATGGCTTTGCCCGAGCTGTATCCCTGGAAAAGATGGGGCCCAGAGGATTGCTTCCCAAGGGGGCTCATCACCTGCTTCACAGGGAACCCAGAGTACTGTCAGCAGAGTCACCCATAACCTCCTGCTACAGAACAACGGCCGGTGGGACGAGTCTAGGGACTCTGATGCCTGCACGTTTTAGCATTCGGAATGAGTCCCTTGCTCAGTTCTAAGCATGAGACGGCACGAGAAACTATCCCTTTCCTATAAACTAATAGTTTGCGCTTCTAATGCTCAACCCTGTGCCCCCTCGTCCGACCACTCCCGGGATTAAGACGGGAGAGGAGGGGTTCACAGAGGCCAGCATGGCAGGCGTCCCATGAGTCACCTTCTGTCACCTGAAGGGTACACAAAACCGTTTCAGCTGTCTATGAGAAGCAGCCTTTCGGAGAATAACCCAGACCAAGAGCCCAGGTGGACACCAGTCCTAATTACCCTCCTTGTGACAAAGACTGCTGGGAACTCAAAATGCCTGACAGAGGTGCCAGGAGGCAGAGTGACAGGCCAACCACAGAGGAAGTCACCAGAAACCCAGAGTCGAAATCCTCTTCTCGAGAGCTTGTTTAAAAAAAAAACAAGGGCTTCCCTGGTGGCGCAGGGGTTGAGAGTCCGCCCGCCGATGCAGGGGACACGGGTTCGTGCCCCAGTCCGGGAAGATCCCACATGCCGTGGAGCGGCTGGGCCCGTGAGCCATGGCTGCTGAGCCTGCGCGTCCGGAGCCTGTGCTCCGCAACGGGAGAGGCCACAGCGGAAACAAATGTTTCCTAGTGGAGCTCGGAGGGGGTCCTGGGCAGCCACCAAGATGGATCATTTGAGGATGTCGGCCTGGGCTGTCCATGGCTTCTGAAGAGGACCCGGGAAGTTCACGGTCACATACCTGCCTGTGATCTCCCTCATTAGGCTCCGCTCTCCAGGTTTTGTAGGTTCCTGAATTCTCTCTGGCTGAGAAATTTGATCATTTGAAGTTTTAAAAGGAGTTAGGTGAAGATTTTTTTTTTTCCTGGCAGAGCAGTCTAAATCCTGTCTTGAATTAACTCCTAATTACTCGATTAGAAATTAAGATATTGTTTCTTCAAAACAAAGTTTTTATTCTTCAGAAATGACATTCCACTAATTAGCTTCTTAAAATCACTTACCCCCTAATTTACCTCATGACCCTACATAGTTTTCTGCCACACGCACTTCTCAATGACTCTAGGACAGACCTTCCCAGCCTTTAGTCTTATATGGGGAGCAGGTGGGTCGGAGACACCCATTCCACTGCGGTGCTTGTTATACGTGGCTTCATCTGACTGAGAAGTTGGTTAGGTACAATACAACGTAAGAAGCAAGGTGTAACGTAATGTAACGTAAGACATCTTTGTGTGCGTCTGGCTGTGTGTTTGAGGATGTGCACATAACTTTACAGTGGCGAGCTGGAGGTGGTTCTCATCCCTCACCAATCGTGTGCATTTCTTCTCAACTCCACACTCACTGACATCACATAGCTTGACGTCAGCGATGGTGGGAGTATTTATACCAGGAAAATTGGCAAATCAGGCCCTTCTGTGGGGTGGCCTGGGCGGTGGGGAGAGTAGTGCTTAAAAAATGTTTGGAAGAAACAAGAAACCCAAAATAGTTACCTGTGCAGGGTGGGATTGGAGAGCAAGGGTAGCAGAGAGAGTTTCTTGTTTGCTTTTCGAATTTTTTATCATGTGCATCACTATTTTTTTAAAAGAGAATTTTCTTTCTTTTTTAACAATAAAGACTTCCTACAGTGTTTATTAATCCCATACCATCAGCTGGAAACTGTCTGGGCTGAGCTGTCTGGCTGAGGAAGAGATCAGAGCCTGGAGATGTGTCATCACAGTGGCCTCCGTGGAGCAAGATCCTGGGGAATGGAGGAGAGGCAGGGCCCTGAGGATGGACAGTGTGGAGCGCGCAGTCCTTCTAGAACTTCATGCCAAGTCTGAGAGGGGACCCAAAGTAATGACAGGCCCACAGCCAAGATGTCAGGCCAAAATTCGGGTCATCAAATCCCAAGGATCAGAAAAATGGGTGTGAAGATAGGACACCCCAGATGGTGCAGCTCCAGGGAGGATGGGGGAGGCGGAGACCTGGTAAAAAAGGATACAAGGTTCACAGGAGGAGCTTTTAGATTATGGGGCTGAGGGGCAACTTTTTAGGTCATTCCCAAGACCACTTCTCCTGCAGCTTAAGTTAAAAGGGGACATCAGCTCTGCCCAGGAGGGAAGGAAGGCAAACTGGGGCAGTGAGGAAACAAGTAGAGACAGGTTCCTCGACACCGGGGAAGAGGCTCCCACGGCTCCCTGGGGGAAGCTGCGGTAAACAAGTTCCAGGGAACGAAGCACAGCTCCAGGCGGATTCCAGGAACCTCGTCACACTGCGAAAAGGCCCCTAGAGGCCCTGGTCAGTGTCAGGAGGCGGGGTGGGGGAGTGGACGTTCCCACTGCAGGATTTTGCAGTGGCTTGGAAATTCTGAGCAGAGATAATGGAGGCCCCAGGTGCAAGGATGGGCCACAGGCAGGAAAATCCATCCGAGATGCAGCAAGAGGCAGGACCTGGTGGGCAGCCCTAGAAAAGGCTGGCAGGACCCTGCTGATGGGGGAACTTGAGGCAGCATCCCATCCTTCCCTGAGGGCCGGATACTTGGGAAAGGAGGCTCTCAGGAAACTGAGCACAGGGGGGCCATACATTGACTGCGATGGCCAGGAAATTAGGGGAGGGGCAGTGGGTGGATGGAGTGGGCTGCTCCCCGTGGCGACACCCTAATGCCACCGTCTGTGCCCTCCATGTTCCTGAGACATTTCCAAACTCCACCTGAGAGTGTGGGCAGGCAGCCCCATTTGAAATCTTGTCAAGTAGAGCTGCCACTAGTTGCAAGGGAATTGAATATCCCACCTTATAAACACCTAAGGGTGGTAACAAGCAACAAGGACTAACAGGGCCACTACTTGGCCCCCTTTCTTTTTCTATTTTATTTACTTTATTTTATTTAATTAATTTATTTTTGGCTGCGTTGGGTCTTCGTTGCTGCCCACCGGCTTTCTCTAGTTGTGGCGAGAGGGGGCTACTCTTCGTTGCGGTGCGCTGGCTTCTCATTGCAGTGGCTTCTCTTGCTGTGGAGCAAAGGCTCTAGGCATGCAGGCTTCAGTAGTTGTGGCTTGCGGGCTCTAGAGCGCAGGCTCAGTATTCGTGGCGCACGGGCTTAGTGCTCTGTGGCATGTGGGATCTTCCCAGACCAGCGCTTGAACCTATGTCCCCTGCATTGGCAGGCGGATTCTTTATTTTTATTTTTTTTTGCGGTACGCGGGCCTCTCACTGCTGTGGCCTCTTCCCGTTGCGGAGCACAGGCTCTGGACACACAGGCTCAGCGGCCATGGTTCACGGGCTCAGTTGCTCCACGGCATGTGGGATCTTCCCGGACCGGGGCATGAACCCGCGTCCTCTGCATCAGCAGGCGGACTCTCAACCACTGCGCCACCAGGGAAGTCCCTGGCCCCCTTTCTTTTTAACTTGCTGCTAAAGACCTTCATTTTTTATTTTAAAAATTAATTTATTTAATTTTTGGCTGTGTTGGGTCTTCGTTGCTGTGTGCGGGCTTTCTCTAGTTGCGGCGAGCAGGGGCTACTCTTTGTTGCAGTGTGCGGGCTTCTCACTGCGGTGGCTTCTCTTGTTGCGGAGCACGGGCTTCAGTAGTTGCTGCACCTGGGCTCAGTAGTTGCAGCATGCGGGCCCTAGAGCGCTCAGCCTTCAGTAGTTGTGGCACACGAGCTCAGGAGTTGTGGCTCACGGGCTTTAGAGCGCAGGCCCAGTAGTTGTGGCGCACGGGCTTAGTTGCTCCACGGCATGTGGGATCTTCCCGGACCAGGGCTCGAACCCATGTCCCCTGCATTGGCCAGCGGATTCTCAACCACTGCGTCACCAGGGAAGTCCCTTAAATTTATTTTTAATTAATTTATTTTTTTGGCTGCGCCGTGAGGCTCGTGGGATCTTAGTTCTCCGACTAGGGACTCAACCCAGGCCCTTGGCAGTGAGAGCACGGAGTCCTAACCACTGGACCGCCAGGGAATTCCCAAGACCTTCATTTTTTTAGATAAATTAGATGCACAAATCTCTTATCACTGGCACAGGATGTTCCCTATCTCCTTCCATACTGCTGAGAACTGAGCAACCTTAAAATGCTGCTGAACCTACTGATTAATTACCATCAGCCCCAAAAGCCCCACATCAATTACAGGTAAACTAAGTCAGTTTCTGCTGACATTCTCTGTCAACATGCTGAATGTTGAGTTCCCATGGACATCACTAAATCATAATATCCAACAGCTTCAGCTCTCTGGGGGCATATTTCATAGTTAACTCATCCCCCAAAGCCTGTCAAGAGGGGAGGCTGGCAATCCATCAGGAGATAATCAGAGGAAGACCTGCCTAGCCTCTGTCACTCACTTAACCAACATTGAGACTTGTGGCTGCCGTGTGTTGTGCTGAGCTCTAAGGATACAGAGGGGGCCTGGCCCTAAGTGGACGAGCGGATGGGCCCATGACAGCCATGCCACCACCAGGCTGTGGGCCCCAAGGACAGCCCTGTGCTGTATTTGTGACTGTATCTCTTGCACCTAACAGGAGGCCTAACACTTAGTAGGTGCTCAATACATAATTAGAAATGAATAATATGACATAATGCCTCTGACAACAAACATTTGGGAAATCAGGAGGAAGCAGTTAATTCTGCTAGGGAACTGAAGAAGGCTTCACAGTAGAGGCCACAGGACCAAGCTGGTCCTTGAGTGTAGGAATCAACAGGCAGAAAAGGGAGAAGGGCAGTCCGGGAAGAGGGTAGTGAATGGGAGGGCATGGTGTCCCAGGAGGTCAGGCAGGATGAAGAAGGATCTTGAACTAAAGGTAGGTCCAGACCCTACAGACTCTATGCTCTGGTCATAGATTCTACTGTTCCATAAGACAAATTCTGCTTAGAACAGGAGCCACGTTGCCTCTTCAGAAACATTACTTTCCTTTTGTCCAGTGGTGGAATCATGCTGGGTTTCCTTTATCACCTTGACTACCGGGAAGCTCCTGAAGTGCTGGGTTCCTTATACTTTTTCGTGCCCCTTAACAGTCCCATGGAGGACTCTTCACCCAGTAGATCATGTGTTAGCTCTCTGTTGCTGTGTAACAACATAAACACAAACATAGCATCTTAAGACAGTACATATTTACTATTCACAGTTTCTCACAGGAGTCTGAGCTCCTCTGCAGGGCTTCTGTGAAGGTGTTGGCCAGGGTTGAGGTCTCAACTGAGGCTTGATGGGAAGAATCTGCTTGCAAGCTCACGTGGTTGTTGGCAGAATTCAGTTCTTTACAGGTGTCAGTTCTTGCTTGGTGTCAGCTGGTATCTCAGTATCTTACCCTCTCTATAGGCAGCCCACAACATGGCAGCTCACTTCTTCAAAGCCAGCAAGGAAGAAGGTATCCTAGCAAGACGGTTGTTACAATCTTGTGTAACATAATCACATGCACACAATCACACCTCTCATCACCTTTGCCCTATTTTATTGGTTAGAACAAGTCCCACACGTACATGCCGCCCTCCCACATTCAGGGCATGAACCAGGAGGAAGGATTACGGAGCTACCTCCGATCTGTCCACCACAAGTCCTCATCAGATAGTAACCATTCGTTAATTGAACTACTCCTTTTGGCAATTAAGGGTGTCATGTCACACAGACATACATACTGTTTTCCCAAGAAGACAGTGAAGTGAGCGTTCGTTCTGCTAAGAATGCTCCCCCTGCCTCCACGGCATCTCCTACAATGTTGGGCACAGACAAGTTGATAAATATGAAATGACGAAACATTATAGGATTCACATTACTGCTGGAAAGACCTAGACTTTTCCCCCAGCAAGGTGATTGTCTGATTGTCATAAATTTCTCAATTGACACACATAACTAAAAAAACGCATAAAACAAATTTAACAGCCATAAAGTGGGAACTAGGTCAGACATTACTGTTATGAATGTGGCCCTTCCCTGAAAAAATGTCTCCTAACCCCCAGCAACTATTGTTTTCCCCTACGTTACAGATGAGCTACGTATATTAATACTGTTTCCCGATTCTGTTAGGGCAAAATTTCACTAGCACAGTATGAGAGCCTAGGCTCTGAGGTCAGGTGACCTGGGTTGGCATCAAGTTTAGCCACTGACTGTGTGACCTTGGACAAGTCGCTTAACATCCAATAACGATAGCAAATGTTTGTTTAGTATCTGCTATATGCCAGGCTCTTTACATACATGAAATTAATATAAATTCATTTAACCCATATAACCATTCTGGGGGGTAGGCACCATTATTAACCCCAGATTATAGATGGGAAAACTGAGGGATAATGGTTAAAACCAGGGCCTAAGATTCTCAACCTAAGCAAGAACATGGAGATTGAAGGGTCAGTGGTGGACAAGACAACTGAGGACAAAGGAAAAGCAAACAGAATGCTAGTGCTACAGGATTCTCTTTCTAACCTGCTGTCCCCACTGCCGACCCCCGCCAAGGACAGGTAGAAACCCTGTGGCACAGGGCAAGGGGCTCTGCCTCAGCTTCTGGAACTTTCTACCAACTCCACAAGGGCAAGGGCGTCTGAGTTAACCCCTGAGCAGGAGGGAGCCCAGGGACCAAGGCTTCCTGGTACCAGGATGACTAGTGGGGTAGGGGTGGGCAAAATTCAGCCTCTGACAGTAGAGAAGAGGGGAAGGGGCTGGACAGAGGGAAAGAGCGGGCACCGCTGACAAAGACAAACCTGGAGAAGGCGCCCTTGCAGAACAGCTGGGCTCCCCCTTGGCTGCTTAGGAAACAAGTAATGCACCAGGGAGGGGGGAAAGGAGTTGGCACTCAAAGGACTCTGGGGACGCTCCCTCTGGCTTTGGGCCTCCATGGATCTGGGGGTCCCTTACCCTGCACCCTTCTGCCGCCCTCATCCCCTGATCTTTAGCCATGTGAGGTTGCCTTCTGCGGGGATGTGGGGAGGGGACCAGCCAGGGAGGCCAAAAACCCCACAGAGCCAGACACCCTCTTAATCCAGGACCCCTTCCGCTGCCCAGACGCCCCCTCACCCCTGTACCCCAGCCTGGAGGCCACGCTGGGAGCCTGGCTTCTCTGGCAGGACTTAGCAAGCCTCACTCGGAAGCAAACACCGTGTTTCTTACACTTCTCCCGCCAACATGTCAGGGTAATAGCTGGGAGGCTCCGCTGGTTCGCAGACACATACGAAATGAACGCAGCTCAGTGCAGGATCGGGCTGCAGACACACAGTCCCCACAGGGCACATGGAGACTGTGTGCCTGTCCTCACTCCCTCGAACCCCCCCCATCTCCCACCTCCCCTTTTCTGCCTATCTCCCCTTCCTTCCGGGGGCCGGGGAGGGGACTCCAGGAGCACAGAGGAGTCCCCCGCGCTCTGGAGCGCGTACTGCCCGCGAGTGTGCCCATTTTCCCGCGGGGGCGGGAGCGTCTCTGCCCGGGAGCGACCGACGCGCGGTGGGACGGCGATCACACATGGCGACCTCAGGCTGTGACGGACCGTGTGGGCGCCCCTGGGTGCCCCTCTGCGCCGCCTGCCCCTTGGGAGAAATGTGAGGCCCTAACACAAGCTGGAGGCAGAGGCGGCCCGGCTCTGCAGACACATGACCCTCGCCCCCCAACGTGAAGCCGGGGAGGGACTCGGGGCGCCAGGAGCGCCTCAAGAAGCGCGGCAGCGCCAGGGCTGACGGTCAACTTTGAGCCCACATACGGGGCTCATGGGCTGCGGGCCTTGGAGGCGGGGACAGGACGGACGGAGCGGTGGGTCTGGAGAGAGCTCGGCTCCCTGCAGGGGATCTCGGGGTCGCGCGGGGGCCGCAGCTCGGCCGGGGCGCAGGAGGCCGGGGGCGGGGAGGCGGCTCCACAGTGCTCCAGTTGAGCCTTGGAAAAACCCCGGCGCGCGCGAGAGAGGCGGACCAGCTCGCAGGCACGGCTGGGGATGGCGGGAACAAAGACGGCCCGGGGCCGGATGCAGTCATGGAAAAACCCATCGGGGCGCCGAGGCGGGGGCGGGGGCGGCAGGGAGGGGCGGCGCGCGCCCAGCAGCCCTGCCACCTTCGCCGGCCGGCCCGGGCGGGGCTGCTCTCGGACCCCGCCCCGGAGCGCTCCTCCCGGGCGGAGGGGAGGCCCGGGAAAACAGAAAATGCCAGGCGGGAAGGGGAGGCCCGGGGACCGAGAACCAGAAGCTCCCTGGCTCCGGGTGCTGCGCGCCAGCCTGCCAGCCAACACACCCCGTGCTCTCGGCCGGGACGGGAGGGTGGCGAGGCTGGTGCGCGCCGGGTACACGCGGCGCTGCGCACGGCCACTTCGCAGCTGCGGCAGCGGCTGATGGCCGGCCCCTAGGGGGCGCTCACAGACCACCCCCCCCTACCCGGCAATGGGGCAGACGCGTGTGTGGCGGCTCACACGCTCTGTACACATATGATCACTTACACGCCTGTGCTGCCAGACACGCGAGCTTCCCCAGCTCCCAGGACAGAGGGAAGGAAAGCGTCCTACCGAAGGAGGGGCGGATTAGATGCTCGTTAGGCGGTCTCCAGGGCAGGTGACAGAACCTCAGGAGCTGGGGAAGAGGACCGTAGAAGAAGCCGATGTTAGGGTCCCCCCTTCCCCCTACATTACAGGTGCGTGCCCAGGTCCCGTCTCAGGGCTGGAGTTTCCTTCCCGTTCAGGACGCTTCCCGCCCTGTCCTGGTCTTAGGAACCCGCCTGGAGACCGGGAGGCATACTTTTTTTTCCTCTTTAGAAAAGGAAAGTGTTGGCGCAAGTTGGACTCAGTGACTCCTGAGGCCTTTTCCAGTTATGACTTATTATGAAGAAGGAACTGGACCCAGAGGCCATAAAAGGAGTTGGTGGGAGCTGAGAAAAAACCTTGGTGCCTGGTTTGGCCCCGGCCACAGGCTCAAATGTCCACTTGTTTATTTGTGCTTCTGCCTGCTGCGGGGTGCCAGGGGGCAAAAGCTGAGCCCATTGGGTCCCTGGCGTGGAGAGGGGATGTAAAATAGGACATACTTCTGGGGGCCCAGAGCCAGATTCTGGAGCAGAAGAGACCTCAGGTTCTGCCTGAATGGGGAGGCTGCTCGGCTGGGGTGGCAGTTGAGGGTTCTTGAAGGCCAGAGGGCAATGAAGCAGGAGCCCACCACCTCAAAAAGTTCAAGTTCAAGAAGGCTGCCTTTATGAGGCCTGGCTGTTGTAATTGTGGGAATACAGTTGTGGTAGGATTTCTAGTCACCTCTCAGAATACAAGGTCAATAGAAGCAGGTACACCAACGACAGGACAGGGTCAAATGAGCTGGCATCTACCTGTGGTCCCCTTGGGAACTGAGGTTGGAGTCAAATGACCCAGCTCGACCTCTACCTAACTTCCTGGTTTGGGGGATCTTATCTAACATCTTTGGGCCTCAAATTCCTCATCTGTAAAGTGGGGACAAGAGCTTCTCCATAGGGGTGTATTGGGATTGAAAGTGGTATAAGTACCCCTTCCATCTGCCTTCCCTCCTTTCCCAGTTCTCAAAGTCCTGTTGCTTGTTCACTAGGACTCCTTCCAAGTCCTAGTTTCCACAGAGCAGGTGGGGTCCAGTGGGACGAAGGTTGGGGAGCAGCGCCCTCTGGTGGTCTATATCAGGAGCGCTCGGTTATTCCGTGAGGACACATCCGGGCTATAGCCTGCTTAGTGCCTGACGGTCTCTGGCAAGTTAGAGCCTTCGTGGGCTGATCCTGGGGCTCCACTTAGGGAGGCTTTTCCTTCTTGCCTCAGTTACCCCCTCGAGCAAGCAGAGAGAATTCTGCTTCCCCACATCATCTCCCCTCTCACAGTCCAGCTTCTCCATCTTTAACAGGCTTCTCTCACTTCTGCCCCGGAGGAATCCATTTGGCATTTATACTGCGCTTTACAGCTTACACAGCACTTTGACACACATTACTCGTCCCTGAGGTGTGCCGTTTCTGGGTGGTGACGGCACTAGATGGATAGAGGATGTTGGTTTGGAGCGTGGCTGCAGCAGAGCGGGCCGATTTGGATCCTGCCTCTTGCGTCCAGCTGTGTAACCAGGGTGACGTTCAAAACCTTGAATAACCAGTGGGACAGTCAGCGACCGATCAGAACAGACCCTGCCCTAAACACCAGGTACAGCCAAATGTGTGTACCTGCTGAAGATTCTGGAATAATCTCAACCGCACGGGGCCTCGGTTTCTCTATCTGCAGTATGGACACGATGATCCTAATAGTACCACGTTATAGGGCTGTTGTGGAGACTAAAGTAGTTATTGGCTGTGAAGGGTTGAGAAACCAGTGTCCGGCACATAGAAAGCACGCGAGAGTTAGCTTTGTTACTGGTCCCGTCTCAGACTCAGTGACTCAGGGTGATCGCCGCTCTTAAGGGAGACTCCCCAGGTGAGCCCTCTATATGCACCCGAGCTCGCCTCCTGCCTCCCTTCCTTCCGACTTCCCACACCTCCTCGTCTAGCCCTCTAGTTATTCTACTCGCCAGAAGTGCTTCTCAAACTTTACCATGTATCTGAATTTCTGGGATATCTTGTTAAATTACAGATTACGATTGAGGAGGTGTGCGTGGGGTCTGGGATTGCGTATTTCCTACTAGCTCCCAAGTGCTACTGATGCTGGTCTGAGAAGCAAGACTCCCAGAGATCACTGCAGAAACAGAAGTGTCAGCTGATTGCTATCTGTAAATATTTATTGAGCACCTACTCAGTGCAAGGCCATGCAAGGATCCAAACAGTCCAAGGGCTGGGTTCCAACCTCAAGCAGCAGACACATTATCTCGCACAACTACAGGTTAAAACTATCGGGCTGAAGGGTTAACATGTGCCCAACAGCAGGCGATGCATGTGGTGAATTCATTCTCTTCACTGTAGCCAGAGGGATGCTTTAAACAGGTGAAGATCTTGGCTTTGGCCAAGGCATTTTCTTTTCTTCAGTAGAGGGGATCTCCAGAGAGGGCTGACAGCTGAGGGTCCTTGTGTCTGCAGCCTGTACTCCCAGCACGGGGGCACCCTACTCCTTCAGGGCTGCAGGGGACCTGGATGGTGCAGCACAGTGCCCACATGGGGGGGACTCACTTTGGCAGGAGGGTAGGATTCAGAGAGGCTGGCAGAGGGAGCGGGGAGTCCAGCAGGGGCATTTGCAGGCCCTGATCCCAGGGTGGAGATGAAGCAGAGGGGCTGAGGCAGAAGTTCTCTCCCTTGGTTCCCTGAGGACAGCGTGGGATGAATCATGGGTGTGATGTAGACCTCAGGAGGCCACAAACACATCCGTGACTTTTGTCCTTGTCTACTGTTTTAGTGTTACCAGTGCCAAATGACCATCAAGCAGCTGCTACACTTCATACTTCATCATCTTATGTAGATGACCCTCAGGTATTTTTTCAAGAGCAAGTGTTCTTCAGCTGAAAATAGAGAATCAGACATCCAGCATTTGCAGAAACAAGCGTTTCTGGAACTGTTCTGTGGTTTTGGTCCTTTGATAAGAAAGCACTGGGGGACTTCCCTGGTGGCGCAGTGGTTAAGAATCCCCCTGCCAATGCAGGGGATACGGGTTCGAGCCCTGGTCCGGGAAGACCCCACATGCCGCAGAGCAACTAAGCCTGTGTGCCACAACTACTGAGCCTGCGCTCTAGAGCCTGCGAGCCACAACTACTGAAGCCCACGTGCTTAGAGCCCGTGCTCCACAACTAGAGAAGCCACCACAATGAGAAGCCTCTGCACCACAACGAAGAGTAGCCCCCGCTCGCCGCAACTAGAGAAAACCCGCACGTGCAATGAAGACCCAATGCAGCCAAAAATAAATAAGTAAATAAATAAATTTATTTTTTAAAAAAAGAAAGCACTGGGTACATCTCCCCCCCACACCCCATGTAATATCTTGTGGGCCTCTTTGAGGACCCTCTAGATGCCCACATTGTGTTGAATGGATGGTTAGGACAGTGGTCCTGGAAGCAGCCAGCGGCAGTGCGGGGAGAGGCCAACAGATGGACCATGAGAGAGGGAAGAGATGGGCTGTGCCCGGGAAGGAGGCTTGCTTGGTGTCTAGGACACACCAGCTGGCCTGGTTTTGTGAGCCTGCAATCTGTGCAGTCCCACAGGGCTCCGTGCTTGGTTTTATGCTTTGCTGTCCCTGTCCTGACATTCTTAATACTTTTTGAAGAAGGGGCCTTGCATTTTCATTTTGCACTTGGGCCCCATAAATTATGTAGCTGGTTCTGCTCCACAGCTTTGGTTCCTAGGCCCAGGGCCCATTCCCGAGGGGTCATCTGGGACAGACCAGGGAACCTGGGCGGTGGGGAGGTGGGCCTGGGTGAACCCTTGAACAGGTCCTATGTGTGAATCTGGGATCATGGAGCCTGCTTCACCCAGAGGGGAGGAGCGGATGAGGGCTGCAGGCTTTCTCAACTGAGAATCAGGCTGTGGAGGTTCACTGCCCGCGAAAGCCAGCCCTGTGGCTGCTCTTTCAGAGATGCCAGATGCCTCCTGCCCTCTGAGCCCCCAGTCAGCTGTCAGACTGTTGACAAGAGACGTGAAGATTCACAGGGAAGGAGCAGATGCCTTGCTTGATGGGACGGGCAGAGTGTGCCCTGGCTCCTGGGTCAACAGCTGGTCTGGATGTCGATGCTTGGCCTGTTCTCTGTGGCCTGGGTTCATAAACCCATGGCCCTGAGTGCAGCCTGGCTTGGCCCATTGGACACGGGGAGGTGGTAGTGTCTCCCTGGAGACAGATTGTGAGAGGCTTGGGTGTTACCCTGTTTTGACGGGTGCCTAACGAAGGAGGAGCCTGAGAGGCCTGGATAGACTGTGTCACTTAAGTCCCAAGACCCAGTTACAGTGCTGAGTTCTGAGGGGTCCCCCAGGCGGGCCTGGGCCAGCTCTCAGGCCCAAATTTAGGTCACTGCTTTGTCTTTACACACCTGCTACTCTTTCTGCTCCTGTCGTGCCTTGTCCCTCACCTTCTGCCGCTCCAGGTTTGAACCTTATCCTCTCTCCTCTGTGACTGACGCCACCTGCCTCAGTTTACCCATGTGCTTGTCACTTTCACTCTCTTGCAGTTTACTCTCAGTGGGCAGCACTGGG
This sequence comes from Lagenorhynchus albirostris, assembly GCF_949774975.1. NCBI lineage: Eukaryota > Metazoa > Chordata > Mammalia > Artiodactyla > Delphinidae > Lagenorhynchus > Lagenorhynchus albirostris. The sequence continues at coordinate 8,201,331 of NC_083100.1, forward strand.
GCCCGTTCCCTACCTTGTCCCACCGTCATTTTTGAACAAGGGGCCCCTCATTTTATTTTTGCATTGTGGCCCCCAAATTATGGAGCCGGTCTGCTGATCGGCTCACCAGGGCTCGAGATCAGAACCTGACAAGGGGTACTGAGTGCTGGAAGCGTCTCGCAGCTCTGAAAGGGGAGCGAACGTCCACAGTCCCATGGAGAGGCCGCGCTGAGAGCCCGCTGTGTGACAGTGTGGGTGACAGTGCGGGCCGGGATGCTACAAACAGAAGCGCTTTACTTCAAGGAGTTTACCCAGCAGGGCGTTTATAAGTAGGACAAAGCCTGGCGGTCCAGGGGCCACCCGGGCAGGAGCGGGGGGAAAAAACCCGAGCGGCAGGGAGCGGAGTTGGGGCGTCTGGCTTTGGGCGCACACCCCGCCCCGCCTGGGTCGCCAGTCTCCGAGAGCTGAAAGGGCCTCTGTGTTCTGTCTCCCGCCTGCCCGCGGGCCAGGAGCGCATTTCCTCAGCTGCGCCAGACCCCGGAGGCTCCGCAGACCCTCTGGGGACAGACACAAATAGTTCCGGGCCCAGCTGCCTGGTCAGTTACCTTGGGAACCAAACTCAATCGCCTGACGTCACTGGGCCGTTGCGCAGCAACCGGCAAAGACTCTCTCTGCAGCTCTCCCAGTCTCCGCGGTGAGGTAGCCGTCGCCATGGAGACGGCGGGGCTGGGCAGGGCGGTGGATGACCCCGCCCCTCGTCGCCCCTCGCCCTCCTGGCCGCACCCTCCGTTCCGATCCGGTGCTGCTCCTCCCCGCGACGGAAGGGGACCAGCCCCAGACGAGGAAACAACGCCGCCTGGCCTCGGGCCGGCCGGCGAGGGCCCCGTGGCGGCCTGAGTGAGCCCCGCGGCCAGCCGGGGTTTCTCCCCCAGAGAAGGGCCTTTGTTCGCCGTCGCCCATCTGATTGACCCCTTTTTGCTTCGTGTTTCTCACCAGGCGCCAACCTGGGTTCCTGCTCTGGAAACAAGGAGCAGGTGGCAGCACGGGGCGTTTCCATTCCCCTCCCCTCCAGCCGCCTAGGACATCTATCTCAGCCGCGCTAGGCCATCTGCCTTGGCGGAGGACACACTGGGTCCTGCTCACGCCACTCTGCTCCCATCCTTGGTTCCCTCCTCCACTCCTGCGCCTTCCCCTGGCGTCTGTGCTGAGGCATTCACTTCCGTGCCTGCTGTGCTGGGTGCGGTTTGGCCAGGCCACCCCTGGGTGGGGGGAGTGGGGAGGGAGGGACCTACCTGAGCACTTCGCGGAGTTTCTGGCATGGGTGTCGTTCCGAGGCTGCTGCGTCTCCCTGCCCATCTCCATTTCACACCGTAGCAGATTATAAAGTGCTGAATCCCCAAGTGCAGACTGGGAGATGAGGCCCAGAATCGTTCAGGGGCCATCAAAAACTGCATTTTGAGAAGCACTCATAAAATACAGGTGGTCAGAAACAAAACCATGTGTTTTAGGTGAATCCTATTTTCTCATTGATTGATATTTAAAATTCAGAGCTCCAAAGGAATAATGTTCAATCCATGGAGCTGGAGGGAGAACACGTCACAATGCCTCAGATCTTTCCAAAGCACATGGTTAAGGGAAAGTTCTGATTGTGGGCAGAACGTTCACAGACAAGCTCACATGTAGCGGTGGGCACTCTGCAGGGCTTAGAACCTGAGACTGGGCTCTGTGTGGTCTTGTGCAAAGAGCTGATCTCACCCGGAGTGCCAGCCTGGTTTTGTAGGAAAAGTGACTATTATTTACCGGGAGGGCTTTCAGATGCAGGTGCGGAGGGAGGTCAGGGCTGTGCCACTTGCTGTGGGGAAGCCAGGCGGGCCAGGAGAGGACACGTTGCCTGGCTCCCTCGTTTTTGTCTGTGGGAGGGGCGTGGCTCAGGGTGCCCAGAACTGCCTGCTTAGAGAGGTACCACGGGCACTGGCTGAGGAAAGCCTTTCCAACATGTGATCCAGCCTGGACCAACCAGAGTCCTTCCCCTTGGGAAATATCAGACTGGAGCAGGGAACCAGACCTTTCCTCTTGGTCTGGAAAGCGCAAGGCTGTGGGCCCAGAGCCTCCAGGAACCTCATTCCCCACGAGAAGCAGAAGCTTAGGGGAGGGGCAGAGTTGCCATGGAGGCAGAGGACATAACAATGGAGGCGTCCTGCTAGCTTTGAGTCCCTGACACCAGGCATCTTGAAAGCCGGTTTCTTCTCAGCCCTTCTCTGCCCAGCCCACCAAATCCATGGGTTTTTGTCACTTTCCGTTAAGAGACTCCTGCCTAATATATAGACGATGGAGGTGTCCTGACAGCTTTGAGTCCCTCACACCAGGCATCTTGAAAGCCGGTTCCTTCTCAGCCCTTCTCTGCCCAGTCCACCAAATCCGTGGGTTTTTGTCACTTTCCGTTAAGAGACTCCTGCCCAATATACAGACAATGCAGAAAACCACAAGGAAGGAAGAACACTAACGTGTCGCATGCCTACTGTTAAATGTTATTTTTTGTTTTTTAATATGCATTCTTGACCAGAGCATCCCTGTGAGGCATTTTGTAGTTGAGGAAATGATCCATCTTCTAGGACCGCAGTGCCCACTTGAGGACTCCACAAGGAGGGCCAGTGCAAGTTCAGTGGATACTGCCCATCCAGAGACTCCTCGGCCAAGCCCTACCCTTGAAGCCCCAGTGTTCCTCTGCTATCTCCCAGGACTTGTCGGTTTCCTTCTGTTAGCCATGCCCCAGCCGGGCTCAGAGGTTAGGATGTTGTGCCTGTCCCATGGCTCTTAGGTCAGCCTAGATGTTTCTTTAAGCAGAACCTCTGCTTACTGGCCAATCTCTCAGTGGCAGAACATACAACCAAAACGACTGTTGTTGATCCTAGAGAAACGCTGGTGGCTGTCAGGTGTTAACCCTAACATATAAACCAGCGGGGTGCGGAGGCACCAGCTTTGTTGGGGTGAATTTATAACTTGGGTGTGCCTCAATTCTCAACACCAAAGAGTACCCTACACACAGCCACCCTGTTATTCTGACGACCGCTCATTCTTTTTCCCCTTACACACCACCTCTGTCTCTACTGGCTGCCTCTCCCCAATGCTTCAATAGTTGTTCAGTTTTTATTCATCCAACACGGTGGGCTCACAGGCTCGTGATGGGCTGGGTCACCCCCACTTGCTGATTGCTCCTGTGTCTCATGAATTGCTTCCTCTTGCCTATAAAACGGGGCATTTCTCCAAGCTCCTGCCTCTGGGCCTTTGCTTTCTCGCTCTGGCCAGAGCTGAGGTGCACCCACTTCTCTCCAAGTTGGATTCCTCAGCCCTGAGTGCACAGCCCTGACCTTTGGCCCAGGTACAGTAGCACCTGGCTACCTGCAGGTCCCACCTGCAGAGAAGATGCATTGTCAGGCATATTTGACAACACAATTGTTAATCCCACCGCAAAGAGGAAGGCCAGGAACAAGCAGGGAAATTCCGTTCTTAGTACACAGCTCCATGGAACCCTTCTGTCCTAATAATCACAATGATCGCTGACACTTATATTGCACTCAACTGTGTGCCAGGCACCTTTCCAAACCCCTGACTCATTGAATCCTCACGGCAGCCTGACACCGTAGGTGTATTGTCATTTGACAGATGAGGAAACTGAAACACGGGGGGATGAAAGTAACACAGCTAGAAGGAGGTAGAGCCAGGATTCAAGGTAGCCTGAACCCCAAAGCCATGCTCTTCACAACTCTACTGGTTTTCACACACAAAATGTTGTTGGTCCAGCAGCCCTTCCTGTGGGGAACCCCCATTTCTGGACTGACCCTGGCCTCAGAGGTGGACATGAGGCCCAGGCCAGGTAACGAGGTATTTCACTCCCACAGCCTCAGTGATTGGTTCAGCAGAGAGCATGGGAACCAAGCCAGGCCTGGCAGTGTCCTCACCTGGGACTCTCCTGCCAGATCCAGTGGAAACAAGGGCCTCTCTCTTTCCAGGAAGGTGGCTGAGTGCCTGGAAATGGAGCCAGCACAGAGGGGCTGAACTGGAAAGACGGAGCCCTGAGGACATGGCTGAGCCCTGGGTCCAGACACGCCCGCACTTGGCAGTTGTGCTAGTTGGCTCAGCCCTTCCCCTGACCTGGGTTGAGCCTGGTTTCAATCTTTCATTCACCTTTGCAGTCTCAGTATCTAGCAGTGCCTGGCGTATAGTGGCACTTACCTGGTTCAGAAAATATTTGTTGAAAGCATTTGAGGTCCACCCTGGCAGCTCTGTCTCCCACGCTCTGCTCTGGGCTCCAGGCAGGTTGAGCTGCTCAGCCGCCCTCCCCCACCAAGCCCCCATCACGCCTGCCTCGACTTTTGCTGTCCATGCCTCTGTCGGGGACACCATCTCTCCTCTCTTTTTAGGTCTGACTCAAGGAGGCCCTGATACTGGGATCTGAGCTGACAATCTCCCTCCTCTGAATTCTTTGCTTCCACTACATGGGGACAGTTCACGTCTCATCTACAGAAAGTGGCAGCTCCTTGAGGGAAGGGGATAGACACACCTGGTTGTCTTCTCATCCCCTTGGGGCCTGGCATCAGACCTCCTCACAGGAGCCATCTGCCAGGTAGGGGTGGTAGGGTAATAGACGCATGCCTCTGGGGATCAGGCAGGCGACTCAGTACTGACATAGGCCAGGTAGTTCCCGCTAAAGTAGGCAGCTCAGCTGCCGGTTGCCCAGAAGAAATAAGGCCCCTAGGTTTCTCAAGAGAAGCAGAAATCCATGTTTTTATTTAAAATCTCCTGGCTTTTAAATGTTAGCAACTAATTCCCAATTTAAGAAACACTGTGTAGGGGGACTTCCCTGGAGGTCCAGTGGTTAAGACTCTGCGCTCCCAATGCAGGGGGCCCAGGTTCGATCCGTGGTCAGGGAACTAGATACCGCATGCTGCAACTAAAGAGCCCGCAGGCCGCAACGAAGATCCCGCAAGCGGCGGCAAAGATCCTGCGTGCCGCAACTAAGACCCGGCGCAGCCAAATAAATATATAAATAAATATTAAAAAGAAAAGAAACACTGTGTAGGGCAAACCCATCAGTGGGCTGGCTTCAGCCAAGGTCTCCCATTTGGAGACGCTGCTGGGAATGAGGGATGGATGAATGAAGGAATCCACAGCCAGGGCTGCAGCATGAAGGTGTGTGGGTTGTGATCTGTATAAGGCACCCAGCCAAGGGCAGGAGTCGGGGCTGATGTCCAGCCAGATCTTCATTCACCAAGTCATGTGGCCATCATGGCACTGTGTCCAGCCAGAGGGTGGGCTGCTGGCTTTCCACAACTCCTGAAGCCCGCACGCCCTAGAGCCCGTGTGCCACAACTACTGAACCCATGTGCTGCAACTACGGAAGTCCATGCGTCTAGAGCCCATGCTCCAAAACAAAAGAAGCCACCGCAATGAGAAGCTCGCACACCGCAACGAAGAGTAACCCCTGCTCGTCACAACTAGAGGAAGCCATGCACAGCAACAAAGACCCAACACAGCCAAAAAAAAAAAAAAAAAAAAACCACGGAAAGAGACCCGGGTCTAGGGTGACCAACTTATCCTGGTTTTTGCCTGGGGTTTTCTTGGTTTTAAATCTGAAAGTCCCATATCCCAGGAACCCCAGGCAAACCGGGGTGGTTGGTCACCCTACATAGATCCCTGAATCCCACTGTGTCCCCAGCCTGCTGGAGGATAATAATCATGGCAGCTGAAGTATGTGAGCTTCCTAAGTGCCAGACATCATGCCTTAGGACCTGTGTTGTTTCCCTTACATCCCATAACATCTTCATGGTGTGGGCTCGTTATTTGTTCTACAGAGGAGAGTTGCAGGTTCAGAGGGTGAAGGGGTTGGCCCGTGGCCAGTTGCCACGCTGAGGTCTGAGCCCACACTGGTCTCATTCCCGGCTCTCAACCCCACACTCTCAGTCCCATGATCAGAAAGCCTGGCTGGGTGTCCTGAGCCTGCTAAGCCAGTAGGCCCTGGGGAAGGACCAGACCTTACTTCCTCAGAAATGCACTTACCTGGTTAGAGGTCCAGCCAAGATCAATTTTTTCAGGTCTGAGCCCTGCAATGCCTGGCCTCCCAGGCCTGCCCAGGCCCTTCTCTTTCTGCACTTTGGCCCCCAGCCCATGAATGGGACAACCCGAGAAGCCCTCAGGGGACACCTTTCTGTTTCCAGAACACCCTAGCCCCCTCCTGTCCCTCCACCCTGTGTCCGCTGCACAGACAAGGTATGAGGCTGGCGCTTGGAAAATAAACGCTCGCCGGTGAGTTATTGCCCGGTCTGGGGAGAGCCGTCCAGGGTAGGGATGCGTGAGAGAGTAGGGCATGTGTGCTCCCGGGGTCTCGGGGGGCTGCCGAGCGCGGGGCCTCGTCCAAGTTGGGGCCGGCATGGGCCTGGCGTGGGGCGAGGTGTCTGGTCAGGTAGCGCATGGCCGAGAGGATGCCCTCTACGGTCCTCCGCTCCACCGGTTCCAGCATGTGGGTGACGGAGTGCAGGGCCGACTGGTCCCCACTGCCAGCCCGGAGGATGAGGCAGAGCTGGCACTCCCCCGGATGCTGGAGATGGAGTGCAGGCTGGGCCCCGTGTTGTGCAGCAGGTCTGTCACGGAGCCGTGGCCATGCCCATGGCAGTATCAGACCACACCAGGATGTCTGCCAGGGAGCTGATGGACCCCTCACCCCCGCCCAGCAAGCTGGTCATGGAGCGCATGTAGTTGTTCTTACTGGCCGTGGAGTCCAGGGGCCTCCTCTCCACGCCTGCCACTCCGGGGCCCGGCGAGGCAGGGGCTGATGGCAAAGCATCAGTGCCAGGGTTCAAGGCCTCCTGACCCTCAGGTTTCTCCTCAACAGCTTCAGCAGTGTCAGCAGCCCGAGTGTCAAGCTGGTCATTGGCATCGGCTGTGCTCACGACGGGCTGAGCCTCCGCATTTGGCGGGGACTGTACCGCAGCGCTTGGGGTAGATGGAGCTAGTTCCTGTTCCCTGTCTGGGACGCCTGCCGCTTGTGGTGTCTCTTCCTTAATCAGGGAGTAAAGGTGGAAAATCTGAGGATTCTGAGCCGTACTCGACTCTTGCAGCAGCTCTTTCTGCACGAGGTTCTGGAAGCCCGTGGACCTGTGCAGGGCACCTGGGGCCAGGGGGGCAAGCAGGGCTGTGGGCTCCTGGGCTCCCGGGCATGCCCTGCGGCAGCCTCACGCTTGTCCTTGTCCCCAGACGCTGACGTGGCCCCCAAGGTGGCTGGCTTGGAAGCCCGACCTACATCCTGATGTTCAGCCGATGCTGCAGTGTCGTGAGCCGTTGGGACATCTGCCAGGAGGGGGACCTGACTTGGGGACCGCACTGTTGGGATGTCTGTATACCTGCTGTCACCATGTGTGGGGATGCTGGAGGCTCTGGCCTCTCCCGAGGGCGTGGTGGTCATCTAGGCCCTCTGTCACTTGTGCTGGTTGAGGGAGTGGCCATGGCCCCACTGGGCTGAGTTGTCCAGGTGGTGAGGTCACAGGGGGCTGTGGAAGCTGGCGATGTCACAGGCACCTGCAGAGCAAGGGTCCTGAGCCTCCGGAGAGGCTGCCCTAGCAGGCTGAGTCTATGGGACTATTCGTAGCCAAGTCTGCGGGTATCTAAGGAGAGAGAGGCAAACGTCTTGGAAAAGCATGGAGGTTATATACAGGTGCAGGGCCCACAAGGAATCTGGATGGCTGTGACCCTGATGAAAGAGAATGGGCTGCGGGTGTTGATTTATAATAACTGTTATACGGGACCACTCCCAGCACCTCTCTGTCCACGCTGGTGACTGATTTGGCCAGTCTTTCTGCAGAGACAGTTTCGCAGCAGTGGTGAGTAGGAACAAGTGAAGGCTAAGGGCCTGGGCAGCTCCCAGCCCTGACTGTCTTTGGTTGTGGGGAGTTACAGACTGAATGTTTGTGTCCCACCCCAAAATTTATGTGTTGAAGGCTAATCCGCAACGTAATAGTATTTGGAGGTGGGGCCTTTTGGAAGTGATTAAGTCATGAGGGTAGAGCCCTCATGAATGGGATTAACACCCTTATAAAAGGGACAGCACAGAGCTCCCCGGCCCCCTCCTCCATGTGAAATGCAGCGAGAAGACTGCTATCTATTAACCAGGAAGCAGGTCCTCACTGGACACTGAATCTGCAGCCCAAATGAGCTAAGACAGAGTTTTACCCTGTGAGTCAGGATAAACAGTCTCCATCTTCTCCCTGTTTAACTAGGCTGGGAGGGCAGAGAACAACAAAAGATCTGTAAACCCTCGAGTATTCTTTGGAAACCTGTAGACCCAGATAAACCTACTTGCGCTCTTCGTTAAGAAGGTGGTTGGAGTGAAGTTTCTAGTCTGTTGTGTCTGTGCTTCCCTTGGGGGTTATCAGCTAACATTTCGTGCCTGCTTATCATGGGCAGGAGAAGGAGCTAAACATCTAATCCTTCCAACTACCCCGTCGTCTCTAGGTAGGTGCGGATCCATTATTATATCCATTTTATACATGGGGACGCTTAGCCTCAGAGGGAATAAGTGACTTATTCAAAGGCACACTATTAATAAGCACTGAATCTGGGATTTGAACCTTGTCTGGCTTCAGAAGTCAAGCTCTCCAGCACTATTTTACACCCAGAAGGGATATTAAAATATTGAATGACTGGCGTGCTAAGGATACTGGCTAATGCAGAGAAAGGCCTGCCATAATCCTGCCACATCAGTAGGTAACAGTTGCTGTCACTTCTCCCAGCACCAGGCTCGATGCTCAATAAGTATTTCTTCTCCCCATGTATACTCTGTGGCCATCTCAGAGGTCACAGGGCAAACCCAAATTTGTTGGGGTGGGACAACCCTGTACTTTGTGAAAGAATCATGGAGAAGACTGCTCGTTGCTCATTTGAGTAGCCCTTCTTCTTTAGGATCAGAAACCTAGTTTTATTCAGGGTGGCTATGTGCTTTGACAAAGAATATACTTCCCGGTCTCTCTTGCAGCTAGGTAAGATCTTCTGGCCGATGAGATGTAAGCAGAAAGTATTGAGAGGAACTTTAGAAAGGGTCCTTCAAAGATCAGAACACCTTTTTGCTCTTTCCCCTTTGTCATCCTGTTATCAAGAATGTGAAGGCTGGAGCACCAGCAGCCATCTCGATACATGAGGTAACCTTGAGGTTGCAGGGACACACGAAGTGCACACAATTTGTGGAGCACAAAGATAGAAGGGATCTGGGCCCTGTGGTTAGAGATGCCACACCAGCCACCAGACTGTTGCTGTCCTCTAGAATTCCTTTACATGAGGGAAAATAATCACATATATGCTCAAACTATTGTTCTTTTGGGTCTTCTATTATATGCAGCTAAAGTTAATCCTTATCCAGTTCCCAGTTATGAGATTCCTGTCAGGTGGTTGTTCAGTGTTTTTTTGGATATCTTCTTGTCCTAAAAATCAAGGTCGGCATATTCCATTGAGTACCTGGCACTGTACAGGTGTTATTCTCCCACTTTTCAGGTGAGGAAACTGAGACTTAGAGAAACTAAGTACACAGCAAGTTCTTGATGTCACCTAATGGACAGCCTGTGACCCGCTACAACCATCAGGCACTCTTTTTTTTTTTTTGGCGGTACGCGGGCCTCTCACTGTTGTGGCCCCTCCCGTTGCGGAGCACAGGCTCCGGACACGCAGGCTCAGCAGCCATGGCTCACAGGCCCAGCCGCTCCGCGGCATGTGGGATCTTCCCGGACCGGGGCACGAACCCGCGTCCCCTGCATCGGCAGGCGGACTCTCAACCACTGCGCCACCAGCGAAGCCGCATCAGGCACTCTTCATAGGCACTTAAGTCAAACTCCTTGTCCTCACCTTCCATTTGGAATTCGGTTTTTGATTCTGCATGTTGCACTTTACACTTACCCTTGTTAAGTTTCACATGTCTTAAAAATCTGTGCTGAGGAAAGACAGGAGAATAAAGAGGGATTCATGTCAGAAAGCAGAGAGGATTATTAAAATTTGGGGACAAAAATATTGTCTGTTTATAAATAAATATTAAATAATATTGGTGTAGAACGTAATGTGTATTCTGTTTTTACCTGAAATATACATATATACACACAGTTATAAAAGAAACTGTATCTAAAAGAGCTTTTTTTCTTAGTTCAGTTCAAAAATTGCCTGCCTTTGTTACGTAGCGTTTGGAAGAGGAAATTCGTCTCAAAAAATTTGTCTTTGATTTCTTTTCAACTCCTGTCTCATAGAGACAATGGCGCTCCTATTAAATAGACCTTCTTATTTTAGGGTAAACCCAGCTTATGGAGTATTATGTCACGGTATAAAGCTTACATAGACACATGGCAAAATGCTTGTATATAATGTCACCCTAAACCCAGGATATAATATTTAATGTGCACTATGTAGATGTGTTAGTACTCTCAGCTGGAAGGAATGGAAATCAACTCAAACTGGTGTGAGCAAAAATAATCCAAATAAAGAAATTTCTTGGTTCACAGAAACCTAAAGTCTCAGGGAAAGTTTCTGCACAGAGTTCAGTGATGCTGTCAAGATTCAGGCTTCTCTCTCCCTCTCTTGGTTCTCCTTTCTCACTGATATAGAGTTTTAGGAAGATTCCTCCGGGTGCAGGCTGCTAGCAGCTTCAGGCCAGTGCAGACACCTTGGTCCTCACTAGTTACGGCAGACCTCAGGCCCTGAGTCTCATGGGTTCCCGTGGCCTTCTCTGAAGAAATCTGTACAGCTTGGGACCAAACCCTGGTTGGTCAGGCCTGGAATGGGGCATGGGGTCAGCTCCACTGAAACATAAGGCCTGTAAGTGGTAGTCAAGTTGGTCCCCAAAGGAAATTGGGGTGCTGTTACCAAAAGAAGGCAAAAAGGATGCTGGGCAGGAAACACAGACAAAACCTGCTCTATGATGATTACAGATATTTAAAGAAAATCTATTTATTGGGGAAAAGCATGGCAGGAAATAAGCCCAGAAGAGATTCTGATTATTGTAACAAATCAGAAAATACATATAAGCAAAAATAAGTAAATAATGGAGTTCCCTGGTAGTCCAGTGGTTAAGACTTCATGCTTCCACTGCAGGGGGCGTGGGTTCGATCCCTTGTCGGGGAACTAATATCCCACATAACGTGTGGCCAAAAGAGTATTAAAGAAAAAATGTAAATAACAGTAAAAATAAAAATCACCCTAAGCAGTACGGTGGACCGAATGAGTGGGAAGCCTGTTACCCCAGCACACTCACATTTATACACACACACACACACACACTCACACACACTCACACACACATTCATATACACTCCCATCCTTCTAACACATGGAAATGCTGGGTAATAACAC